>NC_066317.1:62601178-62936178 GCF_022539315.1 Serinus canaria | reverse complement strand
TGAAGTTTGGAAAAAATAAGTGAATAAACTGATACAAAACTTGGCTGGACTCTGGAGTGTGGCTCAGATTTCTATCCAATAATGTATTCTTCTCTATTTATGATTTAATATTTATCAGACTAAGGATTTTTAGATACAGAAAACCTGCTAAAAGATACCACCTGACATGCATTCAGAAGCAGATATGCTACTAGATACTAACACTAACCTAATTTTTTGTCCTTCGAGAGGGAGCTTCAGAAACTAATCCATTCTTTATAGATCTTGTAAAGAAAAAAACCTTTTTTTGTAAAGGTTTTTCCAATTGTACAAAATATGTTAGGAAAGATTTACAAATACTAACAACATGCAATTCCTTCAAACAGAACAAAACTTTTGCTATGCCCATTGGTGTATCAGTTGCACAGATTTTAAAGGATTAAGACCCAGAGAAAACCAGACGACCCAGACGAGATAAAGGATTTGTTGTTTATTTTGTTCTTCTCATAACTGATTCTAATACCAGTCAGTAGAATCAACTACAATAAAGTAAATTGATTAATTTTTGGCCCTAAAGATTTTATTTATCAATAGCAGACTATGAAAGATTAATAAATATCTGGAATGAGAAAGCATTTGTGAAGCCTGTAACTTTATATCTTCTTCTTTGGTGCCAAAGAAATTAAGGACAACATTCAAAAATCCAAGATGAGTTCAGTAGGAACTGACCCAACAGGAGGAATTCAATTTGTCAGAACAAATACAGATGTCCACATTTAAGCTGGCCACCCCATACCTACTTTGTTCTCAATGGTGAGAGCTGAGAACTCTACACTTTTATTGTGCAACTGATCTTATTACACAGGGCATATCAGCAGTCTGCCAAATGAATCTCTCCAAGTATGTGACAGATGTCCAAGGTTAGATGAGATTAAACACGCCCTTTGTGTTCCTGTGATTCATAACTCATCTAACAGATTCAATAGAAAGTTTCTTCCAAGCATTAGCTTTACTGAAGCTTGAGAGTAGAGTGAGCAGAATCATTATGTAATGATTTTGTAGACACACCATGACAATTCTGTCTGATAAAAATATTTGCCTGTAATATTTCATTAAATTTAAAGTTACCGTGTAGCAACTGCAAGAGGTTGATGGCTGCCAAGAGCCATGAGATTGCTGAATAGAATGGTATCCTGGAGCAGTGCCCAGAGCTGAGACAAAATTTGACTCATCTTCATGCATACATTCCCAATAAATCATCAAACTAAAATAAGGATTTAACTCCATCATGAGGTTCTAGCAATATCATTTCAGAGCTAAGAATTTATTACAGTATCAAGAGAAGCTTCTAAGAAACTCTAAAAGAAAGGTGATCTTTCCATAGATATGTTCAATGGAATGTTTGTGGTCTGGAGTTTTGTTCTCCCAGAATGCACGTCTCAAGCACTGATTCAGTTGTTGGTAGCAGAATAAATATTATGTGAGCTCCATTTTGTTTCTTTGAACAAATTCAGAGCATATTAACAAATATTTGCCAGCCCTGGATGTGTTCAAGGCCACTTTGAATAGGGCTTGGAGAAACCTGGGATAGAGGAAGGTGTCCCTGCCAGTGGAAGGGGAACTGGAACCTGGTGGTCTTTAAGGTCCCTTCCAAACCAAAGTATTCTAGCATTCTAAGATTCTGTGAACTACAGAAGTGTGTAGGAAATACCATGTTTGGGAAGACTATGCCTGCAAAAATTTAGAAACTGTAGGATGAGATTTTAGCTCAATCAATCATAGGTATTTTTGCTTTCATTTTCAGCTAACAATCTTCCAACTAAAATGGAGATGAAAAGATAAAAGAGAGGGGGAGACAAAGAAAACAAGCAAATTGCATAATATTTACATGAACTTCATTCTGTTCAAACAGTTTTATGCTACAGCATTTTACTCAATCTTTTTCTGACCTGTCTGTAGAAACCACAAGTTTCTTGACATCTGTCCTGGCACTTATTGAATGCTCATGCACTTTTGAGTACAATGGAGGTTTTTAGGCATCACCATGATATAAATAACAATAAGAAATATCTTCAACAGCTAAGTGACTAAAATTCGATTTTTTTGATAGTTAATATTTTAATTGGCATACGGAAGAGATCAGTAAATAATTATGTAGATATGGAGATTAAAAAATCTACCTTTTTTTAAATGATTGGGGTAGCACTTTTCCCAAATCATTCCAGAATATGGAAGCACTAAACCCTCTTAGTTCAAAAGAAATCCCATAAGCTCTAGTCTCTGTTTCTCAACTATATGTATTTTGATTCCAATACTTCTACTGGATATCTAAGTAAATGTCAAAAATGCTTGTACTTCTCTTGAGAAAAGCTGTTCTGTTTTTTCAGATGGATAACCTCCCTAAGTGCTGCTCTGGATTTTTTAAAAGAATTGGTTAAAAATAATAGAAGGAGAAAGCTATCAGCAACCACTGTTCCCAATGTATCATTGTACCAGCTTTAGCCACAAGGCTCATATTGGCCTGTTGGATTCCTGTGAAGAGAAGGCTCAGAAAGACAGAAGGGAATTCATAGTGTTAAAATAGTATGAACAATAGATATTGTAACAAAATAGTGTCTTTTGTTATCATTATGCAATAATACAATAGCTTAGGTTACTCTTACTATTTTGTCTAATTACTATTAAAATATGCAGCATTTAATCTTACCACTGAGAGGCCAGTGTAGCAAAGATATCAGTGATTTCAGGGTCTTGGAACAGTTTCAGAAGTTCTGGTTCAGATGATAAGTCAGCAAGGATCCTTAATTCAATATGGGAAAAGTCTAGAAAACAGTGTTAAAATGCATCCATTGCTCTAAAATAAAAACATACTGGAATTTTAACCGGATTATCACAAATTCAAGTGTAATCCTGGAGCATTCAATCACTTCTTCATTCTCCAAAAGGCAGATGCCTGTAAGAAGCTCATCCTGAAGATGCTATATTCCAGCTATGGATCACAAATTGTCTCAATCCTTCATTATCTTCATGTGTCATTTAATCTTATTAAGTGTTTCTACTCACAAGGCTAAAACATCATCCACTTCCAAAGCATAATAAGGAACACACATCATATAACAATATTAATTGTTACTAAGGGATTTGACAGCCTTGTAAAATATGTCATCCAAAGGAGAGGGGAAAAAGACACGACAGAACTGTGACTATTAATATGTATGAGAATAATCATTCACTCTCTCTTACCTGCTGCTAAAAATGTACATCCTTTTTTTGAAACAAATAGTGTTCTTGGGGAAATAGTTATTATGTCCTCTTCTTTTCCTAGAGAGGAGATATGCATTTAAATCCCAAACACCAGTTCAAAAATACCGTGCTGCAAACCATAGAAGGTTTTATACCAAATACACAGCTAACACCACAGAAATGGCAGTGTAAGCAAACTAGCAGAGCACCAACTGCCAGCATCACAATTATTTCACTATATCAGTCATGTACAACTTTACCTCCACCATCCTTGCAGTACTGCTCACTTCCTTTTCAAATCCAAACCCTTTCCTTAACACAAGCTATCAAATATATATGACTAACATTATTCACAGATCACTTAATAAAGGATGCACTCATAAAGAAGGGTCTACAAAAATAGGTAAAAATATGTATTTTTGTATCTTTGAACATGCTGCAGCAATGTGTTAATAACCAAATTCTGAGTTACAGATGGTAGGAGAATATAATATTGAGAACATACAGCTGTCATAGGCATCCAAATTGTAATAATAGAAATCCCCAATAATACCATGAAACACTAACACAAGGTACTAGAAACTGAATGCATCCAGGGAATATCACTTGACATAGAGTAGGGAGGGGTGGTGGTTTGAAATGAAACAGAATCTGATCAACATAAAAGTGAAGAAAATGAAAAAAATGTGTCTTGACATAGGAA
Source organism: Serinus canaria (assembly GCF_022539315.1). NCBI lineage: Eukaryota > Metazoa > Chordata > Aves > Passeriformes > Fringillidae > Serinus > Serinus canaria. Next base: position 62,932,253 of record NC_066317.1, on the reverse strand, counting down.
AAACTTAGAAATACATTTCTGAGAAGCATATAAGATGATTAACAAAGTCTCCAGAAAGTTTCATGTTCTACAGTTATGCCCAGCACCTCAGGTTTATGCTGCCCCTGCTGACACAGTTTTTAATAGCAACTTTAAACAAATACTTAGAAAAATGACTCATGTAGACAAAATAAAACTGCTGTCAAAATTTTACATTATCTTCCCTAGCCTCCTGTTTAATGACCTGTATTATTTCCAACACAGGGAGTGGAAAGTTGTGAAAAAACAAAGCTTGCCCTTAGCAGAGAAACATTGAGCAGCACTGCCCAGCTGTGGCTGCAGGCATTCCAGGAGGAGAATGTGTGTTCCAAAATCTCTCTCATATTTGAGTCTGCTGCTGTGGGTTTCTCTTTTTATCACTTGGCTCATGCTTTTCTAGACTTCACTTTGATTCTCTCTGAACCATCTGCCTTAAATCATTTGCCTGAACACATCTGCTATCAAAAACAACACATCTGACTAACTACTGATGTTTAGTTGTGAGTATGATTAAAATGGCCCAGCTTAAACATTGACTCAGGCAAAGCCTTAAGAGTTAAACACACAAAATCATCCCTAGGATATTTAAGGTATTTAAGATGCATAATTTCATTTGGAAAAAGTGAGGGAAACAAAAAAAAAATCTAAAAGCTTGTAACTATTTAAATCGGTGCTGAAACACCAAATATTTTTACAGGAACAACCAAAAAAAGTAATTGGTTTAAATGCTAATGTATAACAAAGCATTGATCATCTGATATTTAATACTGGACCTATCAGCTTGCTTCAAAATATATACCACACAGTAAAATAATTAAATAAAACTGCCTTTTCATCTTAATAAAAACACAGTTTACCTTTTATGTACTGTTTCTTCGTAATTGTAACTGGATGTTTAGAGATACCTTGAATGTTCTACAAACAGGAAGAATAAAAATGCTTAGTAAGTGCAAATTTATTAAAATATGTTTAGGAACAGTTTATTATCAGCTTTAGTCATACTAGTGCCAACAAGTTTTTCCCATATAATAAGAAAGATTAACCAACTTTGTTTCCAAAGGAATCTTCACACTCTGCATCTGTATACATGTTTGAATATTTACTCTTCCATGAAAATTGGAAGGGTCTAAGAACAATTACTCACTTGTGGCCATTTCAAAGCCTAATCTCTGGATGCACCATAAAAGATAATTAGTAATCCAATAAAAAAGAATTTTCTTCTTGTTTTAACCTGTGTCTTTTAGTTATATTGTATTACCTCTGAGAAAAGAACACATGCGAATCTTGCCTGCAGGCTAAAGGAGCTGAATATTCTTCAGCCTCTTGGACTTTTTCTAGTATCTATTCCTACTTTTTTGAAATGCATAATAAAATAAATAAGGAACCATTTATTGTCTAGAACACATCAGTCCAAGTTAAAAACTAGAGCTAATTTTATCAACTAACATGCAGGTCTAGGATCAGCAGCAGATTTTTTTTCCAAGATCTGGGTTCATACACCTCCAGTAAAGCATCAAAGATGCACATGACAACTCCTTTCTGTTATTTTGTGTCATTATGTCTCTATGTAGAAAAGCAACACATGACAAGAGAATGTGTATCAAGCTCTGATTTTGCCATTACATGTAATTAATTTGCAAGTGGTTCAGGAATTAGAGGAACATACTAATATTATGCAACACTGAAAGTTCAGAGAGTGGGAACAGCGCTATATAATTTCCAAATCAAAATGATCATTTTCTATGTAATTTTCAACTCAAAATTGTTATTTTAAACTTAAGAGGGATGTAATCAGACAGCAAAAGCTGTTGAAATCTAAAGCAGAAGCAAAAGAACAAAACCCCCAAACCACAACAGTACCATCCCTAGCATTAATACCACCCTTAAAGATGTACAATTAAATGTATTCAAGTTGAACACCTGCCACAGCATCCTCCAGATAGGAAAATACCACACAAAATACAGAATATTTTCACAGCATGGGTAAAAACTAGCAACACTGCTCTCAGTCCATCAACACCCAGAAGAAACACTTGCCAACTGGAATATTTTATTCTTTAGCTTCTAGAAACAGTTAAAAACACAATTGTGGCAATGCTTATGATAATGCATATTTTAAAGTCATTTTTTGAAGCAAGTGTTTATTTAATCTGTACACAAAACTAACACTCCCATTGGCAGCTATTGATTTCCACTAATGACAAGCTGGGGAGAAATAGTGCTCATTCATATGAATAATATGTAGTCCAAGTGGCCACGGAATCTAGTAGATCCTCAGAAACTCAGAAAATTTAGTCCTTTATTATATACCTGGACATGAATGAATGTGGGAGCCTAATTTTACCCACATTAAAATATATTTTAACTCTGATTTATAGAACCATTCTAACACAGGATGGAGAGGGGCTTTTCATGTCACAATGGTAGTGTGACATGTACTTAGTCAGGTAATTTCCAGCACAGGTTAAAATTGTTAATAGCTACTCTCACTGATACTTTTCCTTGTCTCATTAGCTTCAAAATCCTGAACAATGTGAATTTTTAAAAAAAGTATTTCCAAATCTATCAACAACGTAAAAATCAATCACTACATTGCTATCTTGTTTACACTGGGGGCATATGAACAAAGCCTACCTTAAACTCAATTTTAAAAGTGTTATTAATAATTCTGGAAAATACCAGTAAGAAATTACAAGTGCAAAATGTCTTCTCACTTGTAAATTAGTTAACACCTCATAATTTGACTAGATATTCAGAAAAGAGGTAACTTAAGAAACATGAAAGTTGTAATGTTCATCTTTAAGCTATTGGAATAGCTTAGCACATCCCTCTCATCTAGTTTTAGATTAATTAATTTTAGGCAAGTTGCTGGTTTAAACAAGCTGTGTAGAATCCCTCTACAGCCAGGGATTCTACCTCTACTGGCTGTACAGGGTAGAATCTACAGCCAGGACAGGAATCTCCAAGTGGAGATCCTGTCTCCAAGACAGCAATCTCCAGTGGATAGTTCAACCTATCCGTATAAGACACATACTGACAAGTTGTCCTAAGGTTCCCCTGGAGGTGAGGTATTCTAATATTGAAATCAAATTTTATTAAATTAATTTACTCCAGATATTTAAAGAAATAAAGAAATAAGGAGATTATCTCACAAGAGTCTTCCAAATATCAAGGTTTCCCATGCTTGAGTCAGGTGACCATTTTACCATATCAAAAGTGGAAAATTAATGTGGCTTGGGCACATGATCACCACCACTTTGGGTTACATAATACAGCCTGTAGTTTTGTTTTTATGTGTACATTTCTAGTCTTTCTGCAAAAACTTCACAGATGATCCAATCTGAGATGCGAAAGTTATCCCTTATTGTTAGAAAAAGTATCCACATCTTGTTAGAACTTACAGAGAAACAAATTTGCCCTTTCTGAAAAATCATGTTTCAACAGTCAAAAAGGAATGCTTGAAAAGGTGTGGTGGAAAAGCTGGTTGTGGAAGTTAACTATTATAATACCTCTTTTCATTGTTTCTGAGTGAGGGTAAAAAGAAAAAAAAATTAAGCTATTCTAGCAGATAATTAACAAGAAAATCCTAGCATTATTTTTCAAAAAATTAAAAACATATAAAAACAACACTGTTATCCAAAATTAGCTTCCAACTGATAGAAAGATAGATGAAGCCAAAATCCCAGATTCAATATGTCTGAAAGGCTGTGATGATCAGGGGAGATTTCTGAAGAAAGCAGCTGTCACTCTTATCTTCCACAAGGATAAGAAGGAAGATGCAGAAAACTACAGGCCAATGAGCTTCTCCTCAGTTCCCAGGAAGCTGATGGCACAAATAAACCCAGAAAACATCTGCAAACAGATTAAAGTCAAGTAGATGATCCGGGGTAGTCACCATGGATTTAGAATGGGGAAATCATGTTTAACCAGTGACACCTTGTGCAATGCAGTAAGCAGCTCTGTGGATGCAGGGAGAGCAGCAGATGTTGTTTACCTTGACTCCAGCAAGGCTTTCAAAACACTCACTCATAAAAGCCTCAGAGAAGCTGCTGAAGTACAAGTTAGATAAGTGGACAGTGAGGTGGATTGAAACCCAGCTGAACTGTAGGGCCAAAGGGCTTTGCTGAGTGGCACAAAGACCAGCTCGAGGTCAGCCACTGCTGGAGCAGCCCAGGGGCAAATAAGGCCCAGCAGCCCCATCTATGACCTGGACAACAGGACTGATGCAACCTCAGCAAGATGGCAGGCAATCCAAAACCCTGAGCAGTGCTTGACATGGCAGATGAGTGATTCAGAGGGACCTCAGGTGTCTGGAGACACAGGCTGTCAGGGCCCCACAGGGTTCACAGTCTGGAAAGCAGCTCTGCAGAACATAACCTGTGGATCATGGTAAAGAACAAGCTGAACATGAGCCAGCAATGAGCTTTGTACTCAGGAAGGCCAACAGCATCCTGGGCTGCATCAGGAAGAGCATCACCAGCAGGCCAAGAGACTGATCCTTGTTCTCTGCTCGGGATGCCTGAGAGCATCCTGAGATGGGAACATGTAGAGAAGATGAAGCCAGGTTCTTCTAAATGATGCCCAAGAACAGGACAAGAGGTGACAATCAGAAATCATTACAGGAAATTCCATTTGAATGTAAGAAAAATGTTTCTGCTGTGTCACTGGTCAAACACTGGAACAGGCTGCCCAGAGAAGTTCCGAAACCTCTACCCTTGGAGATATTCAAATCCTCAATAGACATCTCCAGCAGTTCTGGCAAGGAGGCTCAGAACTAATGGATTTTGGGTGTCTCTCTTAAAGCCTCACAAACACAGCTTCAAGCCTCAATAAATGATGCTCTAATCCATAAGGAAAGTCATTATATGCAAGGAGAGCAGAATTATCAATGAAACAATACCTAATCAAAATCAAACAAGCCATTTCCCAGTTTTATGAGTTTCTTCTCAGTCAGTTCAAGGCTGTTGAGCTTTTTATTTCTGGTATCAAAATTCTGCATCTTTATTTGCCACTGATATTTTCATTCCATCCTAGATTAAAACCAGTATATTATTTCAGTTCTTTCCAAGGACTACAGTATACAGTCATATATTGGATAAATTACCTTTGAAGTCAGTGAAGTTAGATTTCACCTAATCACAGAGACTGGTGGTGCATTTTAATTATTTATTTCTCTACATCAAGTAGGGTTGTTGTTTGTATTTCCTATTCTCTGATCCCCCTTTCAGATTTTTATATGGATTCAGCTAACCCCTCCATCTCTCCTCCTCCCCATTTACATTATTAATAGCATAAATTGCTATTTTGAACAAGTAACCTCAGTCAACCCCAGTGACTCTCAGAATACACATCCATGTCTGTATACAAAGGCATCAATAGTTATAAGCACTTTTTTTTTACTGGAAAATGGCTAATTAAACTATAACTACCCAGATCTCCATTTCTAAACCTGTATAGAATATGTCATTCTGAAGCCCTACAAACACCAGGGAGGGGAACAAAGCAATGTAACAGGTAGTTATTGAAATAAATGGGAATGCACAGATGTGGCTGCTGACTATTCTGTGGGCATTGGATTCTGACTAATTCCCTCACTGTTCTATGAGCTTACTTAAAGAACAGAGACAAAACTTACTACTAAGATAAGAATATCCATTCATAAATGTATACAGGATGGATGTGTCACAAGGGAAATTAAATAATAGCCAAGGAGTTAGACCAAACAGAAGGAAGGAGTTAGACAGGTAAAGTTATCACGTACATATCCTTTGATGTGGTGACCAATCCACCTGCTGTTAGAGGCACAGTGCCAAACATCAGAGCAAAATAAAGGAATTAATTATTGCTTTACAGTGGCTACCAGTGCCAACAAATAGCAAAAGCTAGTTGCATTTCTTGTAAATAATCAAATTTACTGGGCCTGTGATCTTGTAAGATTTAATAGCTCTAATAGATGTTGCTTCGAGAAACCAATTATTTCCTCATACTTGAGAAATACACAGATTTTCTTTCCCATTTGAAAAAAGTTCAGAACAGCAAAATTCTAGTTTCTCTCATGAAATGCAGCACTCCAGCAAAAACTGAAGCATTGCAAGTCAAAAGTTCCTGCGATTTCTATTAGCAACTTCTTCTCCAGAAAGTTTATTAGAATAATTAGGCCACAACTATTCTCTTTGAACACCAACTCCGCTCTACACAATGAAACACAAAGTAAGCTTTTAAATCCACAGCATCTGTTTGATGACTAGCATTGTAATACTTTTAGAGCAGAAGTAAGACTTTGGTCTGTAAGACCAGACTTCATTACAATGCTAATAGATAGGTGGATGAAAACTCCTTTGAGCTTTACACTACAAATTTCTAACTGCCTTTTTTTTTTAATTTCTAATTGCCCTTTTTTAAAAAAATTCTTGTTATTCTTTACTGTTCCCTCTGGTTTATTTGCTTCTTCAAAATTTTCTCACTCTTTTTCCTTGTCTTTCATCGTTCTACATGGGACCACACCTCATGATAAATTGTGCTCTCACATTTAACCAGTTTGAGAAGAAATTTAAGCACAGGTTCAGTGAACTGCTTCCTTAACCACCAACACTTCACTTGCTCCATTGTTAAAGGCCAGAGGTATTGGAGAACTAGGAAGGAAAACTGTACCCTGCCTAGAAGAGCATCTTTGCAACGCAGAATGAAAAGACTGAGTCCTGAGGTCACTCACAACATCAAACTCACTCAATTTATCTGGCACCTCTCAAGCTGGAGGCAACTCACTCATGAAAAATTACACTGCAAAAATAATTTTAAAAAACCTTTTGAAAAATTGCCACATTTAATTATTGCCCACACTAGCATTAATTTATAGTTCTAAAGGAATAAACAGCTATTTTCTGTGACTTCTATATGAAAAAGAATTTCAAGACAGTCTGAAGATCTAATTTTTAAAATATGGCATGGATCTCAATAAACACAGAAAATAGGAAAATGAACAAAGTCACCATAGCAATGCCAGCCTGGTATGGATAGGTACATGCATTCCTTAGCAAATCCTGACTTGTCTGCAATCGCCATCTAGTGGCTTGTGGAAAATTAAGCACATCTATTTTCCTTGTCAAAGGAAATCATACAGACCTCTGGAGACAGGTTCCTTCATTTTTGGTACTAGTTTGCACTTTTCAGCAGAGAAAAATCAATCGAAGGTAAGGCACTACCCTCTTGCCTTACCAGCAGCAAAGAATTATCAAGGTTTTTAGACATCAGACAAGTGGGAAACTTAGAAGTTATTCATACCATTCCCACAAGCTTAATCAGCTTTGAAAGATGTGAACACAAGGAAGGAAAAAAGGGCAAGCAAAATTCGTGACTTCTTACTTCAGAGAGTAGGCTCTAAGAATAGTGTGTTTGATTTCCTACAACTAATTATCTTTCTGCCATATTCCTTGAAATTCAGACCTGGCAATGATCTCAGGTAATAAAGATTTAGCAGCATATGAAAAAGGTTTTGATGAGTTATTTTTAAAATGAAAAAAAAATTACTCACTGATTTAAAATCTGTGTTCTGTAAAAAATTTTCACCTTTGCACAGCAAGCAAGGAGGTTTGTATATACACAGCTTTTTGTATCTTTCAAGAGAAAGAGACTGCTTTTGTTTCCCATATATAAACTAACTATATTTTATTACTTATTTAATTTCATTTTCCTGAAAGAAAAATATACATAGAATACCAGCTCTATTACACTAATATTCATTAATATGGGAAGCTCAAACTCTGGGATGAACCCTAAGGAGATACAACTTGGTTTTGGTGAAAAAAAACAATGCTAAGGCATAGAGACAACTCCTTGAGTGGCAGCTGGAGATAGTAAATATTGTATAGTTTTAGATGAGCTGCATATTACAGCTTTAAAGCAAAGAGTGTCAAGGGAATATTGTCCAAAGGTACAAATACCAGGCCTCCAAGCACACAAAAAATTGCAAGATTTCCAGGCTGGAGCATTTACTGTTAAAATAAAAGATGGAACGGTTGTTTCATGAAAAGGATAAAATTTAGCATCTCAAACAAGATTGTTCCACATACTGAGGAATTTGCTGAGCATATGTTAGCAGGGAATTCCTCTTAAAAGGCTGTGAACAGGAGGCTGGTTGAAGGAGTTAAGGAAACCTAAGTAAGTAATGTCTCTTTGCTTCCAGTAAGGAAAGGACAGTTCCTGACTTTACAGAAGTGGTCATTAACTGTAAGTTCCCAAGAGTTGGAGCCAGTGGATGATCATGCTGGGACAGGAGAACTATGGACAGCAAGGCCATGGGGGTGACAGCAAGATGACCCCTGTCCTATTCTGTCCATCTTCAGCAACCCTTATACAAACCACTGGTTTTTTCCCACTGTTGTTTCCAGCTTGGGAGAGCACATCCATATCCAAAACTCTGCACAAAGTTTCCCGAAGAAATAAAGAATTGGCAAATTTTCCACTTTTTGACACAGAAATAAAAATAATAGTCAGCAGAGAAAGATGAATATAATAGGAATGTAGAGCTACTGAGATCATTTTCCTGAATTTCTTTGGAATGCCAATGACAAAGCTTTGGAAAATCATTACTGTGTGAAAACTGGTCCATTCAAGACAAGAAGTCTCTTTCAATCTATCTAAATTTTGATCTTTCCCTATCAACCATTTATTTATCATTCTTCATTTCTGCTCTTGTCAGACATCTCAGATATTTTAATTTTTTCTTAGATACGAATTGGAAGATGATTGTACAGTAGAAAAACACTACATAGCAAAATAAACTATTTAAATACTTTTGCTATGTTAAAACATAATGAAAGCTACACTGAGATTGAGTTAAGACTGTATTTTGTCTTTGCAAACAGCAATTCAGCCATCAGAGAAATATAGTAACACTTCCCCCTTTTGAGAGCTTGTAAGACAAGACATAATTTGTGTGTCTGAGATTTTTATTTTAAATGTCCTGTCAGAACATAAGTCTCCAAGCTCTGAGTAGTTTCTACAGTGTATATCTAAAACTCCCTCTAATGGAGTGCTTCATATGAAAACCAAAAAAAACACATCAGGCAGAATTTCTAAAATCTTAATCAATTCACAAGAAGTTCCAACAGAAAACTAAGTAACAAATAGACACAAAGATGTTTAATATAAAGATCACATAAGTATTTGTGCACACTGCTGAAGATTCAGTCTGAGCAACTGTCTTATGGATGGGGACAGTAAAAATTACCTCATCAGGACATGGGCTCCATGAAACTCCTGAGAGCTTACAGAGGCCCAGTGACTGTGACCAATGGGGACATCAGGGGATGCTGCACATGCCAGCCTCAGGCACAAGAAAAGTGCCCAGACAGGAGTTGAAGTGTGAATGAATAAACAGCAGCAGAACGACTATGACAGACTATCAGTGAATGACACTAATTGTTTCTTGCAAGCTAAACTCCATGCTAATATTGCTCTTTAACTATTCTCAGATTACATGGAATCAGACTTAATAAAATTCCAAGAAACACCCCAAAGTGCGTAGATTAACTCATGTAACAGAATACTTCCAGTAATAGATATTACTATAATTACTTTCCTTTAAAACACTTTGAATTTGTAAGGTAGTGAAAGCTACATTAATCAAAACAAGCTTCTTAGCAAGGATGATTCTAATTCTGATTCTTGTTAGCTCTCTGCTCCAATCACCTTCATATTATAGAGGAAAATAACCTGGCAGTAACTGTAGTTTTATACCAAGACGAATTTCTACAATATGATCACAGCTTTGGCTTTCACCTGGAGCGTTCCCAAAAGATCAGTGGCAAAGGTCATTTAAAGGATAAAATGAATCAGCATATAATCAACAACCTTAGTAATGCCCACTCAATAGCAGTAAATTCTGACAATTTTATTTATACATACTGGATTGAAATATATTATCTTCTAATTTAAAAGAAACAAGTGGAAGTATGCAGTGCTGTCATCTCTCAAGCATAGGAAGATTTTAGAGGAACATTTTCTTCCCCGTTTCTACAAATCTAAGCTTATGTGAGAATTTATTTTGCCAGAAACTAAAGGACAGTGAAGGAAGATTTCAGCCTCCATAGTAGAATATTTCATAATGTGCTAAAAATACTCAGGCTGATTTTTTTCCAAGTTGTATAGAATCTTTCCTTTTTGAGCAGCCAATTTTAATTGCTGTTTATTTCTGTGCTTATGTTTAGCTTGTAGAAGAAATAATGACAGACTACCTTATCCTGCATAAACAAAATGCAAGTATCTTTTATGCTATTACGTCAAGGAAGCAGATTTATACCAGCTGCACATTACCTTTCTTTAAATAACACACAGAACAATTATACATGCAAAGATGATCCCAAACACACGAGAAGAGGACAGGACTGAACTGCTTGTTTTAAATAATGACAGCCCAGATGATGCTACAAGCTTTAGTGAGCCAAATTGTGCTATAAAAGGTTGTCCATGTACTGGATACACCCACTCACCATGAGATAAATGAATCTATACAAATCAGGAGCCTTGGAACAGAGAATGCCAAAGATGTGCATATATCATAGAAAAGGACACTGTAGTCCAGATGCTGAGAGAACAAAGAGCAAATCTTGTTTCTGCATTTGGGTAATAAACCAACACAATGATGTTCTGGAGCATCAGATAAGAGTGTTACAATGTGACCAACACTGACTTCCCACACTATAGTTGCCACATTAATACCTAAGAACTTTTTATTGCAATGTTAAGGCAGTGTAAAATTTCATCCTGAAAATGTAATTAGACCAAAGTCTCGTCAACATGGCCATTCACTCATTTTTCAGAGCAATTTTCCTGTCATAGAACTTCAGCTGTGATGACTGGGGAAGAGGAAATAGAGAATTTCTGTCTCCAATACTGCATATATAGTTTCTTAAAGCTTTTATTAAGATCACTTAAAAAAAACCACTAACCAACAACAAAAGAGACTATAAAAACATCATAACTCCACTCATAAAATGAGATACTATTTTAGTGCTATTAGTGCAGTAATAACCACCATATGACTGACTCAAGGGTATTGGAATAAACCTACTGAAAATAAATATGGCACAAAAATATGTTCTGAATGCAAAAGATGCTCAGAGAACACCAATAAACCACAACAATCAACAAGCACACTCTGGCTTTCTCTAACAGCACATGAGCTCATCTGAGTGACAGGGGTTTGTACCGACTAGAAAATTCAACATCAAATTGCTTTAATTTAAAGGCCCAAGAAAGCACAGACATTCTCACATCTGTTAAGAAAACCCACCCTTGTTATAAGCAAAGCCCATATTAGGGAATACTTACTAAAAACTGATTTTGTTAGCCTAGATGACATTATAGAAGCTTTAGACAAGATGCTTTATATGAACCTGTAACGTGTCTGACATGTCTCTATTCCCAGTGCTTTCCAATAAACATACTTTAAAAAAAAATAGAAAATACACTCCAAGATCAATGAAAAGGTAAGGCCCATACCATTTGTTCATTTTAAGTAAATAATCTTCTCCATGGGACAGCGTATGAAAACAAGTTCCCAAAAATCTCATTCCTATCAGTGCAGTTTCAAAAGCAGCCAAGGCCTTGGCTCATTTCTGGGGAGGGAGTTAAAAAAAAACAACAGCAAAATGAAAGCATATCCCTGCTCCCAGACTTGGAGTCTGATTCCTCACATTGCACCAGCCTCTGCCAAACCTTCTAAAAGCTGTGAATGAAAGGGGCAGGGATAAAACAAGACTGTACAGAATCTCATCACTACTGAAACACCTTGCAGAACATCCTGTTTCTGCTGGAATCCAATTGTGACCACAGACTTCAAACTTCCAGAAAGAATATTTATAGTAGCACACATCAGCCTGCAGCCTTAACAAGGCCTTAGACAAAATGCCTGAAATTTGGAGCTGTCACAACGGCTTTGGTAGTACAACTCTGTCAGACCACCCTGCTGGGAGTGCACATGTGGGGATGGCAAGATGGAAGACCTATTGGGATTCTGCTACAAAAGGGAGACAAACAAGCACCATCCCATCCACACTGTCTAGAATCCCAAAACTATGCCAAAACCACATTTCCATTTTATCTCAGAGAAAATTAGGAAAATTTTTCACTCCAAGAAAAGTGCCCAGAGGGGAAATAACATGGATACAGTATGGCTAATCAGAAATACTGGTTTGATAAGCTAATTGAAAGAACAGACTCATTTTGGATGGCAATTGCTCAGAGGGGCCTCTACTTCAAGGGAGTTTCTCCCCTCAGAATGAAAACCAGATGTTAAATTCATTATTCATATTCCAAATACTACTTGCAACACTCATTTTCTAATAAACAAGCATGCAATTCTCTATTCTCTATTTTCTGGTGCATTCACCACCAGAAAATCTTATATCTGTTGATGAGATTGAGATATATGCAATATTTAGGGTTCTTTATAATCCTTCCTTGAGCATGTTAACATTCAATATGCCCTAATTAGTTTCCCTTTCAAATTACGTTCCTGATTTCCAAATTATAGGCTAACATGTTTCTTTGATTGATAGGTTATATTATTTTATTTCTTTGCATTTCTGGACAAGCTGTAAAAGCATTTTTCCTGAGGAAAAACAGGAATGCTTTTTTTTCCCCACTTGTTCCAAGAAGGTGAATTTTTTTTATTTATCTTCAGCATAACTTTTTGTTACTAAAAGGAAGGAAATTCTCCCTGAAGCCCACCACTTTATGCTTTTCAATTTAATGATACAAACGTCTTCTGAAGTAGAGAAGCATAAACTATTAGAAGCATTTCAGTTCTCTCTGCTGCAGAAGCCTGCAGGAAAGAAACCTTAATACAGAATATCTGATTCTAGCACTGAAATTTACATCTTAAACCAAATTATAACATCTAATTTTATGCAATCTTTATATCTCAAGTTAGGATTTCTCTCTTTTCATTCTGAAAGAGGGTTGATCTTAATTGGGTTTACGCTTTTCCACTTGTGTCTTGACTTATTTCTGCTTTAAAACATGAGAGACTGAAAAGAGATATTTCCAGGTCGGTTTGGAGAACATAAACAAGTTTTTATGAATGTCATAAATATATATAATAGAAAAATTATCTATGAGTAATATAATCAAAAAGCACCCTAATGTAGACAAGACTAATACATTTATACAAAAACAATTTGAATATAACACATTCAAATAATAAACCTAATTAAATGCCCTTAATAGTCATAAGCAATCTATGGTAGGGAAGAAAAAAAACAAACTAGCACATGGATACATTATAAAATAACTTGTAGGGTTTACAATTACTTTTAGGTTTCAGATACTCAAGTTTTCCAAATGTAGCAAATAGACATCTACAATGCAGTAACAGGAGACTGCAAGATCAAATGTGTCCCAGTTTAGCAATAATACATGAACAGTTATTTGTGAAAAAAACATGATTTGTACAGCACACATTTTGTAGCGGAAGAAACCAAATGAAAAGAAATGAAGTATACAGTTAAACTAAAATAGATGAACACATGGAGAGCCACTGAAGTAAAGTGCTGCTAAGAAACCCCCTCTAAGCTGTTACAACACAAAAGTCATAAAAATTCATGGGAATAAACTTATCTATTGAGAAAAACCCACATAAAGCCAAAAATATACATCATCCATATATCAAATGTGAAACTGTCTGAAAGAAAATGACAGTTTATCTAAAAAAAGAAATTCTGCTCTGTATCCAATGTCTAGTCATTTCCTCTCAAACCTACAAGGAAATCCCTCCTGAACTCCATTAAATGCCCTAAAGGATAGAGGACAGATAGATCCATCACCATTATAAAACAAAAGAAAGATAAAGAAATCTTTGTTTGGAATCCCATCTCTCAGAAGCACTGCAGAATATGGGACGTTTTTCCATTTGAATTCTCACAGAATCTGATTCACACTTATCTTTTGCTTTATTCACTTGTTAAAGCTTTTTAAAACAGTTAAAAATAAATTGCCTCAGCAAAAAATTCAGCTAAAATTTGACATAATATCATAGTAACTGCAAAAATATCTCCAGTATTTATGATTTCTGGCAAGAATCTTCCCAATCCTTTAACACTTAGCAAAGTGACTGGGCACTGCAGTACATCTTCCATATCAATAAATGATTCAGAAACAGATGGTAAACATTTCTAACAAAAAAAAGCCATGCCAATGTTTTTCCTTAGAAGGAAAAGCCAGCCTTAGGTAACCCTGGATGCTAACTTTAGCAGCATTATTTTGAACAAAAACAACTTTAAGAAAAATAGATTTCATGTCGTTTTTACTACGATAGGCCAAAGGTCACTTTGTGTTGCATGTGGTTTTTCAAGACAGCTGTCTGTTCAGCTCTGACTTGGAAATGCCTGTGCATCACATCAGAGAATTCAGCAAACTCTGACCTTAATGATCATCTTTTCCTCTCACTTTTTCCTGTCTGGGTGCATGAGAAATGAGAGCAACAGTAACACTTCCCCATTCTGTTGTTGATTCAGAATCCTAAACACCAATTTTTACTCAGCAAAAAGCATAAGCACTTCCTATAAATTGTTTGATGACAAATTGTATGGAAATATGTAGCATGAGGGTAGGAAGATGCAAATGAAACATGAACTGTGAAGACACGTGAAAGAAAAGCTAAGGATGTCACTAGTGCGGTGAGGGTGAGAACCCCTCAGGACAGGTTTCTGTCAGAAACCCAAAGTCACCATTCCAGGCAGGACTTGCCAGGAGCCACACCAGCCCATCCATGCAAAGGGCTCACAACTGTTAAGGTTAAATTTCTGCTCCCACAAAGAGCTGTGAAGATCATGGCCTTTCTCCAAGACTGCAGAAACCTCCTTAGCCCATTTGTGCTCATGAAACTTAAGGTTGGGTCCTGCACAGAGATAAGCAGTACCCAAATCTGCATGGATAGGAAGGGACAACACTTTGGGGCACAAGGTAAAAGGACAGCATCATCACAGATCCCCTCTAGCCTTTCTGAGACAAGTCTCATCTCTGCATCTGTCCCCAGCCACCCACAGGGCCAGAGGCCGGGTCTTTGGAAGAAAAGGCCATGGTTAAATCAAACAGAAACTTTCCCCAGACAGACAGTCACTACTTTTCTTCTGCTGTTCTCTCACCTACTCCTCGAGCCCCTGGAGCTCTGCAGCCCCATCTTGTCCCACACCAGCTCCTGCACTCTCATCCATGCAGCCTGTGACAGAGGGAGGACAGGCCTGTGACAGGCTGTGACAGAGGGAGCACAAAGGCCTTTGACCAAAGGTTAGTGGGTGTCATAAACACCAAGAGAAATGGGATCATGGAATACATTCAAGTAAGCCCTTGAAAGGCCACTTTGTGGAAAGTAAAAAAAAAACAAAAAAAAAAAACAAACAACTCAAGCCTGTAGCAGTCCAGAAAATCAAATAAAACACGTTTCAGGCATGTACATAGAGATCATCATAGACAAGAGAGGAAGCACAAAGAGCCCAAGTGCCACAGCCATATAAGCAAGAGTTCCAGAGCACCAGCATTGCCAGCTGAGCCCTTTACTGCTAGGAGGCCTGAAGCCAAGTTCCAGAAGAAGAGAGCTTCCTTTTCTTTCTGTAATACCCACTTTCCAGGGCTCAGTGATGCTTTACAAGGAGTGCTTCATGAACACCAGAATTCATGACAAGGAAGTATCCCAGGTACATGTATGGCTCACAATTGTACTCCTCTACTTCAGGTTACAATGTTAATTTTAATCACAGATACCACAAAATATGTCTAAGAACAGATGTCCTACAGTAACATTCCCATTTAATAAGCTTTTTCTGTCCACCATTTAGATACAATACAGCACCTGCTAGACTTGCATGAAAACAAATATTTTCTGTGTTAAAAATATTACATATTTTGTACAATTGATATTAATTTTTCATTTCAATTAAAATGCAAATCTTCCAATAAGCTCACTTACAGGATGTTTGGCTGAAAGTCTGCCAGTCACAGTTCCTGTTTGATTCCAAGTAGAGGAAATGAATCCCTGTAATCAAGTAAAGTCAAAACCAGAAAAAAATAAAGAATGAAGACATAGAACTATATTTTATTTAATATAAGAATCAGTAATAAAAATTCACTGCAATCAAAACAAGAAAATATAAAAGAAATACTGTTAAAAAGTTCTTAGACTGTAAACACTGCAATCATTTTACATCTTTTTAGGATGTTACAAGCTACTTTATATATTTCTACCTTTTTCATGCACGTTCGTAGTCCATCCACATAAGTTGACTTCATCTTATGAACCTCAAATACATAAAATTTAAGATAAATATTTACTTACAAAAATAAGAGATTTTTCAAATTAAAGATCCTAATTTTCAAATGCATCCTGTTGAAGACTTTTCTTTTTTAAAGACAGTTTTATCTGAGTAAGTAATGGATTTATACTCACTGACAGCTTAACCTATTCCTGTAAGTTAGGCAAGTGCTTGTTTATAAGCTAAAGATAGAGCTTTGCAGATACTATTAAATGAATTATCGGAATTTATTATTTTATATCTTATGCCCCCAGGTCAATAAATTACATGAAAACCACACACACAAAAAACCACAAACAAATTTTAAAAAATCAAAATCAAACCACAAACTTTTAAACTTTTAATTTGTTTTTTAAATTCTTGGAAGCTCATTCACCAAAAACTTGATGATTAAGTGTGAGAGCAGATCATTTAGGATTTTCAGGAGGCCTGTCATCCCAAAATTCCCCATAAACAGTTATCTCTTTCATTCTATGCAAAGCATTTCTTCAGAACTCAAAAACCAGACATTTTGGCTAAAGTATGCTTCATAGCACTACACAAATTTAACAGTGAAGTTCTCCAATTGTCTTTGCAACCTTGTACAATTGTTTGCTAGCTATAATCTAACACAGAGCAAACAACTATAAGCACTAAAATTTAGCAAGTCTTAAGTTCCAATTAGTATTTGAATGAAATGTCACTAGAGTCAATTTATTTATTTATTTATTTAACTATGAATTTGTTATCTGTCTTCTTAAATTTTGCTCTAATGCAACGACGTTCTGTGAAAAAGTATCAGCTCACCTGGCGGTATTCTAAAATTATCTTAGGCAAAGGATGAAGATCTTGCAATTTATTTAGCTGCAAAACCAAGAATGTGAATTACTGACATTCTTTCCTTGAAGCTATATTATTAAACAATCTTTAACAAGAACACATTTTGGAGGAAGAAATTTTCTTGACAAGCTGAATGGACAAAATACTGGCTGAAGGATGATGTCCTTCAAGCAATCCCAGCCCAGGCCCAAGGAAGCCTTCATTAGGAAGAATGGAGATTCCTCCTTCCCATTTCATTTTCCCTCCTGTCCCACACAGGGACAAAAAGACACATAGACATAAAAGCTTTTCCACAGCAACTTGGATAACACAGGGGTGTGATGTGTGTGTGTTATTTATGGCCCTTTTGATTGTTTTTTGTGCTATACAGCACCAATGCAAGAGAGAACATGATGGAAGTAGACAAAATAACACATATATACACACATACATATTTATACACACATAGTCCAAGAGGAGAATTTCTCCTGTTCATGCCTTAATAAAAGTTCCAAGAACACTTGAAGAGAAATTCAAATTGTCAAATTAAAAGCCAATTAAATAAAGCATATTTCTGATTACTTTGATCGGAAACTCTCAAAAATTCTGTTGAGGAAAAGAACTAAATTATTAAAATAGAGATTAGATATTTATAAGTACAACAAAAAACTCCTGGAACTACAGTAATCCAGGATGAAAAATATATGCAACTGTACTAAAATTTATATTTAAAATACAATTCTTGCTACTAGGGAGAAACTAACATCTTAAGATTAATTGTCTACTATCTATCTCCTGGAAGGTTTCATCCTCCCTTTCTCTAAATAACCAAGTCTCAGTAGTTGTTGGAAAGAGAATACTGGACTACATAAAGGCATTGCTTTGATTATAGCTACAAATCCTATGCTCCCACAAAAAGGTGACATGAATTCTATTTCACTGATGCCTCCCACTTCCCAAGGCTCTCTGTCACCCTCCAAGATTACATGTCTGATCTATGAAACCTCCTTCTCCTTGAGTACTGTGTGGGGTTTATGGTTATACTGTTGAGGTTACTGGATATCATATTTGGTAGTTCAGACACTTGACTGAAAAGTGCAATTTCCCTCTTAAGGAACAAATATTACCCTTCTACCTTCCCCAAAGGTATTCATGTTCAGCAATGAGTTGTGCACTATATTCTAACTCCTATATAAACTAGAACAATACAATTGTGGCACCAAATCAGAAACATGTGCAGCTGCACAGAGGCTTTTTCTCTTCTAACAAGAATCTCCATTGCTATTTTTATCTTCACAAAATTATTTTTTAATGATCTGACAAGGGGATCAAGAGCACCCTCAGTCAGTTTGCAGATGACACCAAACTGGATGGAAGAGTTGATCTGCTGGAGGGCAGGAAGGCTCCACAGTGGGATCTGGACAGGCTGGGTCAGTGGGCCCAAAGATCTGAGGTTCAACAAGGCCAAGTGCTGAGTCCTTCCCCTGGGCCACAACAACCCCTGCAGTGCCACAGGCTGGGGCAGAGTGGCTGGAAAGGGCCCCGTGGAAAAGGACCTGGGGGTGCTGGGTGAGAGTGGCTGAACATGAGCCAGGTGTGCCCAAGTGGCCAAGAAGGCCAATGGCACCTGGCCTGGACCAGCAGTGGTGTGGCCAGCAGCACCAGGGCAGTGACTGTCACCCTGTACTCAGCAGTGAGTAACATGATCTGTTTTGGATCCTTCATTTCAAAAAGGACATTGAGGTGCTGGAGCGAGTCCAGAGAAGCACAACAGAGCTGGAAAAGGGTCTGGAGCACAAGTCTGATAAGGAACAACTGAAGGAGCTGGGTATGTTTAGCCTGGAGAAAAGGAAGCTCAGATGAGACCCTCAGTAGCTTTTCCCCACCATGGAGTGCAAGTCTCTTTTCTGGCACAAGTAACTGTAGCACAAATAGTACAATACAAAAATAAAGCACAATCATTAGAAAAAAATCTAGAAAAATCACGATTTCACTGGAATATAACTTAGAAGTTTTGTTAAATCATGCAGCTGGTTTTAAAATCCTTCCCTCTCTCACCACAACTTCTGAGGTGGAGACGAGCTGTTGTATTTCAGTTCTGTGAAGTTTCTCACACAGGGTATGGAGTTTTAACTTATCAAATAGTACCTAAAGTAAGAAAAAGACAATAAATCCTTCAGTGTTTCAAGTGTTGAAGTAGAAAGGAAAATTATTAGGTGCTTGAACTTAAAAAGAAAACAGGTTACAAGGTAAATAGAGCATGCTGTAGCAAAGAGAGCAAACACAGAATTGAAAATCTTTACCTTTGAGCTATTGAAGCAGTGACATATTTACTTAAAAAAAGAGCATAAGTTATGCACATACAATTCAAATACATATTATTCAAAAAACTGAGATGTCCTTCATTAAAAGCAGAAAATAATTAATATAGAATTAGTCTGAAGTGCTAAGGATATATATGTTTTGCAGTTCTCCTGTATCAATAAATCTATAGAATGTACACCTTAAGCAGAAACAGTAAAACAAACAATACCTCTCGGAGCTGACAGCTGCTGGTCAAGAGGAATCGTTCTCCTGCAGCCTCATGAGCCTCCTGTTCAAGCTCTTTGAGCCGCAGCTATAAATTACAACTTCAAAATTATTCTCCTTGCACTGTTATTTTCTTCAATATCTGCTGCTTGCTTCAAAGGTTAATGAGAATATTGGACCTTTATTTAAAAATTGAGTACTTGATATTGTGTAATCACGGCTAGCTATCAACATTTGGTTGAGTAGATTGTTTATATACTCCTTAATTTATATTGCTTTATGATCTGGGAAGGGGATTTATTGTAGTAAGAAGTACCAACAGTTCTGGTTAAAGAATTTAGGTTACTGAAGCCTATAGAGATCTGTGAGAAACACAGCTATGCAAATTATTCCGATAAATTAGTAATCTGTCAGACCAGTATGATTATCTAGTCAAATCTTATGTTACAAAGTAGGATTCTCTTGTAGCTATTTTTATCAAAGAACACTCATTTAAAGAGTGTATTGTTCACAAAAAAAGGGAGAGAAGTCTATCACTTCTCAGGAAGATGGGTACTGAAAACTGTAGGTTCCGAAAGTGTCATTACCATTTTTACTCCACAATACATAACCCAGAAAGACCTGTGCATTTTGCAATGCAATTTCAGTTCCAGGGCAAGGCTGATGACTCAAATGTGTCTTTTACTTGTGCAAATAAATATGGAAGTATCCTAAAATGTAAATATAATCATTTATAATTATATACTAAAAACATCACACTATCACGTAAAATGTGACAAAAGTTCCTTCTCTTTTTAATCAGTTATCCTCAGTAAAAGCACAAAGATGATGCTATATAGTTTTCAAGAAAAAAAAATTAATACAAAATTTACCCCTAGAAGCTCTGATGTTTTTTTCAGTTCTTGTTTGTTCACATATATTTTGTGTGTTTCCATCACTGTAAATACAATTTTAGGTTAAGAACATTCAATCTTACATTTTTCTTAGACTATAAAATGGAAACTCAATCTCACACAGATGTTATGAGGCTAAGATAACATTTCCTATTCAGAGGAATTACATTCCACTTGGGCATAGTCAGCAGCTGTGTGAAAATAGTGAAGATTCATATTTTGAACTGAACTTTTCATACCTGCCAGAATTTTGATAAGTGGAAGCTCTAAAGTGCAAAATAAGTTCCACAAACCTTGAGCCTGTAAAGTAAGTTATAAATATATTTTTCAGTATTTTTCAGTATTTCCCAGTGAGCAGTATTTTACTTTCTTTATATTCCCTTTTTACACGACAATATGTGTTTGTGGCATTAAATACTACTTAGTGTAAATTATAGTTTCTAAATGCCATCACTTCTCTTTGTGGGGAATAGGAATTTTGCAATAGTAACTATTTTGTACAAGAATGCTAACAAAGAAATATATATACATTTTTTCTAAACAGTTTCTTTTTAAACTAAGTTTCATTATAATAGGACACACGGTTATCCTTTTTCCTTTGTTCAACTGAACAATTAGGCAACCATTCATAATTCATAACTTTGTTTTCATTAGGGAGAAAATAAGAGTTGAAAGGGTCATGTCCCCAAATTACTTACTGAGAACAGAAAGTCTGGAGTTTTTTTAAACCACTGAACCAACCTGATTTGTCCAGAAACTCTTGTGGGTTCAATCTCAGTGTTTCTGTGGCTTTGGTGTTTCCCTGCTGCCTCCCTTCATGGACTGCTCACCACACTGGTGATACCCACATTAACATGGCTCCACCACCTCATGGTCCCAGCCCTACACCTACTACCAGCAACTTCAAAAACAATCCCTGGGAAACTGTGATGCCCTTTCTACCAGAACCTGGTGTATCCCTAAATTCTGGCACTTTTCCAGGTATATGATCACAGGCAGAAAACACACACAGCCCAACAGATTTCTTGAGAAATATTCTGAACTGCAATAAGGGTTAAAATAGAATAAAATAGTACACTTGGAAGGGACCTACAATGACTATCTATTCACATTGCCTGGTCAATTCAGGGCTGACTAAAATTTAAAGTATATGATAAGGACACCGTCCAATTGCCTCAAACACTGACAGGCCTGGGCCATCAACCACCTCTCTGGGCAGCCTGTCCCACCATGTGACCAGTGCTTGGTTAACACAATACAGAACAAAAGATATGCTGAGTTTTCATAAGCAAGGAATACATAGAAAAAAATAGATATATGTTCTACCTCTTTTAACACTTTTTAGACAGTAATATATAGATTTAAAATACTAAAAGAAAAGTCAATATTCTGAACCTTTCCTGTTCTCAGAATATTCATTTAGTTAAATGTAGCACGGGAAAAGTTTCTCCTGAAGATTAATCTTGACACCATCTCTTTCTAGAATAAATGGGAGCAATTTGATGGGCAATTTGTTTTAAATGTTGACTGCCAATGTAAACCATTAAGGACTGAAGCATTCTATTATTCTAATTTGAATGAGAAATACATCTTAACTCTCTTTAATTCAATACTTACATAGTTATTCCTGAGCAAATTATTTTTGTCTTACCTTTAAGCCATGAGCAAGGTCCATCATTACATTATAAAGCTTCTCCAAGTTCACACCTAAGTGTTGATACTGATATAAATAAATCAAAAATAAATCAATAACTTTATTGTTAACAATACTCTAAATATTTTTAGCAATATATCTTTTTAAAAGGTATAAATTGTAAAAAGATGCTTTTCTGTCTACCTTTTGTTAACATTTCAGAAACATTGTTAGATCTCTGTCAAACCCAAATCACAGCACTAGACTGTGAACACAACACTAGATTATGAACGTTACAGATTTTGCCTGATCCTGTATTTACATTTTGCATCAAGTACAGAGAAATATAGTGTTGATAAACTGCCTTTGACACTGAAGTCAGAGCTCCTTTACTACTTCTGAAATGAGGAAAATTCCTTTCATTCTTTTTCTCATATAAGTACTGCTACTTTTGTGCCAGAACTGTTCACTTCCTTCCCTTCTGTTCCAAAGGTGTTCCACACAGCACCAGGTCACCTCCTCCAGTTGGCCAGAATACCATTTGAAATGTATACAAATACTGAGAAAGATTGTTAGGTCCAATATCGTGACCATTAAAAATAAACTTTATAAAGACTGAGAAACAGCAGGCCTGGAGGGTAAGCTGCAGAGGGCTATCCCTCAAAGCTGTGCAGATCCATGGGTGATGATCCTTGTTCTAAAACAGTCTAGTCCATACTGCAGTGAAAAGTCACCAACCTGTCTCCAAGAAACCTTGTCCATACCAACTTGTTCTGGAACAAAGGAGCTGTCTGTGAAATACAGACAGCTTGCTTGATCCCTTCCTGGAGGTGGAAGAGAGCCCAGTGACAGGCCAGTGACAGGCTTCAACTGACACCAAAATTCCTCATCAGTAAATGCAGCGATGACAAGACCAGCATAATGTTTAGCGCCTGTTCCAGCAAATGTTTCAGGGAGTGTGGACCATGACCACTTTGGCACAGCACCAAATATACAGACAAGCAGCAAGCAGCACATCCTTGTGCTAGAGGTGTGTGGGTGAGCTGTGGGCTACAGAATAAACCAGCAGTCATTCCAAGTACTGTGGTGGGTGGACAAGACTAGTACAAGACAGAGAGAGCTTCACTGAAGCAGTGAGGCACAAGATGATTTATCACTAACCACAGATCCCTCTGGCAGTATAGACAACTGTTAGGAATCTACCAGAAAAAACAGAGCAAGCAGATTGAAGAGATAAATCTGGCAAAGAACCAGGAGACACAGGAAGAACTGGGACTCACTGAGCAAAGAGAAAAGCCAAAAAGGAAGTGTGAGAGTGCAGGTGACAAATTAAGGAATAAGGAATGGGGGGATAGTCACAGGATGTTACAAGGAGACATTAATTGGGAATTGAGTGAACAAGTCAACATAAAGACACTGGAGATGGCTGTGGCAAGGAAACAAACTAGACCTGAAGTAGGACAGGAAGGAAATAAAATTTCAATATTTAACTCAGAGCTGGGAATCAGGATAAAAAAGATGAAAAATAACTACCAACAGATGTGACATCTGAAGAACAAAAGACTGAGTCAAGCTAAGGGAAGTGACAAGGATTAAGGACGCTGACTCACAGCAAGGCCATCATACATAAAAGAACCATAGGTAACTTCTGTCTATTTGCTTGTCTATTCCTACACTAATAACTTAATTCATGAAGTAGCTTCTGAACAACTGCAGTTTACAGCCAATGATTTCAAGTAAACTGCCTCTGCTTTTCTCAGAAATGTCTACACTGATGGGTAAGTGCCAGTACAACCAACCCCTGCCTATGCACCAAGCCCACTTGACATCTGTGGATTTGTATCCTACAGGTCCTACAATCATGGTACAATACTTGGTCTGAATGTGCAAGGCCTCTGAAAAGTGAATGGCAGAAAAAACCACATTATTTAAGTTGCTTTACATCATCTTATCCTTCAAACAACCTCTGAAAGCTAATGTGTCCACAGTAGATTCCCATAGCCCAAAACAGGTACAAATATTTTATAACATTCAGGAAATAGATTTCAATAGAAATACAGAGGACATTTGATATGATACAGGAAGAACTTTCCATAGTGCAGGGAAAAAAAGTTCATCATGCATTCTCTCACACTGAGAATTAAAATTCACAGATTTTTTCATGCAAATGCTTGAAGGATCTCATGTGACTCCCTGCTGTTTCTCAGCCTATGACATGGTGTATACCAGTTGTGAAATTTAGCAAAATTGTTAATAACAATCAGCTAAACACAGGCTACAAGTGCACAGGAACTGGAGAACAAACACAGCATTAGATATTTTGGAAAGGAGAGCTGGAAATCATTTCGCAGGAAGGTGAAGAGAAAAAATATATAAATCTATACTAATTCAGGTTGTTACTGAACTTTACAGCTTTAAAGGAAAATTTTACAGCTGTCCCTGGAGAATGAGCTCCCATCTTGGTAGATGCAGTAAAACCTCTCCTTCTCCCCTTTCTTTCAATTTCCAACATGCCTCATTCATAGAATATTTTGTCCATTATAAAATCTTCCATTATAAAATCTATCCATTATCTATCTCCTTTTCCAATATCTTCTAAGCAAAAGTAATTCTATTATCATTTCCTTCCCTTTTAACCCAAACAATTGAAAACAAATTACTTACAGATACATTTCTCAAAGTGCCTGTATCTGTATTTTCTGCTCCCTTTGAAAAAGGCTTTTCAAAATACTTCTGTATTAAACACTCAAAGGAAGGAACTGTGTCACTGGGGTTTATCAGCCATGCTGCAATCCTTGGATCTAACACGACACTATTGGCAACTACAAAAACAAATTATTCAAAATATTTAAAATACCTCCATACTGAAAAATAGCTATGAAGTTTTGCCCATCTTTCCTGCACACACAAATCATAAAAGGAAAATTATTTACTCTACAAAATTATTAAACATTGAATTCACTGCTGTAACACAATATCATGACTACACTGGAGGAAGTGCAGGAATGCACTTTTTTGAAAAATGTTGTTTTGTGAGGTTGGGGTGGATTTTTTTTGGTTGGATTTTTTCAAGTTTTCAATTATAAGTAAACTTTTGGCTCCTTAGATTTACTGTAAAAACTTTCCTTTCTTAGAACTGAAAAACTTCAAGATGAAGGCTTTTTTATGAGAGTCTCCCTACAGTACAGTTTTCTTGTTGATGTTGATAACTTGACTGATATCCACAAAATTGCTATTGGGGATCAGGAAGAGACTTCCTAGCAATCAGACCAAGACTATTAATGTATATATGAATTCACATATGGGTGCACAATGCACTGTTGCCAAAACTCAGAACCTTTCGTCCTTTAGCATCATATGTGCTTACACTGCAGCCTCATGTTCACACAGGTGGATAGGATGGGCCAAGCCCAGTGCTGTTACACTTTCCTTTGAACTACAATCTCAACATGTGTCCTGCAGTTCTCCAAAGAACAGGAGAAACTAATAACTAGACTGCTTTGTGATATATCCAAAAATAAACCTTAGTATCCTCTTCAGTAACCCCTAAGTAACTTCAAACCATGACCTACAAGTACATTTATAGAGAACTCCATGCTACACAACCTTGCAGACTCAGTTACCTGGAAGCAAATTTTAATGTCCATAATGCAAGTTACAGCTACAGGACTACTCTAAAGAGAATTGTAGGGGTTTTGTTTGTTTTGTTGGAGCTTTGTGTGCTTTTTTTTTTCATAGCAGAAATAATGTGTGAGGAAGCATCAAGTTTCAAAGTTTAAAAGCCTAAACAAGAATTGTTTTGGTTACTAGAAACTTCAGATTCAAATCCCAGGGATCAGGTACTATCAAATACTTCCTGTGTGTACAAGTCAGACTGCCAATATTGCCAGTCCCATTACAGCATTTCTTCTCCCACCTTTCCCATTCCCAGTGCTGGTTTTTGTACAGATCCTCACTGTGATTTACTGAAACTTTCCAGATGCTGAACACAAGCTGATGATTCTCCACAGAGACAGCCCTTCCTGAAAGGTCAGGTGTACTTTTGTAATTCACTTAGCAGTAATTTCACAGAATTCACAAAATTACTAGGTTGGAAGACTTTAAAGATCATTGAGTCCAACCCATGCCCTAACACCTCAACAATTTGATATATGGAACCAAAAAAAAACCCAAAACAAAAAAGACATTATATTTATATCTTATGCTTGTTGCTAGAAATTGCTTTTAAATCCACAGAGAAGAGTCTTACTTGTTTCTATCAAAAGAACATGGGCCCATTCAAGTGATGCCTAATTCTGACAACTATGAGCATCTCTGGGATTTATTCTAGCCCTCCCTTTCAGCAGAGGAAGTTTTTTCCTAAGGAATATGAAACATGAAGTACTTTGACCTTTTCAGCTATAGTCAGCACTGTGTTGAGAGCTTTTGTTTCCACTGGAAGCTATCCTTAAGTCAATGATTTAATTCCTACTCTGAGAAGAATGCATGAGGCTTAACATGCCAAGCCTCTGGTCACAACCTCCTCCAAGAAAGGTGTTTTTTTGTATGGTAATAAACTCTATTTTTCAATATATCACTTAATATAAGTAATATATTACTTACTAAATTTAGTTATTTCTGCACTCAGTGATTTTAACAGAAACACCAACAGCACAGAGATTACAGGATGAGATCATAGATTCAATACTTGCCTTGTTTCCAGCTGATTTCATTACCATAAATTTGAAGTAGACTCCTCAGGAAATCTTTTGCATTGAAGCAAATTATAGGAACTTTGCACTGCAGCATTTGAAACAACACTTGCCTGCACAGAAGTAGTTCATTAACACACACTATACTGCTCCTACATTTAGTCAATCTATTTACTTTGTTCTTTTTAATTAGCACCTAATACTAAACAGTTAACCCAAGACATTTCCTTATTCCTATAAGAACAGAATACTGCATTTGAATATTAAATTCTTAACTCAGTAATTCTCGAAACTATGCTCTAGAAGAAATTAAAACATCCTAGAAGATACGCTTTATCACATATACATAAAGAAAACAAATCCTTGTTTAACTGTTGAACTGCAACCTTAATCTGAAACACCAACTGGCATCCCTGTAATACTACAATATACCCAAATAAGATCACAGAGGCTAAATTGATGTAGCATTATAAAGCACTCATTTAAAAGTTACTAGACCATCTAAATTGCCATAACTGCCCTGTGTTAATATGCTGTTTAATTCCAAAACGTTTAATCTTTGTCATGTATTTCCATACTTCATGAAAATGTCTTTAATTCTCTCATTCATGATATTTTAAATAGATATAACCAACTACATATATATTAGTTTACAGATTTACCAACTATGCATGTGATTTTTTTTTAGTAGGTTATATTTTGGGCAATATACAAAAATAATAATTTTTATAAAGCAGTTTTAATGGTATGAGATCACAGCTCCAAGGGTTTGGACAGATTAGAAATCACAGAGATCACAAGGTATTGCTGTATGCATTATAGATCCATTTTTAAACAATTGCACTATTCTTACAGTAAATAATTACCCATAGGTTTCATCTAAATGCTACTACTTTTAATCAACTTACCAAATTTTTACTTTTCATATGTACATGCTTTACTGATATGTTATTCTCAGTTCATGACAACCCATATTCAAGCTGACAACAGTACTTGTCATGTAACCCCAATATTACAGCTGGGGAAGCAAAGCTATGACTTGTTTCAAGCCATGATTTCAAGAAGTGGAAGAGGGGCAACTAAGAACAAAGTCCTGCATCTTGAAATTAATGTTTTGTAATTTAATACTCCAAATTTAGCAGTTTACAATAAGACAGAAATTACTGAAATTTATAAAATATTCTAATGGAGTTTTAGCATGCTAGAGTATTACATCTAGGAATCAGATTCAGTTCTCATTTTTCCCTTTTTGGGATATGATTTTCAAGTTAATAGGAATAAAAATGGACTTTGATTATAATAACTGGAAGTTTAAAACATAGTCCAACTTTTCATTAAAATTTAGTATAAGTATTAAGTAGATACATAAAGCCTTTACTTCCAAGATTATATTTTATTATTACTGAACATTAGTAAAGCTTCCTCTGTCAAAAGCCATTTAAAAAAACCTGTGCTAAAAAGACTTGAAATATTAACAAAGCTCAGAAAGCGTGTTTATCACAATAATGTCCATCAAAAATGTACTAGTTAAGAAATGCAGTACAGCAAATGGAAGATAAAATACAAGAAAGATAAACCTGGACAAAACATATTCTTTAGTGCTGTCCTGCTTTAACAGCTTATAAAGGATTTGCAGGTGAATGTAAACAGCTCCTACCAGAATTCCAACCTAATTCTGAAAGGGCTACAGTCAGTGATATGCTGAGCCCAAAGGAATAGTCTATTGTTATTTGGTTTCTATTAGCCCAGACTTGATACAGAACAAACACAGCCAAAATTAATTTCAACAAGCCTGACATGTAAAGATCAGGCCTGTGCTAAGTAACAAACACCATTACTGCTGAAAGCATACGTAAAGCAAGACAGTATTTTTTCCTACATGCTCTCACCAAGAAAATTTCTTATGAGCTTGTTCTTGTTCCTGTTCCCAGAGAGATGACTGTTCAGTTTTTAAATAAATTAATTTATCATTTTCATTTGCAGCATTCCAAGTATAGCCAGTGGAAGTGTGACCTGGAGGACAAGGCTGATCAGTCTGATTCTTCACCAGCACAACAACTCCTTTTACTGATGAGGTAGAGGCCTGTTAAGCACAATTACAATAGTGTTTCCTCTGACAGATTTTGTGCAATCCTATAAAGAAAAATTCCCAAGTACTTTACAATATGAAACCTATTATGTACACTTACAGTTACTGCATTCACCATTGACACAGTAGAGGAACATGCAAGTGTTTCAGCCTTGAAACAAAAATCCTAGAGGTTTAATTTACTCCAAGTTTTACTTGGTAGTTGAAAATGAAATGTAATCGACTGTACATTTTGGTATGTCATACACAAAAGTGCTGCCAATGAACATGGGCTTGTGATTATCACTCACATGCACGTTTAAATGGTTCTACAAAAGTGACTCTAAACAAAATCCATCCCTCACTAACCTGCTCTGAGTTGAGCTGTGAAGAACCATCTTGAAATATCATAGTAGTGATAAAAGCTGCTGCTTGTTCTATAGTTGCAAGGAATTTGCTTTTTTCTTCACATCCTAAACTGCTGATATCACAAGGATACTTTCCAGAAGAATTTATTTGTCCAGGAGTACAGCTGTATCTTCTTTCATGTAATATGTAGGTATTTACATGCAATCTTCTTGTTTTCTCTGAACAAGATGTAGACAAGTTTTGCTTTCTTTTAAGAGGAATAACTATTTTGTTTTCCCTATCCTTCAGGGTTTTTTCTTCTACTGAAAGACTCCTTTCTTGATATCCCCATTTTGGGAAGCCTGAATCCTGGTAACAGCTTAGTATTTTGGTATCTTGACAGCCAAGTATTTTATCCATATGCACTGTCCTGACTATCTGACCAGCAGTTCTTTTTTCAGGGCTGATAGTTGTTTTTAATGTGGCAATTCTGGAATTATAATTCTCCTGGGAAAATCAGAAATTTTTAGCAAACCAACTATTTGACTTATAAGGAGAAACTAAAAATTGCACTGTTAGTTTAGATAAGCTTTCAAGAAAGCAAAATTCTATGAAAAACTGTTGATACTAACAAAACAGAGCCAGTTTAGGGGAACCACATTACATAAACCAAAACTCAATTATGTATCAGTAGAGATTTTGTTGACATATACCATTTGCATCCACAACCACTTCTTTTTTAACCTAATATTAGTCCAACACTAAAAATGGCAAATTAACAACTGTAAGAGGTATCTAGTCCAGTAGCCTGTCCTCCATAAGTAATGACTGCTTTGGAATCTCAAGTATGTGAATCAACTGGATCCCTTCAAGCAACTTACAGGATGGCAAGATATAAAAAATACATAATAAAGTTGCATTGAAGTATTATGAGCTGCATGAATAAGTATTACATTCTATTCTGTTTAATCCACAATACCCTGAACAGTTTTTCCTACTCCAGATAGTCCCTGGAGCCCTCTACTGCAGCATGCTACTAAACAGCATTAAGCAAGATGCTGCATGGTAGTGCTTGAATTCTACTCCTCCATCCTTATTTCCTTCAGAAATTTCCGTGCTCTGCTTCTGGCCCTAGTGCTTTCTTACTATTTATTTAGCTAGTTTCTTCTACAAACTCCTCAGCTAAAATAGATCCTCTGTCTTGATTTCATTTCTCAGTGACCCCTCCGAGATTCCCCAAGGTAAATGTGCGTTTAACTATTTACAGATAGACAGATTTGCATCTTCCCTCAATACTTTTTATGCCTCAATCAGAAATAGGTCTCAGAGGAGCTGGCAAGTTTCTACTCCTGAGATATTTGAAAAAAATATATATTAGTGTTGCATTTGCAAGCTTTTCCTCAGTTATTTTGAACTATACCATTGTATATTTCATTTAACTTAGTCAAATGAGACAAGTATAGAATAATACAAATTCTGCTAAGCTCACACTTTCGCATGATGACATTTTTAGTAGTCTCCTTCATGCTGTCTCTTAGCCATACTACTTTTTCCAGACACAATTTAGTATGCATTTCAAATCATCAATATTCCCTATACTACCCTATAAATAAATCCCTATACTACCTACAAATATTCTGCGTTTGGAGGGCAATTCCATATAGTTTCTTTTAAAAGCTTCTTTGATTTTATATAGTTTTCTTGTTGAAAATTAAGCATTACTGTCTTATCTATCTTTCAATGTTTCCAAAAGATTATAGTCTCTAAGAGCACCTGTCAGCAGGAAAGGTTTTGGAGCTGATCTCACACAGAAACAAATAAAAACAAATTTTTCTCATGAGTTCTCTAACTGTTCCACAAAGCAGTTGTCTCCTAATTTTCAGCTGGATCATCATACATAAACTTAATATTCATCAGCTCCACTGGAAAGTGACTGAAGTCTCTCATAATTACTGTATTTTGGTCTCTACTAGCTCAGTCTCATTCAGATCATCTGCTGCCATTACGACTGCAAAAACTGAGACCTCCTCCCTTCAAAGGAACCACCAGGTCCTGCTGGGCTCCCTCCAGTCCCCAACACAGTTTTCACTGATCAAAGGCTCCACTGACGGAGGCTGTCTACCTCCATCCCATCTGAACTGATTGAGCAAGCCAGAATGACAAAGCCAGCAAGTTTGGGGCTTTTTTATGGTTTCACAATATTCCTCAAACCAGTTCCCATGTTCCCAAACCTTAGAACTATAGAGTCAAGTGATGAAAAAGGCTTAAGACTGCTTTAGATCATACTTCACAGGATCTACTCTACAGCAAAAGTACAATTACAAGGTTCTAAGTAAACAGGAAAAGGGAGCTAATTCAGCTTCTTCTTCTACCAAAATGAATAGAGGCTGTTCTAAATGAAGAAAAATTAATTGGTTTTTGCAGTGCTAATCAAAAGGTGGGCACTATAAAGTTACCAGAAGGGGAAAAATCCTATCACAGAAGGGCCAAATGTTTAAGAGCCATAGAAAGACTAATTCACTCAAGTGTATTCTCCAGACAAACTGCAAATAGTTTTATCATTTAAGACAGCAGAATTTAAATTAGGACACTCTAGTAATTATAAAACCAGGAATAAGCAATTCTCTTTTAAAGATTCAAAAAATATAAACAAAGGAATTTAATTATCAAGTCAGAATAATACAGCTGGAACTACAATCAACCACAGAGAGAAAAAGCAGCTTCTGTGAAGAACTGACTTTCTATTAGAAATAATGACATGACTGGAAGTAGAGAAAATGACTCCCAGGATGCAGTTTCATAATTTATGGCAAGGTAGGAAGATCTCATTAGATGCAGCAAGTCAAAATTAGAGTATCATCATTACAAAAAGGGGGTCTATTCTGATCCATGTGTACCCACAGCTGCATGAGTGCCTGTGAGCCAGTGTAACTTGTCAGAAACTATCTCATTCCACACAAGGCATCATTTTTCTGCATTTTGAGTGACTTGAACGGAATTGAAGTGTGCAACATGCACCAGAGTCAGAGTAAGGAAGGCTGTGAAATTTACAGCTGGGATTAGTTGCAGCATCTGCAACTCATCAATCAACTAGATGGATTTTACAAGCAAAGCCTGAGCTGGGGCTGCCTCAGTTACCTGTTCCCACTCTTGCACCGACACTCACTCCCATGCACACCAAACCAAATTCAGAGAAATGATTAAACCCAAAATTAAGCATCCTATACAAAGCATTTTTCCATACAAATCAGCTCACTTTATGATTGTTCAGTAACAGGAGTCTGAGAACACTTCTAAACTCTGGTGACTGTCTGAATGTGGCAACCTCATTTCTGATCAACCTATCATGAAAGACCAACTTCCTGTGAAAAGGGAACAGAAGTTGGGCCCAGACTCTCATAGGTAAATATAGGCCAAGTGTAAAATAAGACAGAGGAAGTTACCTGAACTATGACTGTAAAAAATGTATCATGCTAAAGCTTGTTATGAAAGAACCAATTTATAACTTCAAACCTGCAACAAAAAGACTGCTTTTAGTGGTTTTAAATCTTACTAATTGCTTGCCTTTTCATTTCTCAGATGTGCATCCTTATCCCTTAGTTTATTTTCCTTTGTCTTCTCTATACCTTTAAAAAAGAAGAAACAATTTAATATACAAATGAATCTGCAAGCAGACCATATAACTTGGATCTCATACAGGGTTATATTACTGACACTGTTACCAAACCTGAAAGAATAGTAAAAAAATTTCCCTTGGCAATCATTTATCAAGTTATTATCAAGTTAGTATTCATGCTTAAAAGGGCCCTGCAGGTTCCAAAATATGCATATTTAAAAGACTGCTCTGTCACCATTAAGAAAAAAAATTATTTAAAATTCACTACAAAGCAGAAAAACCTTTTCCATGGTATTCAGAGTAAGCATTACTATAATTCCATAATTATGTGAATTTCCCTCTTTCAAGGAAACATGACTCATTTTGGTCATGGTAAAGCTAGTGCTATGAGCACAAAGGAAAAAAAAAAAAAGAAAAATCTAAACTCTAGAAACTTTACACAGCTTAACTGTTTTCTTGGAATTTGGCAGCAGTGTTCCACAAAACTTTTGTTCAAACATTATTTGTATTTGAGTTTAGCACATCATGTCTTACAAACTGACCATATTTCATCTGCAGGGGATAATGTTTTCACATTGCTCATCTTGCAACAGAACAGGCATTTTAAGACCAGGTAGGAGAGAGAAAGAATTCAGACCTGACAAACTGACAGGAAGATAAGGTGACAGTCCCATGAGGAGCAGGCCAGCCACCAGAGCTGGGTCTGACAGAGCACAGCACAGCTGGGAGTTGGGCCCCCAATAAACCACCAGAGACCTTTAGCCCATGGCTCTGAAAGCACAGATGCTGCAGTTCCAAGAAGGCTTTGCAAATGCACCTCAGATACACAGCATGGCAAGTGAAACCATCGGGACATGCATTTCTTTTCTGCCTTAACACTGTCCACAAGTCCCAAGAAGAGAGTGAAGCCTGGAATGAAGGAGCTAGTGGTAACAGGCTAGCAGTAATTATCTCAGTGGGCACAGAAAGAGGAAGCAGTTAAAAGAGAGCTCCCCTGAAATGCAGGTCTCTCCAGAGTTTGCAGTTAGGATTCCTTTATGTCTCGATTATCTTATTGCTCAGCCAAAAGACACCTCACAGGCAGAGGATGTGTTTTGTCTCCCCATACTGAGTACAACACTAAACTGCTGCTGTCAGCTATGAATTGGCATTACCAGCAGCAAGATACTTTCTGAAACAATAATGATGTTGACCAATGTCAAACAAAGCATAAGGTAACCTATTTCAATTTACTAGAACTGTTCTTAAAAACACTTTGTCTGGGCAAATCAAGATCTTTGTCTACAGAAGAAAATAAGCTTATTTATGCATTTTGGCGTAAGTGCATAATCAGACATTGCCAGCTCAAACTTCTAACCTCAGCTGTTAGAACAGCCAATATGGCACAGCTGTGTTTGTGGCTTCAAACATTTTACCTTTGTTTTCTCAACACTTTCTACAATGATAGTATTTGAGCTTACATTCAGTGCTTTTAATTGTTTTACAGCTAGACACTTTTCCTTGACAAATCAACCCCCAGAGATGATGAGGATTACATTTCTCTCCTCCAGCACACGACAATCAGTATTGAAGAGATCTTCAACTTCCAGTTTCTGAATTATGGCAAAGTATCACCAGATGGCAGCAGAAACCCATCCCTGCCTTCCAACTCCTCAAGGCTTGATGGAAAGATTGGAGCTCCACTGCCAGGATAACCACAGAATTTCACCAACTACGTCAACATTGCAGATATTTGTTCTATTTGAGCCCAATATTTACCTTCTAAAGACAAACATTTTTTCCATTAAATAGAATTAAAAATTTAAAAATCTATCTATAAAATACAGTTCAATGCAGTCTGAAACAGACCAACTAACATCAGAGGTTTGCAGTTGTGTTTGGTTTTTTAAGAGAGGTAAACTTCTTTTTACAGACCCACGCTAAAGCTATATGTATATATACACACACATACATTAAATATATATGCATAGACAATGACAAGGTAGCAGGAGAAGTTAAATATCAAACTGACGCTAAAAAGAGATAGAATTTTCTTTAAAATCACCTGGCTTTTGGTCCCAGATACAATGTAGCATTTTAAAAGTAACTCAACCCACATTTCTTTAAATGTGTATCAGTGATTTACACAGTGATGAACAATTACCTTTGTCACTGCTTCACCACCAGGCTCCACTGATGCAATACTTCACTGAAAAAGGAGCCTGAACCACAATTAATATACAACAGTGGCTGCAAAACCCATGATGTACAGCGTGGAATAAATAATAGATTTAAAGCCCATTGATCAGATAATATTCCAGGATCTAGTTCTCAGGAGAAAACAGATAACTGAAAGTAAGCAAAACTCTTAACTTTCTACTTCTTTCCAGAGCCACAATTTGACTGCCTGTGATTTGCACAGAACTGAGAATAAAACCTACACCTTGCAAAACCCCCCCTCCTGTCTACAATGTTCTGGATCTGCTGAGGCACTTTTAACATTACTTAATTTGTTCTTTTACTGGGACTTTTGTT
Organism: Serinus canaria; assembly: GCF_022539315.1. Taxonomy (NCBI): domain Eukaryota; kingdom Metazoa; phylum Chordata; class Aves; order Passeriformes; family Fringillidae; genus Serinus; species Serinus canaria. The sequence continues at coordinate 62,896,835 of NC_066317.1, read as the reverse complement.
CACTCTTCCCCCTAGAATTTCACAAGAAGCACACTGCTAATGAATATGTGTTTTAAGGACAGACATGAGTCTGGAGAGATCACAGGTTTCCTGTTAAGTTCCTAGTACCTCCTTTGAATATCTAATCCAGAGTCAAGTTAATGTATGCATCCAATTTATAACATTGTAGTACTGCAGAAACAGTTTGAAATTCCCATATAATTCTGTACCACATAGCAGGAACAAAAAGAGAAAAAATTGGTAGTACCATTCCTTACACTCACATAGCATTATTGAATTGGATAAGTCCCAACAAATGTCACAGTAACAGCTTAATTCTTTTTCTAGACCTGTAAACCTGGAGCCTCACCTTTTCATCTATTTAAAAACAGGGACCAAAGGTTTGATACTCTTGTGTTTCAATTTTTCAACAAAAAAACACAGGCTAAATTTTACTCACTCTGGTTATTTTCTCTGTTAGTCTGAGCTTCTACAGGAATAGACTGCAAAGCTGTCATAATCCTCTGAGCAATATTAGATAAAGGCACTTTAGAAATCTCACATCCTATGTACCGCTCCATTTCTAAGGTTAAACCTAAACACAGAACACACAAAATATGAATTAATCAGGGCCATGAGTAATCCTCACTTATATTCTGTTGAAATTAAAGACAAAATATAGTGAACATGTTTAGCCATTCATTCTCAATGGAAAATTACATTTGCTCCCAGAAATGCCTATCAGTACCGTATTAGAAACAAAAATGTAATAATTTATAAAAACAAACTTATTTGAAATAGTGCTTTAATACCTCAATTAAAAAAATCAGCAGTCCTAAGTACAGCTGAATTGTACTAAAAGAAAATAAAATCTGACAAATAAAACAAGAAGTACATCTGAGATACTTTCCCCCTCCCAGCATCTTTAAACTAGTCTGTATCTAGCACATGGATACATTTACTGTTACTAGTGCTTGGATTTTATCAGGAAAGACACAATTAACTTTCAAGCAATTGCCAAAATTAAGCCAACACAAGATTAAAGAAACAAGCAATACTATCACAATATACAGCCATTAGTTAGGTGCTGTTTCAGAAAATTTTTATCAAAAATGACCTCTACTTTCTTAAATTTTGTATAATTGATGCATTCAAATACTGCCATATATTAGTAACTCTAAAATAGCTACTATAGATTGTTAATTTAAGGAACTGATCAGTAACATTTAAAGTCCCTACAAGTTTTGACCCCAGCTACTGTTGTTGTAATATTATCCTTTTCTGAAAAGGAGCTGGTTTTACAGCTGACCTGTCCATATTCTGTAGTACTACTAAATACTTGGGAGAATCCCTGGTACAACACACTCAGGAGAATCACAAGTATCAGGGTCCACACTGATGACTTGTTGTTTTACAGTTAGACCAGAAGAATGTGTAAAACTTGTCACAAACACAAGAGAAATATATGTTTAAAAAATATTTCAAGTATCCAAGCTGTACAAATCACTCTACCAAAACCTGCTGTTGACTCAATTATTCCTATACAAGTGGGTAGCTGGAGTGCTGTTACTCTGGTCTTCTCCCACTAGATCCAGTGCACAAGCAGACTGCCAGACTTAACCATCAGCAAACAACAGCTACTCTGCCTACACGGAAATATTTTTCTTGGCTCAAGACCACAGATACGTTGCAACTTTTAATACTTAAAAGTGCAAATATTTGCATCTAATTCAGAGGAACACCCATCACACTGCATTAGCACTGGCTATATCCATCTAGTTCTAATTAGCAATCATGTGAAGGACAGGGTGAGAGGTGAAATGGCTTTCTTTTTCCTGACATTCCAGGAGTCAGAAGCACAATCATTCCCTGCACTCAACTCCTCCTAACTTCTATGCCTAAGAGCAACACCTCTTTCCTACACAGGGTTAAAGTGCTCCCTGACTTTGCAGGCTGGGAAGCAGCAGTCACAGCCCCAGGGGCAGATCAAAATGAGAACCCATCAGACTAAATACAAACAAGACACCATCCCTGAGAACAGGCCTAGAAAAAACCCACACAGATTCACCATAAATATTAACCACACTGAAATGAATTGACAAAGTTTGGCATTTAATAATATACACAAAGTATAGAGTTAAGCAGCATGAAATCCAGACATAAAGACACCCAACCAGTAAGTTTAAAAAAATTACACATTTAAAAATAAGTTATAATCACATAGAAGTTAAAAGAGTGCCATCAAAATAGTTTTAAGACTACTGTTACTGAATTAAAACAAATATACTAACCTTCATCAATATGTACAATGCTTGAAAGCAAGCACAGCTGATCCCATCAAAATATAAAAGACTGGAAGTTATCATACTATAAAAGCCTATATAGTTCCATTGGTATATTAGGAAGCTATATAAAAATTTGATTAACAGGCTAACAATGCACATGAAAGCACTAGTATGAAAGCATCAGCACTCTGAATTGAATTGAAATGCCTATCATTATAAATTATAAGGCAAACTCAGAAGTACAAAAAATAAAATAAAAATACTTGTTCATTGACAAGCCACAATAAGTAAAAACTGGTTTCAATGGAGAAGATAGGCCATAAGTTAAATTAAGAGACATTGGAATGGTCTTAAAACAGATGGCCTTGGTAGTTAAAACAGATTCTGGTACATATTCCAACATATTTCTAACAAAACCAAGTCTTCTTAGAAGAACTGTAAGGGAAACAATAATGAAATATCTGCTGTCTTTGAGAACTCTCCTCTTCACTATGAGCACATTATATCCTTGTTCCAAAATCTGGAATGCCTTCTCCACATTCATTTTGCAGTTCAAAAAGTTCTTAGCAAGCAAAAAGACTTAACTCAAGGGTTCACATTCCTATTGAAGCTACGCTGTATGCAGCAGAAATGAACACACAGGCCAGCAGAAGAGCAGCCTGAACATACTTCTTTCAAATAACCAACAATTACTTCATGTCCAAGAGTTCTGACAAAACTGAGATTGAATTCAGGGTGCAGGAGAAGCCATAGAGCAGCACACAATCTCAGCTGGTAACAGTGGCAGTTAAGATTCACTGCAGTGACAGGTAAGTGTCAGCCTTGACAAGCTAATGTTCATTATTCCATAAACTCGTAGACAGTTTACATTAACATTTTCCTTTCTTAAGAGTACATTGCTGTTTAGACATTAAGAACTGCACTGGTTGTGAAATTCTCATCTTCCAGACCACTGGCTTTAGCCTGAGACTGCTGCTCAAGCCTCTCCACCATCTCTTTCAACTGCTCTTCATCTTTGAAAAAATACACATACAAATCTCTTTCCATTTGAAGCAGCTTATTGGACTCTAAAAAGCTTCTCTTCGACTTCAGATCAGCAACCAGATCCTTAAGGAGATGATTTAGTTCATCTAAATCCACTTCCAGTTGGTGAAACTGCTCAGTAAGTTCCTAACAAAAAATAAAAGACAAAAATTTATTACTTTTCTACTGTTAATGTACTAGCTGAACTAGAAATATGAAAGGTTTTTTGCTTTGGGAAGCCATTTGTTTGTAATCAAAAAGTAATCACAAAAAAAACAGAAACAAAGATAATAAGGGATTCCATTCAATGTATATAAATTTTGAGCTCCATGTAGCAGAACTCATATTGTATTATGGAAATGTAATTTAATTTTACTTGTGGACCAGATGAGTTAAGACCATAAGAATCTGAACCTGACCTAGAGACATGACTGAATGACATTTTCTATCAATTACAAGTCTCCATTGCTAGTCAAATCTTAAAAGGAAACAAACAAACAGAAAAAATGTACAATAAAGAAAGTAGCAACAAGAAGCCAAATCAATTTTACAATTAAATCATTAAATACCAGCTACAACTTTCCCAGCCAGCATTCTTGTTATAGTTCAGTATAAGCAGACTAATCATCTACTTGCACATTATTCCCTTATTAAAGGAATTACTTTCCTTGAGAAACAGTAGCAGTAGAATGAAATGTCATATTTTAAGAAGTAACTTAAATCAATGGGAAGGTATCTGATTTAATACTGTGCAATCCCTAAATACATACTGTCCCAATTACAGTCTCATTTTTAAATAAAAACTGTTCTGTGTGCTGTAAATTCATTTGACAGATGAACGTTAAATATATTTTTATGTAATTAACCAATAAAGTATTATGTAACAGAAGTTTTTCCTTGATGCATTTTTGAGGTATCTACGATGATTTAAAAACCATGACAAGGTGCATTTAACAAACCCTGTTCCCATTTAAAAGATGTTCTAAGAATAATACCTGAGAGCTGTGTAGCAGGATTGCCCTACTACAGCTGTCCTTCAAAATTCTGGTATTTTAATTTTGTCCAAATGACCCACCCATGGCCAGGCTTTTAAATGGCCAAACAATACTACTGGGGTCTTAGACGTAACAGGGCAGAAAGCCCATATGAAATAAAGAGCAACTTATAATGAGTTTTCCAGTGACACCCTACCCAGACAAAGGATCCCTCACACCAGAGACTTACAGGAATACAGGACTGCCCATGCCTTTGAAATAAATACAGTTAGATGCAACTGTTTGCTCAGAAACAAAAAAATTATTACCTGCCAGCATTTATAAAAATCCAACATTAGCCAAGAACAATGTAAGTGTTCAGCATCCATCATCATGATGTTAATAAATTTGTTGCTAATAAGGGGGAACAGTTTGCATGTCTAGAGCCTTCACACTATACTTTTATCAGTAAAAGAACATGACAAACAATGAAGTAATTTGAAAAAAAAACATTAAGGGCTTACCGGACTCCGGAGCTGTATCTGATTTGTTCCACAATAGAGAGCACCACGAAGGGCATCCACATCCCCCTCTAGGTTGGACAAAAGGAGAGACTGCTCCTGAGCAGATGCTGCCAACTGATCTTCTACTGTGGCACAGTCCTGCTTTAACTTCTGAGCCATCTGCTCCAGGCTTTTGTATGTTTTAAACAATTGTTGTTTTTTACTTCCTCCTTCCAGGAGCTGATACAGCCTATAACAAATGAAGTTAGACACACAAATATTTTAACTTTCCTAAGCACTCTATCATCATTAGTTAAGAGAACATGTCTGTGTTGAGAAGTCAGAGGATAAGTAAGGTAAGTTCTGCTGAGAGCACTTTTACAACACTGCTATATCTCCCACTGATTTCAAGATTCCATCTATATATAGTAGTGATTAATAGGAATCCAAAATATTTCAATATCAAATTAGCAGCAATGAAATATTAAAGTAACAGTTAGTAAATACATCATGAATGCAAATAGAAGTTGACAGTATGCTTTTGCCAACTATTTCCTGACACTTCAAGAGCTGCAAAATAAGATGGATTTTTTTAAAGTGCTGAATGAAAGCAGACTTCAACAGCCAATGAGAAATAAGAACAATCTTTGTAACATTTTCAAGCTTACTGAAGTATTTCCTGTTTTCTATCTCTCTATGAAGAGACTGCTAAAAAATTCTCCACTTAGTTACAAGTCATGCAAAAGACAGCATGGCACACTACAGCAAAGTGTCCCATTACAGTGCATCAGGAATGGGCCCAGTAAGATTACAGACAACATTCCATACTCCAAATGTTACTACCACCTCTGCACAACAAAATCTTCAGGAACTGATCCCTAATATAAAATCAGACTGGCTTTATTAAGAGAGGAGCTATATTTCAGAAGTAACTGAATGTCTTTCAAGTGTCTTCTGTTTACAAACCCTATAAGGTTTTTAATTCTTTCAACTTGCCTGCCCTTTATCAAAAAAAAAAAAAAAAAAAAAAAAGGAGCCAGAAACATTCAGTGATTTGGAGACTTTATAATAAACATGAACAAAAGTGAAACAAGCTGACACAAACACACAATAGGAGTAAAATTAATGCTACCTAATTCTTCCAGTTACTTACTGTGCCTAACCATATTCAGCTATTACTTCACTTAACAATTATTGAAGAAGAAAACCACACTTAAAGCATTATTCTAAAGAAGGAGGAAGAGTCTGACAGTAACATACCTATTATTGTACAATATATCACATTAAGAGGTTCAGACTTGATGGAAAAGCACAGCACACATCCTTAATTGTATCACCTGAACTTTAAGGAGACTTAATTATTTTGATGGTGAAAAACCAGACTCCTACATGGGTGCCAGGACACTCAAACCAGATGGCAAATTAAGCAGTAAAAACGAGCTGAACACACGTCACAGTCCGAAGGAGTCATTCCTCTCTCCTACCACATGGGGGGTTTTTGTGGGCTCAGCCGATGAGGCCGCGCACACAGCCTGGGAAATCACTGCTATTAACATCTATACCTCTCGAGTATCAGGAGGTGCTAGGCTTAGGTTTAAACATTCTTCATGCTACGGGTATTAATTAGGAATGCTTCAGAAATATTAAAAAGACTGATAATTGAACAGTTTTTCCTAAGGCAAACCTGCAAAGAATTTCAAAGGACATGGAAGAAACAAGTCTCACATGTTGAAAGCTTCAGTTCTTGAAAATTCAAAATTCTAATTAGCTACAGCAAGTAAGTAAGAACCTGGCAGCAGGCAAGGCTTACCTTGCCCGATCTCATCTCCCCAGTATTATTTCAAAGAAACTGCAAGTCCAACAACAACTATAATACTTACCTGAAAGATAAACCATCCTCTGGGCTAATAGTGCTCCTTGGCTTTGCCTGCTCAGTTCGTTCAGCTATCACCTGTAGTCTCTGCTGTAACTCATCAGTGGTTTGTTTCAGAGATTCTACCAAATTCTCAAGTTGGCAGCTGAACTCCTGGTGTTTCTTCATCTCCATTTCACAGGCCAGCTGAATCAGTTCAAATGATGTTTTCTGTCTTATCAAATGCCTGCCTATTTTATCTTGAATTGCAGCATAACAGTCCTGCCGAGCAATTTGGTGATCTAAGTATTCTTTCACCACTGGTGCAGTCAAAAGTTGTGCTTTCTTCTTAAGAAGGGGAAGCAGCTCTTCATTATTTATCTGAGCTATATCTTGTTTAATTGCTGAAATTTCAGCACTTAAACTAGATATTTTAGTATCAATGTTTTCCTGTTGTCCAATATCCTGAATAAAACAAAATATTTGTGAACTTCTTCATGGTTCCTGCCAAGCCACATCCCAAACATTTCTTCAGTTCTTATAAGACTTATGTATTTATGTTACATTTAGCTACAAAATTAAATGAAAACTCCATAGATGGTTTTACAGAATTTTACAAAATAATGCAAATACAGATGAACCAAAAAAAAAAAATATATTCCAGTAAAAGGTAATTTCTTCTTATCACAGGGTCAGGAAACAGTTTATTGTGTTAAAAATAAAAGAGCTGCATTTTACCTAGCACCTGTTTCAAGCATTCCTAACTGAAATCTCACAAGCAAACATAATTTTTTATATTCAGTCAGATATCAACACTGCTGGCAGAATCAATCTTTTTCAAATTACCCTAATCAATCAAATCCTATATACTAGTCATCCATAAATGAAAACATACAAACTGACATGATGCCTCAAGTTATCCCACGTCTGGCATAAGCAAATACCTTTCCTTTCATTATGATTTCTTCACAAATTCCACTAAGCACATCTGCCTGTCACTCACTTGTTGAAAGACTTCTGGGGCTTCAACTATCAGATTCATTTATTTGGTAGAAATACTTGACTTGCAGAGTGAATGAACTAAAACTTTTGAAGCCTATGCTATGCAATATAAACAGGAATACATTTATCACATTGGCTCCCTGATACCACAAAATTGTAACCAAAGCTAAGATTCTGTTTACTGCACAAAGAGCCAGTTTTAATTTGAAAACTCAAAGTTAAACTAAACTAGAAAGGTACTATAAATTCTAGGATTTTAACAGCAGTAATGCTGGAAAGTAGAATTAAAGGTACTCTACCACACTGAAGAACTTCTAACTATGGAAACTGAAGATATTTCACATGAGCAGTTTTGTGAGCAAGACTAAAACTTCATAAAAGTGAAACTTCACAACATAAAAGTAACTGAAACAACAGCAACTCAGCAATTCCTTTCACTAGACCCTTTGAACTTGCCTGTCTAAAACTCCAGTACCTTCCATCACCTTTGTGCCTTACCTTGTCCAAGGACTGCAGCAGGCTCTCTGCACACTTGATAGCTGAATTCATGCCCTCCTCTTCAGCCTGCAGCTGAATTAGCTGGTTCTGACCACAAATATATGCTGCCTGGAGCCTGGCTATCTCTTGCCTCTCTTCACAAACTTCGTTAGCCTCATCAAAAGGGACTTGCTTGATTAAATCTTCAAGTTGAAAGCTGCCTTCAAGTGAATTTTCAGCACATTTAGACATACCTTCATAAAAAAGCTTTTTTAAGTGTGATGTAAGTGCTGCAGTGCTTTGTTCTTCCACTGACAAATATCTGTCCAAAGAAATTTGGGAAAAAAACAGTGGATATGCATCTGACCCTTGTTCTGAATCTGAAGCAGTGAAGAAAGAGGCAAATTCCTTCACTGCAGCTATAAGAGACTGCAGTTCATTGTCAAGCTTATTATTTGCTGCAGTAAACACTTCCAGTCCTTCTTTCCATTCCTTCCGTGCCTCTTCCTCTCTGTTTTGGAATGTTTGTAACAAGTGGCTGTTTGTAGTAACCAACAGCTGAAGCTTATTATGCCGATGAATTTGAAGGTTTTTTAACTTCTGAAGAGTTTGAAGTTCATCCTCTAATTTCTTCACTTCTTCCTCATCCTCCTCTTGGCTACTGTTCGTTGAACCTGTGGGCTCCAAGGTTTTAAGGACTTCATCCAGTGCATTTCCTTCCAAAACAGCCTTACCATGCTGAAGAAGATTATCAAAATATTGCAGCTCTTCTTCAGATACTACGTGCTGCCCATTTATGTTTCCACAAAACCACTCCAAAAATGATTTGTCTTCTGAAGACTCAAACATCCAGTCAAAATCTTCTCCATTAAGCTCATCAGCCTTTGGATATCCAATTTTTTTAAGAGTTTCCACAAAATCCTTTCCACAGCTCATGATGAAAATAATTTTGTAAGCAGAAAAGATCCAAATACATGAAAAAATCTGGGGTATTATTCCAGCTTTAACTTTTTTGCACTTAAAATGAATATTCAGTATTTTAATAAAAAGAGTCTGTACAGGAAAAAGGAAGTGTCAGATCACAAAAAAAAAAAAAAAAAAAAAAAAACAAAAACCAAACCAAAAACACCCTGAAGGCTGTTTTGGATTTAAGTGGCTATTCAAAGACTTGAAACCAATTTTAATTTCAGATATCTTAATATATTTTGTTGATCAAATCAGGACATAGTTTTGTATCAATTACATCCCAGATCATTGCAAGCAACTATGTTTCTCCTTAATTTACACAAACTTATTAAGGAAACAGTATAGTATTATTAATTTAAAAGCAACAGGCGTTATTATTGAGCAATTCATTGGCCTGCAAAAGTGATTTTACTTACATGGTTTTCTACACATTCATTTAAAAAACCACCCACAATTATTTTAAATATTCCAAAATGATCAGGGTTTTCAGTTTGTTCTAAAAACAAAACTACAGTGATGTTACACTGCACTTCAAGATCTTGGCTATAAGGGTTTTTTACCTCAATAGGAAGCAGAATCTTGTCTTCTAAACCTTTCTTTTAAAGTTTCCTCTGAAAATGGAACAAGAAATGCTTTAACATATAAATACCTCAACATAAAACTGCAGATTTTTTGATCAATTATAAAAAATTTAAATTAAAATAAGTGCAAAAATACCCTTGCGAAAATCGTCACAACTTACATGAAAAGGGAGTTTGCTGCTTTTCTGTTTCCTATCAGGCAAATAATCAGCTTAGGGATCCTAAATTGTGTGTAACAGACAGCAAAGGATAGAAGATAAGTTATCAACAGTCAGGAGGCCTTGTCTGCAATAATCTGGTAATACTAAGGGACTTTTTTTAGTTTGATATTATTTAATACTTTGTTTCTAAAACATACATTGCCCCTGAGAACCCCACTCTGCCAGCCTGGAGTGCTGAACAAGTAAAACCATTCCTCTAAAGCTCCCCATGTATCTGACTTAGCTCAGAGTCTGCAGATGACACAGAAGGTTGCAGAGTTCTCTGTCACAGGGCAGCGCCCCAATCGTCCTCTGCCCTCCTTAAAACGGCTGTCCTCAAAATATGGGTGCCAAGAGGACGGTGCCACACTCTTTTCAGCGGAACTCAGTGACAAGGAGTAATGGCTATGAACTAAAACACAAGGAGTTTGACTTTAACATGAGTTCAAGCTTTACGTTGATGATGGCAGGGCACTGGAACAGGCTGCCAGAGAGGTCGTGAAATCTCCCCCTCTGGAGACATTCCAAAACAATGTGGACGCGTTCCTGGGTAACCTGCTCCAGGTGACCCTGCAGGACGGCTGGACTGGATGGCCTCCTGAGGTCACTTCCCTCACTGATTCTGAGATTCTGTGAAGTAATGGGCCCCCACACAACCCTGTGCGCGGCACGCCGGGCCACCGCGGCACTGCCACTGCCATCAAACACCACAAACAGCTCGGAAGCCCTGAGGGAGCGCCCGCGATGGCCGGCCCCGCGCGGGCCGCAGCCGCGGCCTCCGGCCACACAGCGACCCCGGCCGGGACGAGAGGTCGGAGGGGAGCGGGGGCGCGGGGGCAGCGGCTGATCCCGCCCCGCCGGGAGCGAGTCCCGAGCCCGCAGCACCGCTCCATACTCACCCGAGAGCTCTGCTCCGCCGCAGCGGCGGCTCGAGGGGAGGGCAGCGAGGCGGGAAATGGCGGGAAGGCTGAAGGGAGCCTCAGGGGGGGCTGAGGGGAGGCTAAGGGAGGGCTGGAAGGAGGCTCAGGGAGGGTAAGGGGCGGGAAGGCCGAGGGAGGGGTGCGAGAAGACTCAGGGAAAGCTGAGGGGAGGCTCAAGCGCCCGCAGCTCGAACCGCCCGCCGCGCGCGCGGCGTCCCCGCCCCGCTCCCCCCACCCCGCTTGCGCGCGCGCCCGCTCCGCCCACGGGTCCCTGGCACGCGCGCTGCCTTCCGCCTCGCGCGGCCCACTGGCCGGTGACGTCATGTGGGCGGGGCTCTAACGGCCGGGCCGTGCTTCCCCTCAGGGCGCTCGGCTCCGGGCATCGCTTGGTTTGGTCCCTCAGCCGCCCTCGGACCCGTCCCTTCCGCTCTCCGCGGCCCTTCCTCGCTGTGTTCTCTGCCCATATCGCGGGAAGAGGAGGATGGGGCAGACCTGAGCGTAGTTGATGTCGTCCAGCTTTGACCGATGTGCCCTTCAGCTTCCTTGAAGCCCAGCCATGGCTAGCGGCGGGCACTTCAACCTCTGTACCCAGTGTTGCTGTATTGCTGGTTTTCACCCCTGCTTAGCCCTTTCGGTAATTCATAGGCTTAATATCCCTGGATTTGCCTGGTGCCTTTTTGAACCTGCTGACAACATAACTTCCCAAGGCAACATCCCAGAACATCATTAGGTGCTGCTTGTAAAGTCACTTTCCTAATTGTTTTGTAGCTCTCTCTAAAACCCATCAAAGGATTCCTGGTACTCGCATTTCAGGACTTGGTCACTGCCACCTCTGCATTTACCTTACCCGTGGTATTCATGGCAATTTACAAACCCCCGAGCATTTTCCTTCAGCTTTGTCTTCTCCAGTTTAGAGAGTCCCAAAATTTGGCCTCTGTAGGGCCCGTGCTCCATTCCCTGCATTGTTCCCAGCATCTTCCTCTGAACCTTTTACGGCATCCCTGTGCCTCACTCAGGGTGCAGAGACCAGACTGCACAAAGTCCTCAGGGCGTGGGTGTACCAAGGTTTTCTATGGAATCCTCATTCCCAGTGCCTTCCTTACAAAGCTCCCTGTTTTCCTGGCTTTTTGGCTGCTGCAGCCGCCCATGAGGTTACCAGAAAGCTCTCACCAGATTGTGGCACCTCTGCATTGTAAAGGCTGGCTCTCAAACGAGCGTCATGTAAACTTGTCACTAACGCTCTGGACATCCTTTATCAGCCACTCCTTAAGTTTAGCTGTCTTCACTTCCTCTACATTTCGCATGCCACGTTTTCCTGGGCTTCCCCATGTGCCTTGCAATAGCCTCCTTAAATTCCTCATTGAGTCACACAAGGGGAGGGAGGTTTATGCCCTGTTTTTCAATTTATGTCAGACATTTTACCTTGGCTTCTAGAACCATATTTTTAAGCCTTATGGATGTTTGCAGGCTTCTTGGTTTGGAACTGCTCATTTAGGGTTTTTTTGGCATTTTTCCCCATTTTTACATAAGTCATATTCTTAAAATTGAGTATCTGTTTGCTTTATTTGTCTTGCATTCATCTCATTGTTCCTAAGGTTGCTACTATTGAGCTGCTCACCCACTAATAGCTCTTGAATTAGATCCTCTGCACTGCTGAAGACTAAATTCAGAATGGCATTTCTTTTTGTTGTGGTTCATAGGGCCAGTAATTCTAAAAAGAAATAATTTATTGTATCCAGAAATGTTATCTCTACATTTCACCCTGATGAAGCATTGACTTAGTCCATATGTGGGTGGTTGAGCCCTCCCACTACTTGTCCTAAATGTCCAGCTTCTCTAATCTCACTTAATGCAATTGTTGAAATGAACCAACACAGGGAAATGAGCAACCTTGCGGCTTAGCACAGCTAAGGCAGGCTCATGTTAGGCTGTTTTGATCAAAATCAGCACCTGTATCACTTGCAAAGTGCAGAAGTTGGTTTTTGGTATAATGTGGTCTGTGTGAGACATTTTTAGACTAAATCCTGACCTGGCAGGGAGGTCTCATGGGCAAAAAGAGCTGTGATGTTGAATTCCTCCCCATCAGATTACAGTCTGATCTGCAGCTGCAATTCAGGCTGGCTGAAGTTTTCAAATCATCTTGCAGATAGAGTGCATTGTGTCTGTCCAACAGGGAAGGAACAAAAGCATTCACCAGTTTATTTCATAATGCCCTGCTGTTTCAGTCCAGTCACTTACTTCCACCAAAATGAACTTCTCCTACAGTGGTATTTTGCAGACTTGAGCTTCACAGTGTTGTGGTTTGGGGTTTGGGGTTTTTTTAAAATAAATATCAGTGTAACTCATGTAAAAAACTGCCTGCGTAAAAGCAAATTTTAAACACCTAGGAAAATTCCTAAAATTCTGCTGTCCAAAGACAGCTCTGCCAATGAAGTCCACAAATACATCTGATAAAGATTTGCTTGTCTTTTGTCTAGGAAATTGTCTGCCTGGATTGCTGCAACTCATGCCTTCAGTTCCCTGTGTGACTGCTTCCTCTCCCTCCTTCCAGACTCACACAGCTATGATGTCCCACCTCCTTTGTGGCCTTTCCCAAACCTATCTGTTCACCTGGGGAAGCAGCACTACATCTCATTCTGGAGCAGGTTTGGAGCTACGTCCGTGCTGGCCAGTGGCCACCTCTTGAAAACAGGGCAGAGCTCAATTTGGCCATGTTCAATGCAGGAAATAATTTCTTTTTCTTACTACCCAGACATGGAATTTCCATGAAAGTTTTCATCACAGATTATTAATTGCAGGCTCCATTCTATCTCTGCTTTGTCAAATTTGGTGAAAATTAGCCAGAAGGTTCAGAAGTTATCAAGAAAAGGAGGAGGGGAACAGATGGACGAAAGAGGAGTTGACAGACAGCATGATCTCATAATCCCTGCTGGCATAGGAATTCAGGCTAAAATTGAAATATTTCAGGTCAGAACACTGTGCACTTAAAATTCTCATTTTGAAAGAACAAGCCTCTGAAGAGAAACCAATTTTCATCTGTTAGACCATCCATCAGCTCTTAGGGCAGAGATTAAACAACAGCCTTCTACATGCACATCATCAGAATTTCAAACAGCCCCTTTCCCCACCCTACCTCAGACCCATGTGCTTCAGCATTTGCTTTTGCAGCTCCTTTTGGGTCAAGATTGTTTTCCTCTGATTCTTCTTTTTTTTTTTTTTTTTTTGGTTGTGTTCAGTCAAAACATAATTAAGGCTTACCTTACCCTTTTTTTCCATTCTAGGAGCAGTTGTTTTGCATCTGTTTCCTAGAACTGGACAGGCTGCTTAGATAGCATATTGCCTTTACAAGCCATTTTATGGTGAATTCCAGCAGATTAAGGCATAAACATTTCTGGAAGGATGTCTGCAAGCTCTGCAGTATTCCATCCTTACCATGTTCTGTTTGTTCCACTGCAAAATATGACATCATTGTGCCTGACACCTCAGAGAGGAGCTCTCAGTCTGAGGCTGTAACAGACAGCCAAGGAGTGCAGTGCCACCTCACAGGCATTGCAGCTGCCCCATCTGAATCCTCCCACTGGGATACATCTGTCAGATGAAAAACTCAACCTCGTTTGCTTGTTACTGCTTTAGGGTTTTGTTTTGGTTATGGTTTGGTTTTGGAGGGGAAAAAAATCAACACAGAGGAGGCAATGAAATAGGCTTTTAGCTGGTGAACTGCAACTGTACAGCATTTTGATTTTGCATCACACTGCACATCTCCTCACTGCAGCAGGATTGCAAAGGTCCCTGCTGCAGATTGTTGGAACAACAATTGCTCTTTGGAAACACCCTGTCCTCAAATGTAATTCATTGCTTTAAGCAAAATTGTATTCTCGATTAAGCACAACTTTTAAAGTGCCGTGTGTTCTTGTATTATAACAAAGTCAGAAGACAAGAATTTGGCACCAGTTTGCTTTCTTTGCCAAGTGCATTGATCTTCTCTCCCGAGGAATGGTAGATTTCATTCTGAGACCTTGTGTTCCCAGAAAAGCAGGTCAGAGTGATTAGTTTCCTTCAGCTTGGTTGGATTCAGTACTGTAAATATACAAGAAGCTCCTACACGTTCAGACTACCCCTCCTAATGTATTTAAACATATAATGCACAAAGGGATATGTTCTTTTTCCTAGAAAATTGTTTGTTTACTCTCCTAACCCTGTTTTGAATGAAAACCCTAATTTTCATCCTGATAGGCAAGGCAAGCCTCTGAATGTTTAGTATTAAATTTGAAACATCCATCATTAACAAATGAGGAAACTTATTTTTCTTTTAAACAAATGGTATTATATGACAAATGTCATAAACAGAGCTGTACAGATCATAAACTGTACAGGATTTACAAAACTAGTGCCACCACATTTATAATAATTTTTTTCCCCAGTGAAATTCTTGTGCTGAGAAAACTGGTGCTGTCACAAAGTACAGCACTGCTAAAATCTTGTTACAGCTATTTTTTCTGTTGGAGATTAATTTATAAAAAGTTATTAAGTGCTAGATTGTATTTTATATTTATTTTGTGATAATGTTAATTGCAAAGAAAACTGTGATAGAAAAATTAGTATACTCTGCTTTGCACATGAGTATCTTAGTGATTCAGCAGCTCAGCTTATTCAAATCAAATATAAACGTATCAACTAGCTACTGGCCATGATTTCAACATAAAACTACTATTTCTGTATTTTTAAGGTACCACTGTATTTAGTACCAACATGAGTGGCAAACTGAAACACAAACCAGGGGATGTCACACACTGCAGCTGAGAGAAAACCGTGTAATTTACAGAAGGCTTTCAGCTCCGTCCTTCCTCTCATCTCTCATCAGCTAAAATCCTTGTTTTTGTCTGGCTGCACATCACTTGTGATGTGACTTTCATATTTGACAAAATAAACATGCAGAACTTAAAGGCTGCCTTTTAATGTTTTTTTTCCCTGTCTTGTACTGAGCTGAAATTATTTCAAGTATAATTACTTAAAACAGACACTAATGCATTTCAATTTGCACTTTGCAAACAGGTTAGTTTTGTCTTCAGAAATGTAATAGTGGAAATTTATACAGCACCCATGGTTAGAGACAAATAAGATTAATGACTGTTGGGGTTTCAATGGGCCAGTGTGTATAAAAGAAGTCTAAGTAGCATCCCAATCTTCATACCATGCTATTAATTTGAATTGCTAAAATTCAGTGAGCTCCTTGTGAAATAGCTGACATGAAATAAGCTGACATGTAAAGATTTGCAATATGTAAAGAACTGTGAAGAGAAGAAACACTATGCACAAAAAACAAGTGATGGAAGTTGAAAAAAAAAACCTGAGTAACACAACAAAAAGGTATAAAAATTTGTATTTATATTATGACGAGATAATGATACAACACAATACTCCGAGTGCTACAGAACGTAGCAAGCGCCATGTACGTGTGTACAAATGAATCTGTGTAGTACAGTAAAATGCATCTCACAGACTATGAACCATTCCTTTGGCTCTGGGACCCAGAGGCTCTGGCACAGAACCCACTCACTAACACCTTTAGGTAGCAATTTTACCAGTAAGCAGCAGAAAGCTCTCAGTCAGTGCTTCACCTGCACCAAAATTGCATCTTAAACATCCCTCCTGCACAGACCCTTCCAATGCCATAAATCCCTTGTAACCACAGTTTATGCCTCTCGTGCAAAATGAAAGAAAGGAATTCTGAACTTGGGGCACCTTCACTCTGCTTTGCCAAGAGGCAAGCCTCTGGCTGGCCACCCCTCCCCAGGAATCCTTTCCTGGGCTTATTTACAATACTTCAGGCAGAGAGAACAGCTAAGGTGACCGAATGGTCTTTTCTGTTTCATATACCCCCTGCATTTTAATTCGGGGTAGCTACAGAGCACACTTGGAGGTTTTCTTTACAGCTACCAATTAAGAACAGTGCATTTAGACAGTCACTTAAGCAAATTGGCTCATTTCATTGCTGGCAAAATTAATTTCTGATGTGTTTGCCCCATTAGTAATTGTAGGGAGTACAGCTGTTCTTTAAAGGGTTCCTTAAGGGTCTCAATTATTCTTCCATCAGTTGTGGAAAGTGTAAGTTAATGGATTAAATATCAGCACTGTTACTGGCTCATACTACACACAACCGATGGCCTCTACCATTTAAAAACAAATTTAACAGATTCATGAAAGAGTAATTTGTTTTGAAAACATTCCTTTATCAACAGCATCATAAAATTAAATGTATAAAATTAATATTACTTAATTAAAAGCTGTAATGATGTGGTTATTTTCAAAAATGTGTTACTTTCCACATGACTGATCTGCAAGGGTGAAAAATTTCACCATTAATTACCAGTCTGCCAAAAAGTTAGTAAAATGGTAAAATAATCACTTGTCCAGGAGAAGAGACTGCTTTAAGTACCTCCAGGAAAAGCAGAAGTACCCACCCTGAGCAGGATTGAAGGCAGAACCCACACTTGTAACTTCACCTCTTTCTGTTGCCCAGTTCTCCTCTTTTGGCATTTTAAGTTCACCCACTGAAATGGGTTATGCAAAGTGTACAGTCAGGTGCTCAGAAAACAGGTATTTGTCACTGTAACTTCTTTGTAGATCAATGAGTAACTTTTTTTCTACTTCTGTAATTATATGCATGTGGTACAGTTGAACCCATACTCATCCATGTCAAAAATATAACACCACTGAAGTCAGTCTTTAAGTTAGATCAAGTTAGATGTGTTAGATTTTATGTCATTTTTTCAACTCCAAATCTTATACTAATATATTGGGATTGAAACTCATCTATAAACAGCACATGGAAAACTGTCATTCTCATGGATTTTTGGGAGGCTTTTTTATTTCTGTTTTAACCTGCTAAAACTCACTCTGAACCAAGTTTGTTCTTTGCAGAAGACAATACAGGATCCAGTCTCTGAATAATGTGTTGCAGAGCTTCTACTGCCAAACCTGCTCTTTTCAGAAGATAAATAAATCAGCTGCAATGGGCCTGGCACAGTACAAGCAATGCAGAAAGAACTAGCAATTTCAAGCTGAGTTTTTTTGTGCCTCCCTCTGGTGATGCCAGAGTGCAGGCAGGGAGCGGGAGGAAGCACTAATCCAGGAGCAATGCAGAGGCGTGCATCCTCCGACACCTGCGTGTTGCAAGGGAAAGCCCTTCCTTTCTTCTCCCCCAGGAAACAGGCCAAACCTCTGCGTCTCCAGAAAAAGAACTTTGTGATGACTTCATCTCTCCAGAGCCCCTTCCACAGAGAAAAATACCTAGCAGCCCTGTAATCTTGTCCCTACTCCTTTTCCAATGTGGTAACAGCAGAGGAAATGGATGAACTGAGCAGCAGCACCTCCTCGCCTGCTCAAAGTGCGGTCACGACAACACGGCAGAGCTGCCAAGGTGGTGGCAGGATTTCATCTTGCAGCAAACAGTTTGCTTTTTGCAGCCCCACTGTGGGCACAGGTACACTTGTGCACAAACACGGGGCACACACGCAAGTGTCCAGCTGAGAAAAAATAATAAAAATAATACTGTTTGCATCCCAAGGTGCTGCGGCCAGAGACAGTGCTGCACTGGCTGCTCAGCAGCAGAACCTGAGAGAATGTCAGAGCCCCGACTGTCCCCACTGACTGCAGCTCTCTGGGGGGACAGGCCAGCCCCCAAACCTGACCCTAGGATCTGCTGTGCCATTGCCTCTAACAGGGCTGCTGCTGTCCGGGGGCTGTGCCTGAAAATTCCACCTTAAATTGGGCTGTGCTGGAGGGAGAATGACACAGGCAGTATGGTGTCATTTTTCTTAACCAGCGTTAATAGCTCCCAGCTGTAACAACTGAAAAAGTAAAAACAAATAAACCCTTTTTATTTCCACTCAAGATTATTCGAGTAATTTTTATTGAAAATATAAGATCTACAAAGCCATGGATACCCAGCGTGGAAGAACTCATTAAGTTAGCACATTCATCTTTAAAAGGAAAATTTCAGGTTGACCTAAGGTACAATAATGTTCAATTTAAAGTCTCGTTTTTCCTTCTGTAAGTTTCAAATCTCTTTTCATTAGGAGGTTCTGTGCAAGAGCTGCTTGTCATGAAAGGAAACACTTTACAATCCATGAATGTGTTCATTATATAATAAATGAACAGCAACAATATACTAGCCTCTTTTTTTTTTTTTTCCTGTTAACAGTCGTGTGTTAAAGTAAACTCTTTTTTTTTTTTCCATGATTTGGAAATTAGTTACATATGCACCAAAGGAGCTAGTAATCTCTGCTGCTTGTCAGCTACACACAATGAGTATATTGCTGTGTGCTTTCCCCAACAATGAGGATTTTAGTAATATGCAAGGTGTATAGAATGTAATACCAAAACCTGCATCACAGAAAAGGTTAATTGTTTTCTTATTCAGCTGCCAGAGTTGATAACCTTAGGCCCCTCCCCAGAGCCAAAGTAGGGGTGGCCATCCTTTAGGTTATGTAAATTAAATGTATACGTTTCCTTGTTGGCAAGTTCCAAGCAGTAAGCGAGAGTGCAAACAAGGATCTGTAAGCTGCCACAAAATGTATTCATATTTCTACTCCGTGTTGTAAGAGCCAAAGGGAGGACATGTATGTCAGATGTTGAAAGAACAACTGAACCTTTGCTTTTGATCATTATGGTCAGTCTGTCATGAGGTCTTGTATCTGAATGCTAAAAATGGCACCACACTTGGACATCCCATAGCCTTACACAGTACGTTTGTGTTTCCCAAGCCACTGAGCGCTGGTCTCACAGAGACCCTGACTTTATAAGCTAACAAAAAATAGATTTGTGTGCTGAAGAATCCAAGGGAGGGCTCATACAAAGACAATTAACCCTCGCACCAAAACCTAATTCCATGATTTTACTTAAAGCCACACTGAATCAGTTGTGAGAGGGTGAAGATATAAATACACCTCTCTGCTTCATCCGTAAGAAGGTGGACAACTGACCATTTGAACAGAGGGTCTTGAAACAAAGCTTAGTTGTCCTTTAAACAATGAGAAGGAGAGGCATACATAAATGGTCACCAAGGCACAATATGACAAAGGTGAAGAGTCCCTGAGACTCTGGTCTGGGTCTGTACCATTCCCCTCCTTATACAAGTAAATGAGAACATTTAGGAAAATATAATACAAAATCTCTTACAGGAAATATAGACTACACTTGCTAAAATCACTTCCCTAAAAGTGTTTATAGCTTTTTTCTTTTTTTTTTTTTTTTTCAATTTTTTCTTTTTTTTTTCTCCTTTTTTTTTATTTTTTTTAAAAGACCTTCTTTAAACAGATAATGCAAAGACTGGTCCATTTTTTTCTTACCCGGCAAGCCAAGCTCTAATGACTTCACTAAGCAGAAGTTGTATTAAAATACATCTTCATAGTATTGCTACAATTTGGGTAAATATGTTCTGAACAGCTTGATGAGTACTAAATAAACTTTGCTGTTTTACAGCATACATTTTAATTTTTTTGCACTTTTTTAAGAATAGAAAATGCAATTATAGTGTGCAAAAGAAAAAAAAATAATTATCTTCTAGCTGAATACTGTAGTTTTAAGCCATGCCTTCCATAAGAATGTATTGACATGTGTAAATAGAAGAGAAGAAAAAAAAATACAAGCAAACAGAGATTTCATTTCCTTGCAAGGAAAGATTAACTATCACAAACTGGATCACTTGAGTTCTGTATTCTTCAGAGAAAGAAATGAAAACAACAACCCATAAAACCACTGAAATGCTTCAAATGTCATCCATTCCACAGTAACAGGTTAAAACTGCCATGTTGCTTTCTACTGCTCCCGTTAACATGGATAGAATGATTTGCTGCTGGTTGGATATTGAATACAAAAAGCAAAAGAAAGTTGAGATCATCCCACATGAAGTCATTATTAGAGCTGGCTTTTCCCCCATTTTGAAGTACAGTAGTGACTTGTAAATATGACCTTTTCTAAAGATCATTTGAGATTTGAAGATTTATCTGCCTGCTTTACCCAAACAACAGCTGCTAAAAGAATTTACTCTATGGAGCCCACTATACAGCATCCAAAATGTTTTGGGTTTGGGGTTTTTTTCATGAAAAAATACCAAAAAAAGTAGTTTTAGGTTTTTGTATCTCTGAATCACTAACACATTGTAGATTTCATTTATTCTTCCATGTTTGAAAATGGTTTCTGCAAAATCAAAATAAACTGTCAAACTCCCTTACGCCATGCTTCCAACAGTTTGAATTTAATACTTCTTGAATGGAACGACATAATTTATTTCCTTTAATTTGCAGGATGGCTACATCAAGCTAGCTTTAAGTCACAACTGTACCTAACCACAGTTCTCTGCAGCAAACCCATGATTTACAATATCTACTATTGTGGTTACAGTGCAGGGAACCGTGGGTAAGAAACCTCCATGTCAGAGTATTGTGGTTGGGGTTTCCCGGAAGAGTGGCAGTTGACACCTCTGGAATATTCATATATAAGTGCTTCAGTCAGATGGTCCTGAGTTGAGCGGGTAACTCAGGCACTATGAGAGCCTGGCATTCAGTCTGCGGGAATGTGTGTAACCTCCGTCACTCGAACCGCTCTGCAAACTGTAGTGGTCTTCAGCATCACTGGCACTTCCAATACTGTCCATTTCACCTGGAGTAAACTCCATTCCTTCAATGTCTACTTCTAAAGAAAACATAAGAAGGCACATTTTCAGAAAGTTGTAGCAACTGGTCATGGGCCAGTGTCAATCAACACCTGAATCACACTTCAGTTGCAATAATTAAAAAAACAAACCAAGAACTGGCACAGTAATTCCTGAGGAAAGGGTCATCTTCTCCACCCGAGAATTAATATCCCTTCTGTCCTCAGCCACATAAATATACTGCATGACATCAAAACCTGTGGCATTCACATCCTCTGAACAGAGAGAGAGACATAATTCCATAATTCTCTCTCTCAGGTTTTTGCCTGGAGAATCACAGAGGGAAAACAATTTTTATCTCTGCTTGCTGCTCCTAGTGTTTTGCACATATAGAATGTATTAAGAAGATTGTTTACCTAAAGAAATTTAGTGATTAGATTCTGGTAGAAATTGTTTATGTTTATTAGCCAATCAGGTCGAAGCTCTGTGGACTGTCAGTCTACAGACATTCACTAGTTTTTCAATTAGTATTAAGTATAATATAGTATGGAATAGTACAGTATAGTATCTCTCTTTAATAAAATTGTAATGTAACATAGTATAGTTTTAATAAAGCAATTGTTCAGTCTTCTAAATGAATAGAATCAGATACCCATCATTCCTGTGATGGAGCACCCTAAAACATAGATAAGTACCAAATGCTTTCCCAGAACTGTTCAAACCTGCACACAGACACTGATTTAGAAAAAAGCTGGCCCTCAGAGGCTGTTTCTGTACTGCAGAATTGCCCATGGTAACTGCCCATGGTAACTGCCCATGGTAACTGCAACATTGCAGGTCCAACCTGTGACCACCTGTCCCCAGGTAACTGCCCCAAAACCGACCACTCAACCCCCCATGGCCCTGAAACAGCCAGCCTGGGCAACTGTTCCGCCCAGAAAAACTTCCAAATAGGAAAATAAGAAATGGCAACAGCCACCTTGACAAGCTGTCTTAAATGAGAACCAAATGCACAGAACCCTTGGTGATTGTTGCACAGAAAATGTTTTAAAATTTAACAATAAATGATGTGGAACTATTTTATTCCAACAAATTAATTAGGCTAAATAAGATTCTTTTTTCAATGAGAAAATATTATGCCAGCTTTACCAATAATTACACTAAAAATTCAAAACATTAAATGGTAACTGTTAAAAAAACTGGCAGAAACTCATGCAGGATAAATAGCTTTAAAAATACACACAATATTAACAGCTTCAAAACTGATTAGGAAAAAAAAATGTTTTTCAAAGAATGTGAAAAAGATGCCTTAATTTTTTACTCTTCCAATCACATAATGTTATAATTTTGTCTGGATTTTGTTTAAAGCTAAATGACATTTCCTTGTTTCCCTACTTCCCTCTTGCCCCCTGCTCCTGCAGGCCCCTTGGGAAGGGCTGGCTGAGTTACCTTGTTCAGAGTCAGTGGATATTGTTGATCCCATGCTGTCAGTGCGGATTCGCTCCATGCCCTGCACGGATAGCTGCTCCAGCCTGCGCTTGAGGTAGCGGTGCTCCCGCTGTAATTGTTCTTTAATATTTAGAGCTTTTCGGTCCTGTTCTTCCAATTTCTTAAAGGGAGAGAAACACAGTCAGCTGGCAGTCTGTACCCATGTCAAAGCATAAGTACCTTAAGGTCTTCTCGTAAACAGTAACTTGAAAGCAATTTAAGTATTTTCATTACTTAATATAAAGTTAAAGTTAAAATTAAATCAAAAATTTTGATTTTTTTTAGTTAGCATTCTGTAGAAGTCAGTAAAATTTTAGCAGGCTGAATTTGTTTCACGGTAAGATATGTGGTTACAGGGGAAAAAATAATAATAATTTTTAAAAAATCCCTCAGAGATTCTCTTGCCACTAGCAGACATTCCCTGGCTAAGACCAAATTATTGTTGCCTTGGTTGTGGGGAATATTTAAATCATTTCATCAGGCGAAACCAGCATCATCTTTGATAACTCGAGCACAGCTCAGGTTTCAGTGAGAACATAATGCATCTTTAGATGAGTCTCTTACTCCACCTATCACCATAAAGGAACCATCGTAAGCCTCTGAGTGTTCTCCCTCCTACCGCAGGCCATGGAAAATTTTAGTATTTAAAATGTTTCATTAACAATAAGCAGCATTAATTATATATAGAAGGAGGAATTTACTAAGAACTCTCTTTATTCTTGCTTTTTTTTCCCTTGAACTTCTCCAGAGCAAGTATGATAATTCTGTGATATCATCTACAAAGTCGGTGGTATTAATTCAGAATTTCTCGGCAAACAGCCTGTGAAAGAATCCTTCACATATCTACCTAAAATCTCCCCTCTGACAGAATAAAAGCTGGTATTAATTTTGCAAATAAAAAGAATGCTTCACACCTGGTAAAATGTGCTGCACTGTTGGTCCAAATACAGTAACAGGAATAAAGTACCCTTTTGTATTTGAACTGAGCCCTTCTCCAAATCACTGCTAGCCATTTAAAAAAACTGACTGCATAATTAAGGAAAATTTTGTAAGAGTATGATGGGATTAAAAGCATGAAGGATACACAAATCAAAACACCTTTTATTATTAAAAAAACTATCTATCTGATGCAGTAAATTACAGGTTGTAGCAGTAAAAGCACTCATAAGAGTGAGCAGATTTCTCTGTGAGCTGTGTTTACATGATCACTGAGATTTAGGAGATGTGCAGGGAGTGAATACAGCTGCTGAAGTCTCCTCCCTGCCGTCTGAATGAACCTAGGCTTGGTTTTCTGAGGAGAGCAGGCTGGGACAGTGCACAGCAAAACACAAGCAAAACCCTTTCAGAGATCTCGCTGTTCCCATGCAAGCCTGAAATAAAAGTGTTTGAAAAAATAATTGACACCCATGAATGGGGCAGTTTCCTGGCTCAATGAAATCTACCTTCTTCCACCACATTTTAAGCTCCCACCCAGGCAATACACTCTGCAGATAATCATCATAGGTGGATACACAATGTTATAATAGGAAAAGGGGTTGGTACATCCATGTACACAACAAACCAAATGTGCCCAATTGATCAGACTTCCTTTTCCTGTATTTTCCTGGCTGCAATCCCAAACTCTAACAACTATTTTAGGAAAGAACTCCGTGATTCATATCCAGGAGACTCAAAACCATCCAGTCTTTCAGAGCAGATCTCAATATATGGGTGGTGTGTGTGTGTGAAAAGTTGAGCACTAATGACTGTGCTCAAAATGCCAGCTAGGCACAGGCAAGCTCTGGCAGGGCAGGGGAGGGAGCTGACCTGACAAAGGGGAGCAATTAAATGCTAACCCAGTTTGGGCAGGTTCAGTTAAAATCTTAAAAAGAAAGTTAAACTTCAGTCTGGATTTTCAGAAGATGGGAACTTGGTGCTGTGCAAGGCAGATCTGGAAAGAATCTGTTCCCAGCTTTTTTTATCAGCAGCTGAAATGGTAACTGCAGGGCTAATCTCGCACACTCGCCACTTGTAAAAACACTTTTTCAATTTGTATGCATAAGCCCATCATAGGGGGGCAGTCCAAGACAAAAACCACATGCAGTGCCTTTCATGCATGTTAGCCTGAATTATAAACAAGAGGCCAAAATCTCAAATGGTAAAAACAGGGGTTGCCCAGCTGGAGTAAATGTGCTTAGGAGTGCTGAAAAAGTAGCTCTGTAAACTTGTTCACAAGAATGGTTTTGCTTAGATTAATCTTTATTTCTTCATAGGAATCACACCCACTTCTGTAACAGCAGTGAATCTTAAAGCTGTGCATCAGCAGGATGTTCTCCAAAATATTCCAAGATTACTGGCAGTATTCAATTTTGCCTGACACTTTTCTTGACCTGTTTCTCTGCCAGATGAGTAATTACAGTCCTGGACACAGCAGCAGAAACCTGTTCTTTAACTTTTACATTTGAATACCTCTTTGTCTTATTTCTGCATATAACCCCATTCCCTGAAAACAAGGACAGTGAAAATGGGAGTGAAGGTGTCTTTGGAGAGAGAGAAGGCCTGAGAAATAATTTCCTTTGAATTACTTGTGCAAATGTAGAATCTGCACTGCTGCTGGATCATAGATGAGATTTACGGCTGATTTTTGTTTTAAACTTGTAAGAAGGGGAGCAGCAACTAAGAGGAGATTGCATTTAATTTTTTTTTTTTATTTAAATGTGAACCTGGTCAACAAAAACCTGGACAAGTTGATGGGGTAAGGCTCACTAATAGATATGATATTTTTGATTCCTTTATTTTTTTTTTCATCATTAATGCATCTGGCTTTTTTACATTTTAGTAAATGCAGTACAATTCTAATTTACTCAGTTCTTAAAAAATAAATATATCAATTAAAGAACAGCTTTAATAGATTTTTTTAAAATTATAGTGTAAATTATTAAATACACTAGTTAGCAACTAAGCAGAAATCACAAAATCACTGTTTTATATATCTGAGATGCTAAATTGCAAAACACTAAACTTTGACACTGTGACTGAAACCCCTGCAAGTAATAAAGGCCAATAAATCCAGAAGATTGGACATATGGATATGGATTTTGTGTGAAAATTTGTTTCCTCTCTATGGATACACATTCTGGAAGATTCTCCCTTGAAAGAAATGAAAACATGGATGAATGTTTTTACCTTGATATGCATCTTAGCTCTTTTCAAGAGACTTAGAGTGGTGTGTCTGGTGCTGTCCGGCCCGAGAGGCACAAGCTGTTTTAGCTGTTCCAAATATAGCCGGAGTTTAGCCCGCCTGCAATCATTAAAAACCGAGAGTTGTAGTGGAGTTGCACCCGAACAGAATCTCCTATATGCAAACACCATCTGTTTGCAGGATCTCTGTGTAGAACTCGAGTCAACTGTGGCTTCCTTTCCCCTCCCTTTGGCAAAGTTTCAGACTGAAAGGTCACTTGAAATGCAGTAATGCTGCTTGGCACACTCAGCCAGGAGGCTCATACCTGTATTTTAGAGCAGTTTGCTCAGCCTGGTCAGACCCATCTTAACCAAAGGGGAGTATGCTCAGAGATCTGAGACATCCAGGCAAGGCTGCACACACTCAGCCTGTGGCTGGGTAAGGCCAAAAACCTGGCATTTTGCTCCAATGCAGTGAATTCTGCAGGCACAGACAGAGCTGTGGGCAGCTGCAGACCCTGATCCCCCTCTCCCCATTCCTATCCCTGCCTGCTGCAATAGGACACGCTCCAGCTATGCAAGCCAAGGGCATCCATGCAGCTCTTCACAGCTCAGAGCTGTTTCCAGCCATGGTTTATCAATGTATTTTAACAGGGAGGTCCTGATGCCCCTTCTCCTCCCTTCTACTAACCCAAAGTCCTCCCAGAAGGAGACATTCTTCACACTGCACTGTGGTTATTATAAACACACAAGAACAAACACTTCCAGCCATGTTCCTCAACAACAGGCCCCTGCTTTCTCTGTTACCCCCTTGAAAGTATCATTACTGCTGCTCCCAACCATCTCTCCTGTACTACTGCCATATCTATTAATAAAAAGAGGATGAACAAAGTACTATTTCTACACGTTTTCCAAACTAGAAAGCAGCTGGCAATACAACAGTCCATGGAAGGGCTGCTTGACCTATCCAAAACAAGGCAGAGGCCAGCCAAAGAACTGCATGGGAGTGTATTTCTGCAGTTACATCCTAAAGAAAATCTCTCCTGGTTTTAATTCACAGCCCTTGAACAGGAATCCACATGGTTCTGCAATGCAAAATGGCTGTGGAAGTGCTTCCATGAATAACTGCTATCATCCTTTCTGCCAGCCTGTTACAGGCTGAGTAAAGCCATGACCTGGAGCTGACATTGCCCTCACAGCCATAAGGGGAAGTAAAGCAGATCCCAAGAGTGAGGTGAATAATCATCTTTTTCAAATTTTCTCGATGCTGCATGAAGGAAACAAACACTGCAGGGAATTCAACACTTCTGGTCGAGAACAAACTTTCTTTTGAACAATGAGTTCAGAACCACAGTCCAGCATCAGTGTTTGAAATGGACAAACACTCTTCAGCAGGATTTAATATGCACCAAATGACAAATCAAACATTTGTAATTGGAATGATTAGTGCAATGTGAAAACAACCTGAGAATTAAGGGTGAAAAAACCCAAAGCAAAATAGAATTAATGCAGAACAGTAATGACTACATACTCACACATGTAGTTCTGTCTGCCTATAAATCAGCAGTGTACTAGCTAAGAAACCACAAAGCATTTCCATAAAATTTTAAATTTTTTCTTCAAGCTACTTAGGGAAAAAGGATTTTTGGTAAAAATCTGATTCACAAGATAAAACTGCTGACAGACTTTTTATTTAGGTCTGGGGTTTGTTTTTAAATACACGGTTCTAAACTTAAGCATCTAAATGCTTTTGTTTAAACAACACCAACAAAGATTGGCTGAAGTATTCACAAAAATTGCCCATCAGATCCCCTAAGGCTGCTACCTTAAACTGGAATATCAATCTTTAAAACAGTGAAATACCCAAATTAGGGACTACTGGTATTTATACAGAAAACCTTAATGAGCAAATTTTTATTTCTGCATCTGTAATGTCTAAAAACTACCTGAGGTAGTTGCATTTTAAATACAAAAACTTGTGTCACGGACTAAATTCAAATAATCTTTTTGTTTTCTAATGGCCTCTGAACATACCCACATAAGCCTGTTTCACTCAGCCCAACTGTACTTAGACTGATGACAAGAAAGTGGGGACTGAAGATGAAGCAGCATATGGGAAGGAAGAGGAGAAGGATGGTACCAAATAGTAAATAGAGAGGTAAACACCTAGAAATTGAATGAGCAATATACTTGAAGCCATTAAAAGTCTGACAAGGAATATACAGAACTGTTGATCTGAGATTTATTTAGTATTAATTCTGGAAAACATTAATGAAACCTGACTACATACTGAACTTATCTGCCTCTTGCTATTTGAGGAAAGTCTGCTTACCACAGGGAGAAGAAAGCAAGGCTTTAGTGCACTTCCTTGCCATCAGCTGGGGAGTTCACAGAAATATCACCAAGGTTCAGGGGCATGGCTATGTGCCTTTTTAAAGCACAAACTCTTATATGTTACCTGTCAGCCCAGTAGAGCAGGACTTGACAGAATTGCCAGGAAGAACATGGGACTGAATCTAAGAAGAGTATTTTTAAGTGACCAGTGAGAAGAATTAAAAGGGCTGAATATTAACAAAACTGCTTTAAGGCTTTTTCAGTACTACCAGCTGATACCGATAGCAGTTAATGTACTAAACACACTTGCTGAAAGACCTCCTCTAACTTCACCTTTTTTTTCTTAAAAGGACTTTTTCTTTCATCTAATTACTCAACACCTATGATTCCATTACAGATTTTAAAGCATAAGCTTTACACAGATCTTTACATAAATGCAGTCATGTTTATGTGACTAATTCATGTATTATAATCAATAGCATAGATTGTGAATGTACAAACCCACCACAACTCCTCTAGTACTGGAGTGAATATCCCCATGTTTTTCAACTTGCACATCTTAGAAAAAAAACTGTAAGAATGTAAGAAAACATTTCAGGCATGTTACATTAACAGATCACACCAGCAGGAACAAGGGACTCAAACTTCACAGCAGAGAAGTTGTCTCGTACAGACTCTGCCAGCACTAATTTCTCTCTTTTTCTGCAGGGACCTGACAGCTTTTGCTTTTCCTCAGCTGCCTGTGACCACAGGAGGAGGGAAAGGCACTCACAGAGGTAATCACAGCCAGAGCTGCTTTGTGTTTTGCAGCTCACGCCTTAAATTCCACCTAGAAAAATAACAAAAAGAAAGGGAAAAAAAACCAAAAACAAACAGCAGCCTGGTGTCAGAGCAACAGGGTAACAGTCTCTGTGCATGAAACATGGTTGAAGTTGGGTAATTAAACTCTGCTCCAGCTCCCAACCCCAGCGAGGTATCTGCCTAGACACCAGAGCTGACAGAAAAGGGCAATTTCCTCAGGTGGATGCACAGAAATATCCCCCTCATCACTGATACTGACTTTATCTGGGAAGGCAGAGATCTAAAAATGCCATCCAAAATCCAAATCAAGCCTGAAGCTCTCTGTTTTGGGTGTAGCCCCACATATGAAGAGGTGCATGGGTGCCCAGTCTGATTTATCCCATTGTCCTTTGTGCCAGATGATAAAGGGCTTTCAGATGTTCAAGACTGCAGTGTTTCCCCAAAAGCAGGTTCACAGCAGGGTCCTCTGAGTCTGCTTTACAGCTCTTCCAGGGCTCGATAAGCCCAGGCTGGTCAGCATTCCAGGGCAGGGGCCATGTCTAGCAGCTGTCTGGTGGTTCCTCACATTCACAGAAAGGACAAAGCCACCTGCTGACAACTGACCCGAAGGCTACCAGCAGCAACTGCCTTAAACTGGTTCTGAGTCCATATAAGCCATGATGGGCGGTAGAGGCTGGGCTTTCAGAGCCCATGGCAGAACCCTGGAGCCCCACAGCATGGAGGGACAAAGCAGCAAAAAGGGGGTATTAAGACTTTTCCTATATAACAAGGACATCCACCAGAAGACCACTCACTGACTCTAGTCCTTGGAGACTCCAGTTTGCTCAAGTGTTTGGCTGTGAAAGGGCAAGTTCACCAATTCTCAAAGAAAGGGTTGCCATACAAAGGTATATTAAGATCTTTGACCCTAATCAATTTCATAATTGTGTTGAGTCCATTAAATAATAGTCAATAAGCTTTACTGCCTATATGAAATCCCAGATGGAAATCCAAGCAGCACACCAAGAAATGGAATACTGAGATACAGAAAGAAAAAAAAAAAGAAGAAACAAGAAAGTCCATTGTTCACCCTGGATAATCTTCATTCCAAGGAAACTGCAACAACTCCAAGAAATTCCTACAACTACCTGACAGGCGGTTGCAATGGGAACAAAATACTTCTCTGTAGGGCTAAATAATACATCAAAAGGCAATGGCTGTGGATTCAGAGGTTCAGGATGGACACTGGGAAACAATTTTTTTATTGGGGCAGTGGTGAACAACCAGAATAGGCAGTCCTTGGAGATTCTTAAAGATTTACCCAGACAGAGCAATAAACATTCACAGACACACATCCATGTCTATGAACATGTAAATCCAAGATTGCCTGTAACCCTTCAGCATTTGACTCACAAGATTGCTCCCATTCATGTACCAGCAAAACATCCCCAGCTGTGTGGTTTAACCTGTGCCACTCTGACTGACAGACTGCTGGTGGATTTGTGGAGTGACCTGATCCACTGCAGCCTTTCCACAGGGGCTCTCCAGGGCTTTGTCAGATCCAGCACAGCAGAGAGAAATGACCTGCAGCCAGTCAGACAGCAGATAGCTGTTCAAGCAGTAGCTGAACAGTTTTTTGACAGCAGCAAAGGTGTGTTTCCTAAACCATTCAAGTATAACTCTACAGGCTTTATTTAGAGGCCACTGAGCTGCACAAAGCCAGCTGCAAAGGCAAGGTGCATATCCCAAATGAGCTGCTCAGTCCTCAGCATGGCATGCCTCAGCCAGGCCCCAGTGACATTAAATGGCCACAGACACTCATGACACAGGGTGACATTACTGAGTTCCTGTGAAATGTGTGCCTGTCCATCCTGCCACCCCAGCTGGGCACTCCCTGCAGACAAGCTTCCAACAGCCCTCCACGTGTTTATGGGAGGTAGCACGGGGTGGGCATTTCTTGGAAGCTGCATCCAAAGATAAACAGTTCCCACTGCTGGCATCATGTTCCTGACTGCCAGAGGTCACTTGCTGAAAGTGTCAGAAGGGCCATGCTCATCTGTTTCTGAACAATTGAGAGCAAGAGCATAGAGCTCACTACAGAGAAGTCAAATGCATGACAAGTGTTCACCTTGTACATCCTCCAGGTCTCACTCCACCGCCCCTGTGGAGCACAAGAATGACTCTCACATGTCCCCATTCTCTGCTGACCCAGAGCTGGCTGTAGAAAGGAAGGAGCAACTCTATCATCAGTCTGTCATCCTGTGGGAATCCCAGAACAGTTCTGTCTGGTCCACACCTGCTCCCTGCTACTAGCAGATTGCCCAGTCTGGCAATGGAGCTGTCCTGGCCATACTGGCATCTTAGACATGCAGCATCTCCAGCTGATGGAGGAAGGGTCTGGAAGGTTAGGAAATGGCCAAAAAGCCACTAAATGTCAGTATTCCCACACTTAATGTCCTGATTTTCCCTTCATGCTGGCTCCAGCAGTTTGCAGGGTTAGACAGTTTAGTTCGCAGGGTTGCTTTCACATGCACAGCCCATTGTACCTCTCACCAGAGTGCACCACTGAAGCAGGCATGAAACAATGCTGCCTTCACAAGCAGGCCCTACCTGTGCTTTCTGTAGGGTACCTTAGTGCTAAAAACACTTGGGTGACTGAACATGTGTCTATGTTTCAGATGTCCCAATTTTATTCCACTAGCTCTGTGTACAGGAGGTTGACATACCCTTGAATCAACTGCTAGATATATTTGTTTGGTGCTCTTCTAAACAGAAAAGGACACTGTAGACCAAACTCAAGCAATGCAATCACTACAAGCCACATCAGTGAGAATAAGCAAAAGATTTGAAATAGATGCAAAAATTAAAAATTTGTCATTTCTGTACATTAACCATTTTGGTCCAAAAACCAGACAGCATCACACCCTATCACAAAGCAAATTCAGTACAAACATAACAAAACTAAACCCCCACTTCAAATAGAAACATATTTGAAATTAATCTAGAAGCACATTATTACAAACTGAACAGAGTTACCTAAGCCTTTCAGATTCCTTCTCTAATGTTTCACTTTTTTTTTTCCTCATTCAAACTTATCCTGTGCTGTGCAATGAAGTTAATACACAAAGGTTTAAATATAGAGCAGTTACTAAATTTTTCATTGTTGCATAAGGACTGTGTAATCTGGCTTAATAATGTGCACAGGGTAAAGTCAGAGAAGAATCTCTGAACCAAAAATTCAGTTCTGGAGTCAAATGTTATCCAGTTACACTATGAACCAAAACAGCCTGGCCCGAGCCCACAACTTTGGGTCAGAGACACCAGCAGTGAACTAATGGCTGTGTTCCCTCCTTAAAGCAAGGTGAATTTATCTCCCTGCCAGACATGAAATTCAGCATAAAATACAGAAGTGAGCTAACTGCAATTGTAAGACAGTCATGGTTTTACAGGAAGACTCTTCACAGATTTATTTATGAAATGCAAATACCTGCATACAGGGAACACTCAAGTTTTAGACAGAATCAGCAAAGAGAAGCTCAGCATACTTTGTGACAGGCACTGGGTCAGGATGAACACTGACAGCATCATTACTCATAAACATCATTATTTCAAAGTTTTTAAAAAATGCAGAAATGTAGCAGTAAAAACTTCCCCAGAGTGACTTCAGGGTTCACCTGCCACCAAGGTAAATTGAGGGTGAGAATCTGCCTGTCCTCTGATACCAGCTTCAGTCCCTTCTTACTGGAGCTTGACACAACAAGGCAACATCTTTTAAGGGCTGCAGCTCTTTTTCTTCTGTGAACAGTCACACCCTGAAGTGGTGACAAAATTTTGCTGCAAATTGTTTTAATGGTACTGAAAATTTAATATATTCATATTTTTTTGTCCTGGATATCATGGCCACATATGCAATGTTGGTAATCATGTAATTATATACCCAACTCTGCCCAGTAGAAGCTGGTACTCAAGCATACTTCCCTCGCTCCTCTTTAAGCTAACACTTTATTAAAGTGTCAGGAATTACATATTTACAGCTCTACAAGACTTTTTGTAAGCTACCAAAGATGACTCTGTACTTATTAAAATACATTTGTTTACAAAGGCATTTAAAGAGATTATTTATAAGCTTCCAGCTTACAAAATCACAGAAATTCAATCAGATAAATGGTTCTAAAGAAACCTATTTATTAATGATTCAGACAGTATTTAGCATATCTCCAGCAAAATATTAAACATAATGGAAGATAACGACCCTCCACTGCAATAAAAAATCCTGTTTCTTTCAGATTTATTTAACTCAGAAACACTTTTAATACTTTCTTCTCTACAAAGGATACCTCAAATACTTTTTTTTTTTTCTAAAGGATGCTCTAGCTCACACTTGAGCTGCACAATCTATTTCAACTACACAACAAATATGTTTTAGTGAAAAGGAAAGAAAACCTCTTAGTATTAAAGCACTGTACCATAGCAAGGCACCCAGTGTGCAGATTGCTCTGAGATGTGTGAAAAGCTTGCTCACAGCTGAGTGCCTTGGAGTCAAACCCAGAAAATGCAGTCTTGCTCTTACAGCAAACCTCTTGGCTTTTTATTATCCGAGGAAAGATAAACCAAACACCAGGAAGCTGAGGGTCTTTTTCATGGTTAAAACAAATGCCTGAAGTTTGCCCACTGGTAAAGATTCATCCAAGGCATTTTTTGTCTGTGTCTAACACCTGGGGCCTGTGCAACTAAATTCTGCAGTAAAGCCCACATGGAAACTAACAGAGAGGAAGAGCAGTGAGTGCCTAATTGCAATGATTGTTAGTGATTGTTAGTGAATTAAATGCAACAGCCCTGCAACCACCTACTTTATTTACTGTGGTATTAACTGGGAGTTTCATCCTCAATATGCATTTCCAGCATGCTGAATACTTGCGTGCATCTGCTCTGCTGAACTGAAAGCAGCCAACTTGGAAGGGTCCAAAGATGGGATAACAACTGCTGCAAGTGCCTGTTACCATCACAAGTTTTCAGAGAGTCAGTGCTGCTCTGGACTTATCTGCAAGTTTTCACATGAATACTGCTCAGCAATGTCTGGTGCTGTTCCCAGTGCTAAGGATACAGAAGAAAACCTCTGCTGCCTGTAAACACAGCCTATGATTTCCATGTTTTGCACATTTGATCACTCTGAAAAATATTTTGGTTCTTTTACACTATATCTAAATGCACACTACAGCAGTTACAGTGCATTTTATTTACTTTCCCTTAGTGCCACTTCAGCCCACTAGCTGAGTCCAGACTCCATACTTGACCTTTATCTTTTCACCTTCCAAAAGATGCCACTTGTTCATGTTTTAGAACAGACACACGGAACCAGAACTTACTCCTACATCTTTCAGTACACATAAGTTAATGGAAGCATCTGCAGTACCACAAATGCATGCATTTTTGGCTAGTAAAGCCTCTTGGCAGCAGTGCACAGAAAGCTAGCTGGAATGCAAACTGGGAACAGGTGAATAGTAGCTGGTCTGTGAGAGGGAAGCTGCTGACTACTGAAAGAGGGAATATCTGGCAGACCTTGCTGCCCATGTTGCCTCCTCTATCTCTCCCACCATTACCTGTCTCTCCAGTAGCTCCTGCTGAATGCAGTGACAGTTCCCTGTCCTAATTTACGAGCATTGGGCTACATCAACATCTCCTCATCTCTCAAAATTCTCACAAGGAGACTTTGATGCACTTTATGCTCTGTTCCCACCAGAAGGTGAGCTGTGGTTACCCATGCGCTGCCATTAGCCAGGGACATCAGCTTAAAAAGGGAAAATGACAGCAGCTCCTGAGGCTCGCTTTGGGCTGGAATGACTGCAAAGCAACATGGACAACTCCAGCAGGTGAGACCTGACCAGAGCCTCAGCAGCTGGTGGTTTGCCAGACTGCCCACGTGCTGTCCTTTCAGGAACCTACCCAGCAGCAGAAGCAGACAGACTGATGCATGTCCCAGAGTCACATCTGACTTTGGCCACCAGAAGAAACAAAAGCCCTATGGCAGAGTTAGTGCCTGCTGCTGTACTGCTCCTCAACCTTCTCCCACTCGAGCTCCCTGCCTGCAAAGTGAGCAGGAGCTGTCAGAAGCGCGCGAGGTGTGACAGGGATGTGTCACACGACGGTGCACGCTCACCCACGTCCCTGCACCGCCCGCAGACCAAGCCAGCAGCACAGGAGGGGCTCAGAGGAGCCCTTGGGCAAGGCAAGCACAGGCAGGACCACCTCAGCAAGGACTTCAGTGCAGGGGGAACACCAGCAGCTCTCACTGGTATCTGTTTTACCCACTGGGGAACCAGAGCCTTAGCCTCTGCAGCACTAAGAGCTGCAGGACCATCATCTGACCACTTTCATCTCCTCGCCTTGTTTTTTTCTAGACTCGTCCCTGCAGGCAGGCTTTTCCTCACAGCTTTTCCCATGCTTCAGCCATCCCACTGTCTTAAGCTGCTCTTATCTGAAGAGCAGCCATGAAAGGTTTAAAAGCCCTTCATTGTTCTTGGGTCTCAGCAATAACGAAGAGCAACACACAAAAATCTGAGATGTACTTCATGGGAAATGTCAACAGGAATTTACAAGCTATACAGGGATTCTCAAAAGCATCACAAGCAAAAGTAATGGCAGCTGGATATCATTTGTCTTTCCTGGATGGTATCCATTATATTTACATGTATGAGATTCTACATCCTTTGACCATAGGCAATAAATCTCTGACCTTGCAAGAATCTGAGGCAACAGAAATCAAACATTATGCAAACAGCTGAAACCCACTGCAGTATGTTTTTGCCCTTGTATGGATTTCTTTTCTTCTGCAAAAAGGAGGGAAAAAGGAGATTCCAACCTATATTTTAGCATTTCAGCCTTTAGGTTGTGCTCATCTATAAAGAACAGTTTTCTGTATTTTTAAACCTTCAAAGTCAACGTCAGACAAATAGGAACAATTCTCAGAGCTATAGAAAAGGAATTTCTTTTTCAGGTGTCTTCTATTTTTAGCCCTGTTATCTACTGATTGTCTTTAACATCTGCCTCTAACATTTTTAAGCAATAGTGAGGGAGGTGTCACCTGGTACCATCAGCTCAGCATCACACAGTACCTACCTAATCCAGGCAGATGAACAACAGTGCCTTGTAGAGAAATACATGAATGATGGAAATACCATCATTCATGTTTACATACTGAAAACAGAGTCCACAAAAAACTATCAGCCATGCTTTTAATAAACTTATTTAAGACTTCATTCAGCCAGCCACCCATTTGTTTTGCACATTAAAATGTGCACATTGCAATTTAGTAGTCCTCCTAAATTAGACCTCTCAAACCCATCTGTCTTACTGGCACTCAAGTTTCTTAGATTACACTTCAGGGAGACTCAAGTTTGTCTGCTACCTCAGAATAGTGTCAGACCCAATTAGATAAGGAAAGTGCTGCCATGAGATCATGCCATTACAGGATCAAGCAGTTGTAATTCCCACTTGACGTGACATGGAGGCACACACGTACTCACACACGCTGCCCATGGAGCCCCAGCAGTGGGTCAGGACGTGCAGCAGTAAAACTTTGGTCCTCACTGGCAGTGGAGCACCACAAAGCAAATTTGCACAGCACATCCAAAGCCATGATGTGAGCCTGCAGACCTGCAACAGGTGTGTTGGCTTTCGCCACCATTCACAGTACTCTTGTAAGGAATTTGTCAAGGACTGCAGAGTAGGTTAAAGAGAATTACATTCATTTAAACAAGGAAAAGCTGTGTAACAACAATAGGTTTGCACTGGGTTTACACACAGAGGGGAACAGGATGAGATAGTGATGATTTTTCACAAACTAACCATCCACCACCAGGTGGCTGGAGAGGATGCAGTTTGTTTCCCCCAGAAGTGGCTCCTGGGAGCTGCATGTCCCTCTCACGTGGGGCTCCAGGACCAAGGTGCAGCTCAGCTCTGTGCACATGAGCTACACGTTTATCGACTGACAACACCCCAGAGCAAGGCACTGCTTACAAATCAGCTCATGGCTTGAAACCGGCTTTAATTATCAGACTGTTTCCCCACATCAAAATGCTAAGCAAGAACATCGTGTCTCAGGACAGTTGCCAACAGGAAGGATCTTAAAAAAAAAAAAGTGTGGGGGAGACTACAATGCTTAAATAAGCCTAGAGAAGTTGAGCTGCAGCACAGCACTAAGCCAAGAGAGCACACTACTGGGCCTAGTGAGCTCTTTCTGCCTAATTTTAAACCTCCCTATAGACCTAGTTATTTTGTACGTATGTCAGATGAGGGGAGAAATGTTCAAGTGTTCAAGATTTTTTTTTTTTTAATACCACTGTGTGATGCCAAATTAAAGGAGAGGCAAGTCAAGTTGAATTATTTTAGCTAAATTAAAAACATGCATTGCTGTCACACACTGAGCACAAAGCCTAGGGATAGCAGACAGCCAGAATTAAGCAGCCTTTTCCTGCATCAATTTAAATGAGTGTGAAGCATTAATATTTGCAATACTGGATACCTGTGACTCTGGTTTTATTGTCTGTTGTACCTCGATATCCAAATATCAAGTATCCAGTTTAAGTAGCCTGACAAATGCTGTAGGGACTCCACATTTCACATGCACAAGGCACTGAAAGAAACAACAGCAATTTACAGCACAGTTTTTAAACCTCATCAGAGTTAAAGCAACTCTGTCTCCAGTTCAGCACCTAAACAATTACTTGCTCCTTCACAGTGGTAGGAAGTTTTAAGCTCTGATCAGGAAACTATCAGAAAGAGATATTTAGTGCTATGTGTTACTTTCATTTTTGCTTCTGCTATTACTTCCTCGGCACATGCACCTACCAAAGCCTCGTGGACATCTTAGAGGGAGCAGCTAATGATGGCCGCTTGAGCATGCACAAATGAATTGACTTTATTGGGGAAGGAAGTGGTGGGTGTTGCTTTTACCAACAAGTGCAGATACTTGAGATGTGTTCCAGTGAGACAGCTGAGGTGCCCTGGGACAACAGCAGGGTGCCTGTTCCAGCCAGATGAAGGCTGGTTCAGACCCCAAGTGAGAACAACAAAGGAAGAGAAGAAATCACACTGAAGTAATTAAGAATACATGTCCCCAAATGTCTTGCTGTATGTCTCCAACTCCCTCATTTAAACCTTGTAATTAGAGGTGAATGGAAGACAGTGAGGTATATGTATAAACAAATTTAGGGGAAGGATTAAATGCACTGACTGTAATTAAAGATGGTCACTTCCAAGGCTGCAATGGGTATTTTTACTTTCAGGTTTATTAAAAGCTGAATAACACCTATTTCTGCCACCCCCTCCAAACCAAAAAAAGAAAAAATCTGCCATCAAGGGACAATGGAGACTTGCAGATATCTGACAGTCCTGCCTTCAAGTTTGGCTACAGCTTGCCACAACACCAGTAGTGCCTTGTTTATAATTTAATTTCCAACTTATTTCCCTTCCCACTGAACAGTATAAAATTAGTTGTCTCTGAGCCAGATAAGGTGCAATTGAGCAGAATCTGAAAATGATCCATCTGGGGATGATAAGGTATTGAACATTTTCAAAACTCTCCCTCATTCTTTCTTCCCTGAAAAACTCAGCTCAGATTTCTTAAGTGCAGTGTCCTGAGGTTATCTGGCAATGGAAGGAAGTGCCAGAAGTTTGGACTCACTTGCCATGTGAGTATGTAAAGTCAGGCAGTGGGAACCAAGACACCCAACAGTCTATTTAAAACACCTCTGAGCACCTACACCCAATAACTGCTTCTAGCAAACACACACAACAAGCTCCCAAATTTCCCTAGCAGAAATTATTTGCTCCACCCATGTTGTTCATTGCAGCAGTCAACACAACAGCACTTACCAATCGGGATTAAGTCAGCTTTCTTGGGGAATTACAGGGTTTGCTACCTTTATGTTTTGTAAATACCAGCTAATGTGCTATGTAAGACACAGAGTGTCTGTGCAGCTGGTATTTGCAAACACTGATGGTATTCCTAACTTCAATAGGAGCTGCTAAGTCCTGGCAGCAATTACATGCCAGGC
Source organism: Serinus canaria (assembly GCF_022539315.1). Classification (NCBI taxonomy): domain Eukaryota; kingdom Metazoa; phylum Chordata; class Aves; order Passeriformes; family Fringillidae; genus Serinus; species Serinus canaria. The sequence goes on along the minus strand of NC_066317.1, from coordinate 62,857,603 downwards.
AGGCCCCTTATTTAGCACCTTATATCTTCATTTAGTTACCCAAATTAAACCATCAAGGAAAGAAAAGCAGATAAATCTGTTAGGCATCAATCCCAAGGAAGCAGCTGGGAGAAGAGGACTCACCACTACTACTCCAGCCTTATACAGGCGTTTTACCACCTTCAGATGTAGTCTTCGACTGTTACACAAATCTGCTTTGTTGCAATAAGGTAGAACCTAATAAAAGCTTTCTTCATGTAGGGCATGTAGCCTGCAACCAGAGTTATTAGTTTTTCAAGTCAGAAGCATTGCAACACGACCTCATGTACATACATCCAAGCCCACACCTCTGCTGTGTCGGCTGTGCCAATCTCCACGCACTACAAAATTAGTCACACTAATTTGTGTAGAAAAAAAGCTTGTGTAACATAAACTAGCATTAAACAATAATATTAGCCAATTGACATCCTTTGACAAGTCCTGCCATTCTGCTGTAGCCTAGAAGGATGTGTACATAGCTCAGCATACATATTTCATCTCAAAAGACAGCACTCTACCAAAGTCCCAAAACAACTCTCTCCTTCTAAACATAGGGAGGGGTGGGTAGAAGGAATATCTTATCCATTCTTGGGGATTGCACAGGTCTCTAGGACAAGAGGAATCAGTTTTTGACTGGATCCCACGCATGAGGAAGGGGATGGGGAGAAGTTGTTTTAGGTTTCGTTTTTCTAAAAAACGCCCAAATTAAACTTCTGTGAAGGAACAGCATTATGCTTTTTCACATTTATGATCTGCTGTCTAAATGCTCATGCTCAGTACAGTTTCTGGAACTTTTTCTGCATCCTCTGCAGCTGCCTGGATGTGATGCAGAGTTCAGTCTATAGGCAGGCACAGCTCCTATTTAAATTCCCTGGGCATGAGGCAGAGCTGGGCCCACAGTCTGCCAGTGTACCAAGGGGAAAAAACACAGATTAAAAACTACTTGACCTGCAAAGGAATTCTGTGCAGTAAATCCAAGCACAAGTGTCTGCTGACAGAGACCACGAGGGAAAAGGAGCATGAGCTACACCAGGGAAGTACACACCGTTCCATTCAGAAAGAGACATTTTGAATTTGGGACCAGGCCATGGTATATCCAATACCCAAGTGGGGTAGTCACTCCACAGAAAGGAGTGCTAAAAATAGAGCTACAGATGCCAATACAGCACGAAGCCAGGGAGAGGACAAGCAACTCGCAGAACACAGCCACCTCCTTCAGATGAGGTTGATTCCTTTTCGTCTACTCCAAGCAGGGACACTGGGACGTGAATGCTTGTGACATAGTTGGGAGAAAGCAAGCCAGCCTCCTGCAGATCTGGTGTGAATCCTGAGTGCAGAGCCAACCTTGCCTTAAAGAGCTGGAGCTGCACTGCTGACTTTCAGGCACATTTGCTACTTCTTCAAACAACAGCAGGTACCACTTCTGTATATTGGTCTGTGGGCTTCCACAGACCTGACTGGCTGGGATTCAGCCAAGGATTCCCATCGCATTATGTAAGACTCATTTCAGAGGCCAGCTTCTTAAAGGCCATTAGCTGCCTAAATACCTTTAAAAAAAACAAAAATCAAATTCCAGCTCACTTGTCCAGCTGTAGCTCAGCAAGCTTAAAAAACCCCTCTTTTTCAAAATACCTAATTCAACTTATTTTTTTTCTCCTCCAAGCAGTAGAGCAGTCACCATCAGGACTCTCTTGCCCTATATGAAGGGAATCAGCACCTAACTGTCCTGAAAGTACCAGAAAGTCTGGCCCATCCATCTCTACTTGATACAAGTCCAGCCCACTCTCTCTGCCATGCTGGATGAGAACTAGCCAGGTCAATTAGCAGATGCTGAAAACATAAACCACCTTCTAAATAGTCCATTAGAGGCTGACACACAATGGACTTATGTTTGAAGAGAGGGATTAACAAATTCAAGTGGAAAAAAATGCATGCACTTGGTTTCTCACCCATCTGCTCCCTGCTGGCTGCGTGGCTGGCCAGGAAGCACAGAGATTTCTGGAGCCCAGACCCAGGACTCTACTCATGCTCCACAGTCCAAAGCTGACTTCAGCAGGAAAAAGGACATAATAATTGAGTCCAAACTGTATTTTAGTCCCATCTTTCACTGCAAAATAGCAGCTTTGTCCAAAGCATGAGTATGCGTACATCTCTGATACCTGTAATATAACTTCCTGAGCAGAATAATTTTCAAGCTTTGTCTGCTTAATACACTCCTCCTTTCCAAACCAGCAGTGAAGGTAGGAAGACACATTTGTTGGGAGTGCATCATCAGGTGAGTTGTTCTGTGCACTGAAAAGACAACAGTTCAGTGCATAAGTATCCACAGCAGCTATTGCAGCAGGTACTGCAGGACAAGTCACAGGTCCACACACTTGCTGACTGCCCAGAGATGGAGCAACAGTGAGGAAAGAACAGCATTTAAGTACAAAGCTTTGAACCTTCCAATTTCTTTAATTCCACAGATCTGTCAGACTCAGAAGCATGGGTCGCTTCAGCAAAAGCACAGGATTAAACCTCAGTTCTGCACGTCCAGTTCTTTATAGACTTTGCTAAACAAGCTCTGAAAAAAAAAATATTACAGAGATTTTTAACAGCTGGTAAGAGGGGCTTTAAGCTGACATTCAGCCTTGCACTGGCTGAGGCAACACCAGTCACCTGCTCACTACAGCTGGGACCCTCAGAGAAGAAGTCATAGCTGGGAAGGGGGAGCAGATGCCCAAACCAGGGTGGCTTTCCGCTCACAGAAGTCAAATCACACTCCTAAGACATCACCTTGCTTAAGGAGTGCAAAGGTGTGTTTATTGCAATTCACTGGGATTGTAATAAACCACTTCACACCAACCAGATGGTGTAAAAAAAAAGTTCTTTTCTTGACAAGAAACCAGAAGAAAGACCGAGTACAGAGGTTAGATTCTGCTAGCAAGACAACGTGGTTCCCACCACTAACACAGCAGTCACATTATCTGAATGGTTTATGTACAATCTGGACAGATCCTAGAAATGGCAGCAAGTTTTATAGACCCATTATAACAATGAGATCTTTCCCAGGTCAGTAAGACCCATCCAGCACAGCACTTTCCAGGAAACAGCAGCCAAAACTGGATGCTTAGGAAAAACATTAAACTGACAGAGAAGTGAACTGTAACTGCTCTGAACTGTAAATTAACACTGTAAATTAACACTGTCACTCAAAGAAGCCATCCCACCCTCTCCCCCGTGACACATCAGGGTGTGCCTGTGACAGTGAGCTGGCTCAGGAAGGTGACCTGGCCAGAGGAGGAAGCTTCTCCCCTCCTGCTGTGCTAGCAGGAAGCAGGACCCAGGAGCACCAATGTGCAGCCAGGGCTGGGTTAAAATTCCTAATGGAAGCGTAGCAATGAGACACTGGGCGATCCTTCCCTGGAAGGACTTTACCTCCAGCACCAGTTCAGGGGTTTCCTCAGTGGCACCACAGCCACTCAGCATGATGGATCAATGCAGTTACAGCTTTATGCTGCATAACACTACTAACCAAATGGTAATTTGTGATTTTGAAAAGGCAGCCCATAATAAAAATAAACATAAAGCATTGTTTTGGTATGCTATTATTGCAATGACCTTTCAGTTCTGTTTCAAAACTTCCAAGTGTATCACCAACCAGCAATTACATGTTTTTCATTAACCCTACAGTTTACTAACACGAAGAGCCACAGAGAAGATTTCAGGACATCCATCTAGGAATTCTCTCTGCTTATATAAACTTCAAACACCAAGCAGTTCTGATACATGAAACTGATGTACCAATGAATGTAACTGTGCTCTTGAATGTTCAATTCCTCCATGAGAAAACCACCTATCAGGACATAATTTCAGAAGCACCTGCTCTGTTTTCTGTTTTTTAATGTTGTACATAATAACACTCCCATCAAAATACATACTGCTCATCAAAGCCTGTGTTTCTGTAGAGATACCCATTCATGCACATGATGATGCAATACAGAAACTTTGTTCTGGCAAGATTTTAGCTTTAAGGACTGCACAAAACTTGCATCAGTATTACCTTCTGTGCACAAGGGAACACTTTCAGTCTCCCCCAGTCAGCACTCTACACAACACATACATTAAGGTCCTTTGGGAAGAAATAAAGGTTTGGAGGTTTTTCCATCTTTAAGGTTTTGAAAATCACTGTGCCTCGTGTATTCCCCATGCTCTTCTTGCACTTCTAAAAGTTCAGGGTTGTCTCACTCGTTTGATCCAGGCCAACTCCACAGCAGTCTCAGCTTGAACAGCAATGCCTGGTTTTTACCTCCATCTGGCTCAGCTCACCAGCTTTTGTCAAATCTAAGCCTGTGGACCTGGGACTTAGACCAAGCCATACCAGGGTCACACAGCACTTCTTCAGCTCATATGGTGCCAGTCTGGGGACAGCAGCACGTGGCTTGCTGATTTTGAGGTACAGCTATTCATTTCCTCACTAATTCTTAAAAGCTGTTCTTTAAAATCATCAAGTTTCACAAGCTTTTTCCGAAGACTTTAGCAGGGAAAGGGCAAGACCCTGAACCCCTCCTGCAGCAGAGCTCCTCATGGCCAGGCAGGACTGAATGAAACCAAAGAAGTCCTGATGGATTGATCCCAGCATCCTCTCTCAGGGCTCCATGTGCTTTGACAGGAGGTGTCTCCTCCCTGCACAGCCCTGCAGAAGCTGGGGAGAAGACCACAGGTGAACAGCCAAGGGCAGGTTCTCCCTGCCTTCACAGAGCAGTGTGGAGATCTCAGCACAGTCTGCAGGGGCAGACTGTGCTGAGATCTCCACACTGCTCTGTGAAGGCTTTTACCTTCTAATGCAGAACTAGTATATATTGATGCAAATAAATGAGATTATGTTGTGTCTTCTAAAGAAGCTTAAGTCTCTCATGAATTCTTGGGTGTTTTTTTACACTATGAAAGCTGAATTCCTCTATACAGCTGTCAGGTCGATTTAAAAATTTCCTTGCAAAAAGTCATGATTACTAATTTACTTACTATTTCTATTGCTCTGTGAAAGCCTACAGACCTAATGGTCTGGCTGGAAACAACAAAAAATACCTACATGAATATACACATTTGTCATTAGGAACTAGTTACATCCAAGTGCCACTCTGACTAATCTGTCTTAATTATTAAAATATCTTCTAGGACCTCAGCTGTCCCTAGGATAGATTTCTTGCCTTCCTGCTTTTTATTTAGGGGTTTTCCTGTTTCATGGCTCCAAGATGCACACCTTAAAATGCACAGGACCAAAACAAGACTGCCATTAGAGGGATGAGTCCTTACAGAGTTTCCCTGTAACAAACCCACACTAAAGTTCTGAGCGGGGTATTCTAGGGAGGCATAAAGTAGAGAAAAAGGAATTTCATGTATGAATCACTGAGAAACACTTCACCATAAATGTAATCTGAATTCTATCATATAATGAAATATTTTTTCTTGCAATTGCATTTCTGCTTTTATCTTCCCCTGAGCACCCCCTCAAGAGCACACAGAAGAGACCCAGCAGTACAGACCACAAAATAAAGTGGTAGTGCCAAATGGCCAAGCCAACACACACAGAGGTCAACCACTGCCATTCCCACCAACACTAAAACCAGAGATAAGACCTCTGATGTGCAACAGCAGTGCAGAACCCAGAACAGCACCATGCACATGAATGGCTGCCATGGCTTTCCAGTTACCAGCATCTCTGGCCACCCTGACACAGGACAGGAGGACTGTGTACATGAGGAAGCCATTTCCCTGCCCTGCAGCACACAGGGCAGCCCTCAGACACCACGTGAGGGACTGGGCACGGAGGAGGACATGCGGCCATTCCTCTCCTGCTCCTCAACAGCCTCCTGTGAGATAACCCAGTGTGCCTTGCCAGAGCAGCATCATGGCAGTGCTGAGTCAAAGGCACTGGTCCTGGAAAGGAGACACCTCCAAAATCAACATCCAGGGCTTCCCAGCTGGCAGGGCAGGGCTGCGCCAGAGGGGGAAGGCAGGCTCTGCTGCAGGCTCACACCACGGCTGTGAATCTTCCATTAAAGCATGCAAGACACTTCATAGATCTTAATGTAATTTTAGTTAAACACAGTGAAAACCACTATGATCAGTATTATCTGCTCATACACCCACAGTGCTGGAGGAGGGGGTTGTTAAAAAGAAGAAAATAGAAATTGCAGGAGTCCTTCACACCAATACATCAGGCGGCTAGAAATGTACATGCCTCATCTGCTTTTGTGAGCACCCATTTGCACATACAAGGATCTTGCACTAATTTGCAGGTTCTCACCAGGAAGAATAAAAATCTGGCTTCAAGTATAGTTTAACTGCAGGAGGCACAGCAAGCAGCAGCAGTTAGAAACATTAGTTGTATAATCACAAGACATACTGTGCAGTTTACCTATTTTGACCTTGAGATGGCAAAGGAAGAAAAGGTAGCAAGGCAAGTACTATATGGTCCATCTACTACAAAGATACAACACCGAACTGAAAGTGAGATCAGCGATTGAACAATTAATAGATTCTCCTTCTGGCCCTGCATCTGCTGCAAATGCTGCTGTGCCTCATTTACTGTGCTGCTTAAACACGTTAAGGCAGAGCAAAAGGAAGAAGAGGAAAATAACTGAAGGAAAAAGAAAAGGAATATGCAGATGAAAGTAAATTCTTAATGATGAAGCAGGAGGAGAGGAAGAAATTGAACAGAATAAGAAAGAATCATAGTTGGGGCAATTTTTTTTTCTTTTTAAGAAGCATGACTGAAGGACAGAATTTTACATGCAGTTATTTTCCTGAAGACTCTGTCAGCAGAACTTCTGCCCTGTCGATGTCACTGCCTTAGCCAGTGCACTGCATTCTACTGCCCAGGCCTGTGTTTGTGAGCTTGAGCCTTCTCCAGTTCCTCTCATCTCTAGGATGACCACGTGGCTATTAGGCAGAGCTATAGTTTACTCATATTACAATTAAACTACAGGAAAGCATGTAAGCATGCAAGGGAAGTGATGGTCTAGCTGCTACATAACTGCAGCCACAAAACAACACACAAAAAACCCCCACGAGTTCAATCTTGTTGTGCCATTAACCACATTTCACCTATTTAGGAACAAGCAAACAGGTTTAAATCATGTCTACACACACCCTCAGCACTTTCTCTGGATGTGTGAAGCCCGAAAAATCACAAGAACACACAAAAAAAGAACAAAAACCACCTGAACGGGCGTTTATCCTGCTGCCTGAACAGTGAGAGAAAGGCAGCGGCCCCGCACTGAGGGTGCCACGGAGGGCAGGGAGAGGCAGAGCCAGCACGGCTGCGGTATCCCTCTGTGTCCTCTCAGACAGGCAGAGCCAGCAGGGCCACGGTGTCCCTTCTGTGTCCCCTCGGACAAGCAGAGCCAGCACGGCTGTGGTGTGTCTCTGTGTCTCCTCAGACAGGCAGAGCCAGCAGGGCCGCGGTGTCCCTCTGTGTCCCTCGGAAAGGCAGAGCCTTTATGGCTGCGCTGTCCCACTGCATCCCTCGGACAGACTGAACCAGCACGGCCGTGCTGTCCCTCCGTGCCCCTCGGATAGACAGAGCCAGCATGGCTGCGGTGTCTCTCTGTGTCCCCTCAGACAGGCAGAGCCAGCACGGCTGCGGCGTCTCTCTGTGTCCCTCGGACAGGCAGAGCCAGCACGGCTGCGGCGTCTCTCTGCGTCCCTCGGACAGGCAGAGCCAGCACGGCCGCGATCTCTCTGTGTCCCCTCGGACAGGCAGAGCCAGCACAGCCGCGCTGTCTCTCTGTGTCCCCTCGGACAGGCAGAGCCATCATGGCCACAGCATCTCTCTGCGTCCCTCGGACAGGCAGAGCCAGCACGGCCGCGGCGTCTCTCTGTGCCCCTCGGAGCGATGCTCCCGGAGGCCTCCCGCAGCCCAGGGCCCAGCGGCACACACACCCTGGCACGGTACAACACCCCCTCAATGAACACTGCCTCCGGAACGGGGCAAAGCAGAGCGCCGCACCACGCGGGGCTCTAAGCTCTGTCCTGGCTAAGCCCGGCTTTTCCCGGCGCTGCACTGGCCGGAGCAGGCTCGGCTCAGGAAGTGCCCGCTCCTGTCCCAGCTCAGCTCAGCTCTCCGGACAGGACACGCACCCAGCAAGGAAACAGACGGAGGGGAAAAACGGATCTCTAGGTACTTACATGCAAGATGAAAATTAACTGCACTTTAGGCATACTTTAAAAGAAACATAAAATAACCCTGTGTGACACATTGTTCCCGAAAATCATTCACCTTAATCACAAAAATACTTTGTACTTACAGCATTTAACACCTCTAGCAAACAGTTTATGCAATCATATTCTTTGTTAGTAACAATTCGGTTAACCAGTTACAGCATTAATCAGTCCGAGGCTAACTATTAGGGATGTTTCAAAAAGAGCATACCAGACAACAGGGAAAAAAAAAAGCCAAATAATACTATAACAATTAGATTTTAGTTGATAAAAAAACCAAAACCAACTTAATAAATTATTCAGTGCAGAATCAAAACAATTTCAACAAAATGTTCTTCAATAAACACAGTAATTCAAATGTCAGCCATACATCTTTTAATTAGCTTTTTTTCAAGACTTACCTATGTTTTTCTAGTTCGTTGTGTGATGACCTATTAAAAAGAGAAAAGAAATATTAGAGAACGGATAAATAAACCAAGATTTATAATATTTAAAAGACAATACTTGCTTAAGTTGCAAAAGAGTTCTCTAAAATACGTATTTAACATGGATTATGAAACAGCTTTTCTTTTAAATTGGTTCACTTTTAGATTCTTCAGGGTATCAGCTTAATTTCCATGAGTAAACTGTAGGGTTGGGGGGAATTATAATATTTTTGCATTTATTAGTGTTCTACACATTCAAAGACAGAAATGAACATTAAAAACTGAGCAGGTTAGTAATAAAAACAGCCCACGAGATTTTTATCAGTGAAGAAAAATTATGAGGGGGCAGAAAGTGTTCAAAGATCTAAATGGTAACAGGCAAGAGCAAAAAGCACCCAAAAAGCCAGCTTTCAAGCCCATGGAGAAGCAGAAAGAAAAATCAGCAGCTAATAAGTGCTGTTGTTGTTGACATCTTAATGGCAACAAAAGAGGAATCCTCTTAATTCTTCTCAGTATACAAAGAGAAAATAAAACCCAAAAAAATCATAGTCCCTGTACTGACCACAGCAGCATGTTATCCTTTTCCAATCTACTTGGCTTAAAGATTTTTTTTTTCTTCTCCAACTGATGCCTCGGTTTCTTTGCCGTTAGAAGGCAGCCCTAAATTCTTGGAGGATTTTTTTAACTGATTCAGCTAAAAATATTCATTTTATTTATTTACACAGCTCAGCTTAAAAACATTCCTAAAATGAAGTTACTGTCGCCGCCTCAGAACCAGCAATTTTCCGTACTTTCAGTTTTGTCCCACTGAAAACATGCCCAGCACGTCAGGATCAAAAGATGCAGAGGCAGTGGCAGCTTTTAGGGCTGGCAGATTATGTCAGAGCAGCTCTGCTGGAGCCTGCTGCAACCCCAGCCTGCAGCTGGGCACGGGGTGCAGAGTGAGGTGCCTTTGTGCAGGGCAAGTGCACGGTCCCTCTGGGGAGCAGAGCCATCCCAGGGGGATTTGGGAGCCCTCCTGCACAATTCTGCCCGGTGCCAAGCTGTCCTGCTCTCCCTGCACACCCCGAGCTGCTGGATGCTGTGCCTGGGTGTGACCGATGGCAGAACATCACTCCAGCCATAGAGAGGGAAATAGAAAGCAAAGCTCACACAAGAAACATCCAGTGGACCAACCCAGGAGCAGCTGATCTCAGGCCATTGCAGCTCCGGATCCTGCAAGGAACCAAGCGAACTGCCTCTCTGCAAGTAAAACTGAAATGCTACAAGGTTCAACACTGATGCTAATCCACTCTCACCAGAAAGCATCTCAGTGTTGGTACCAAGACATCAATTATGTCAACCATTACCTGCCATCTTTTTCTCAAAAGCCTATGAAGTCCTTATGTATTTTTGTTGCATCAAGTGAGCCATGATCAAGTAATGTGTGTATTTCTACAATGCCATTGAAGTGCTCCTGACCAATGCAGCAACACTATAAGTGTTAAACACATTTTCTATTCTACATTAATAGGCAAGGTGGGCTTGGTCATTTGGCTATCTTAAGCTGATTTTGGTTTAATATTCTACTCCTACTCTCTACACATAGATCAGACTTTTCTCCACAATCATTTCTCCACACCAATGCTCACAAAAATTGACAAAAACTATGCTAAATTCACCAGTGTTTATGAAAACACATGGAGAACAGAAGTTCAGTAGGGGAACCATTGTCCCCAAACACCCTCAACAGGCCTGTCAAAGGCACTGTTTGTAGGGAACTTTGGAACCACAGAGGAAATACAGGCTGGCCTCGACTCATCCCTGTGACATGAACTCCTTGACATTTCTGGCCATTAGACAGAAAGGTGAACACAATCACTCCAACTGGCCCATTCTGAGCTGCCAGCTCCCAGCAGCTCTGGTGAGCACACACAGGGACAGCATGGGAACCACTGGCCAAGATATTCAGCATGCACTTGGCTGAGCTGAGAGAAGATGCCACGAGCAGGTGGCAGTCCTGCACACAGCACACCTACAGGACACCTGTGGCACATGGAGGGGAACCTGGTGTTCCCCTGAGGTATGTCCTGCCAGGGCAGCTCTGGAGCACACAGCCGTGGGTGTGCCAGCTGCCAAAGCCAGCAGCAGTGACTATGTGCCTCTTGGCAGAGCTCCTGGGGACACAAAAGCCTCAGCGATGCCTGCAGTGTGCAAACGTGGGCACCAGCCACACATTCTGGGCAGTGTCAGAGGCCAACTAATGCCCCAACTATCAGACCCTAGGCAGGAACCAAACCCAAGAGTCCATTTACCTGCGAATTGCTCCATCTACAGAGCAACTTGAACAACCTATTACAAAGCATGACAGGGATTTCTTTGGTGGGGTTTGTTTCCAGAAGACATGAAACTCTCTTGAAATACTGGTTTTTATTTCCTTCACTATCAGCACAGAATATTGCAAGAATATCCATCTCCTGCTGTTTATGCAACCTAAAGTGAAGGGAAAAAACATAAGAACTGGTCTCCACATAATCCAGAACCCTGTTTCAAAATGGAGTCTTTTACTACTTCAGTAAAGATAAGATGTAGGTCACAACTAATAAGATATATGTATATACGTATTTATAAGAGAGAGACAGATATGTGACTGTGGTTTGCAGGCAAATGGTCTGTGGAGCCTTTCAAAAACAGCTTCAAGAGAAGGAAGACTTCTGGTGTTTAACTTAGGTTCGCTCCAGTGAGTTTGTATCTCCACAAAAAACTAGGGGAAGTTGGGGGTAGCAGTGAGGAAAAAAAAGTAAAAAGGTTCAGATAAAAATAAAGGGAAAAAGCCAACAACCAAAAATTCTGCAAAATCATAGATTTTGGGACAATGAATGATGGTGCTTAGACTGCACTGTTGATCTGAGACAGCTCTAATATTCCTTTAGCAAATGCCAAGCAGTTCACAGATTATAAATTTTATTTGTGAAGAAATTGTCAAAAGAAGATTTGAAAGAACAAGGAGGAACCAAGCAAATGCAGCCATTGGCCTGCAAGATGCTGTGCTACTTCTCACAGCACAGCCCCAGAGCCATCCCTGTCCACCACCTTCCTTTCCCCAAATGAGAATTCTAGGTACTGGATTTCAGCTTTTGGTTGATTCAACATTCAGCAGACACACCTAAAAAATTTGGATGGGTGCTAACTGAGATGGCAAGACTAACACAGAAAAGGAAAGGGCCCCTTCACCTCCACTGCTGCCAGTTTATGGGTGAGCCAGCAGGATCCAGTCACATGCAGGCTAGGCTGAAGTTTCACTGTATGCAGGATGTATGCACGGCCTCTTTCAGTATTCAGACAGCTTCCCTACTCCTCCATCCATCCATCTACCCCACCAGAGGGGCATCTGCTCAGCAGGAAGGCAGCAGCTCCTGACAAAAGCAGGGATGTAAGGCAATGCTGCTGCCCTTTATTGCCCTGTGTTAATGGGAGCAGGTCTAGACCATGACTCACCAATACACTTCCAGTTGCCAACGCACTTTAAAGCACTGTAGGGAGCAAAGCAGGGTACTTAACCAAGTGCTTGAAACAGTGGCAGCACCTTACCAGTGCCAGGGCTTTCTGGTGCAGGCAGGACTGCCAGGGTGTGATACACCCATGCACTGGATACAACTCCACCTCAGGTCATGCAGCCATGTGAATTACACTGCAAGCACTTTACCTTTTGTCCAGGCCAAAAAAGTAAGAACAAACAGAACAGGAAGCTTTACAAGGTGCTACACCTTAAGTGTCTGCAACCAGTTCCCACTCCCAGAAATGCAGGTGTGTAAAAGCACAAAGCTTACACCTGCAGTCTTCCGTGAATGTGACTGCTGTGCAGCTTTTCATTGAAAGGATCCAGATTCACTTCCAGGAAATTCCCTGTCCACATACCTAACCTGATGTGGAATGCACCTGAAAATTCTTCAGTTGACTCCCCAAAGCAGAGATAAACCTGAATATAAACACACATTCTGCCTATTATTCATTGTTTCTGGGTTGTTGGGTTTTTCCATTTGTTTCAAGCTGGACACATTGCTTACAGCCTGTCAAAGAAACAGCCTGTACCAAATTAATCCACTAAAAATTAATTTTGCATTCTCCTCATAGCAAAATTTAACCGGTTTTGCAGATTCAGCTGGGATCTGGGAACCAGGCACACTGGCACAGCCTTGATGCAGAGTTCTGGCTCTGGGATCACATTCAAGTTGGTGCTGCCACATGTTTGCAGTGGCCAGGCCTGAATGTGCTTCTAATACGGTGGCAATTTGTTTTCCTCAACTGCACAAGCAGCGCAGCTTCCAAACATTGCAGACCTACTGCAGTTCCTCAGGGGGGACAGGTCCATTCGTGAAGTCTATTATATTGGGACTAAAATGCATTATTTTGAAACCAAATGTGGTAATATCAATTGCTGTCCTAGCTTCAGGAAGGCAAACTGAGAGAAAGATCTATCAAATTCAGAAATCCAGGTGAAAATTCAGAGATGCTGTGTCTGCACAGTCTGCTTTGCAGTGTTTTACTCTTGGCCTCTCACAGAAAAAAAAAATAGGAAAAATAAAACAAAAATCAGGCCCCGATCCCTAAGCTTCTTAGTGTGGGCACAGAAAAACATCTGCAGAGAGCAAGGGGCTCGCTCTGCGGGCCACAGGTTCACCCTCACCATGAGCCAACATCAACAGAGGAATTTGGACATTAGGCTCTGTTTTTATTTGAAAATACAAATGCCGCTTTCATCTTTTTCTGCATATAACCCTTTGCCAGAACACAGCACAAAGTACATGTCTATTTATATAACATATGAACAAAAATATTAATTAATTAATAGACACAGAAGATATATTTATAACCCGGCATTTATTTTGCTCCCTCTCCTTCAGTAAACCAGTTCCTAAATTAACAGGCCAAACACACTGCATCACCGACATTCAATTCCTTTCTCTAAAAGTAAACTTAACTATGACCTCAGCAGACTGGCATCTAACACTAAGATTTTGCTTTTCATTTTACCTTATTTCTGACCCTTTCACGGTGAAGCAGCTGCCTGAGCTCCCTGGTGCGTGGGCAGACACACACCTCAAACCCACACACAGCTCAGGGTACCCAACACCTGGTGAGTGTCACTGCAGCCAGGGCAGAAGAAAGCCCAGTTATCTGCAGGATTGCATGCTCCTCTGTAAGAGTGCTTTGCCTTGTGAGCAAACGTCACCAAATTTCAGATTTGTGTCGCATTCCCCCTCGGCACATTGCACACGTGTCACCTATCTGCTTCTTTGGAGCAAAAACCAAGCCTGACTTTCGACTATTTGCTATTAACATTTCCAAGGTACAAGAGCAATAAATCCAGCTCTTTGTTTTATGCCTTTTTTAATTTTAAATACACCTTAACAAGAATTATTACACTACATGGCACTGCTTTAGGAACTACATACAATCACTGTTCTGCGGAGACATTTATTATACTATAGTCAAGTACCTGATAAGTATTATTGTAACAAGATGTGACCTAGGTTTACCTCCCTGCAAAAGATAATGTTGTGGCTTTCTCTAATCTCCTGTCCTCTTCGCAAAACAAGAATCCAGTTTCATTTGCCAGAGGATTTTGGTCAAAATTACTGGGGGGAAACAAGTCTGAATCTCAGCTGAGGACATGGTACGAACAGCAAACCAGAAAGAAAACAAAGCAGTTTGGTTTGTGTGACATGGGAAAGGGCACATCACAGGAAACTGAGAAGAAAACATGTAAGATCAAGACATTTTAATGTGCAAGTGAAACAGAAACGGCTAAAAACTGTATCTGATTGCCACCAATAACACCGAGAATATTGTTTATCAACAAACTGCTAACAACCACTTTCAATTTTGATTCAAAGCTAAGAGTGGACAAAGCAAAACTGTTAAATTCTTACAGTGGACAGAAAGCTTATAGATTTTGGCTAATTAAATGTAATTCTGCTGGTATTTTTCCCTGCATGAATTGAAACCTGCCAAAATTGCTTCTCACTCAATTGCAGTCAAGAGGCCAGCAAGCTTTTAGCCCAGACCTGAGCATCCTGTCCGAAGGGCTGGCAGTCTCCTGCCCCTTCTCCTGCAGGTCTGGGCCTTGCCAGCCATCCACAAGGGATGGAGGTCTCATCCTACAGCTTCTTACATGAACATCACCAGCACCTCGGCAGGGCAAGGAGGGGTCCATCAGTGCCCTTGGTGAAGCCCAGGGCAGCTGGAATCCATCCCTGCCCATCGCCCAGCCCACGGTGCCTGGCCAGCACACCTGTGCCACATGGGGTACGCTCTTCTCCCCACAGGCAGGCACACAGGGGGAAAACACAGAACAAAGAAGAGCACAGCATGCCAGGCTTCCTCACATCTGACAGTTTTTCTCCTCCTCCCCCCTTTTCTGATTTTCCAAGACTAAGGAGATGTTTTTCATGCTTTTCTATATGTATACCTCATAAGGCATGAAAAAAAAAACAATGTATGTTGGTATATACATCTCTCACTTTTTAATCTGATCAGATGCTGCAAGGAGCAGGATACAAAAATAGATAATGGAAACAACAATGCCCCTGCAGATCTGAAATGTGCAGTTAGCTGCTCCTTTCCTACTCCTCCAACCTTAAGTATGTATTTTTAATCCAGAAAAACAATGAAATAATAAGGCATGAATTTCAGACATGTATGCAATCCCCTGTACGCAATCAGATGCCTCCCTGCATCTAATGCTCCAAACCCAACGAGTCTGGAAAATGGTTAAAGTGGAACAACACGGACAAACACTTTGCTCAGTGGTTCACATCACCCACGACCACTCCAGATCCTCTGAACTTTGGCCAGTCGTGTCCCTCTGTTAATCTTTGAGTTCCTTAGGAAGAATTAACTGTGTTTCCAAAAATCCACTCTAGTCTGGGGCTCGACCCCTATAGCCTCTAAGCTCCAAATAATAATAAAGCAGTGATGCTGGTGTACATCATGTATTTTGCACTGCATATTTAAATGCGGGGGTAAATTCTCCCCTGCAAATCTAAGCCTGCAGGCAAACGTGAGCAGCGATTGCTGGACATGGGCACAAAGCCCATAAGGACAATGCAGAGATACCCAAGGGCCCTGCTGCTGCCCCTCTGTCCCTGAAGGAACAGGGAGCTGCATTAAAGCAATGTCCCTCTGCTTCCCACACGGGCCAGCAAGCCTGGTACCCGTGCGGAACCAAACCAGCCACTGTCCCGGCAGTGTCCGCACTGGAAATCATCCCCTGATAAACGCTGTCCTGTCCTGTCACACAGATGACCCATCCCTCATCTCATCACCGCAGCTAGTAAAAAATAAAGTGTGAGTAAACGTACACATTGCAGGATGGCATTTTTGAAGGTTGCCACTGCTATGGAGTGAGAATCAGAACACGCTAAACAGGTAAATAAATACAGATCTGCAGGCAGAAAAAAAAGCAGGAAGGTAACTGCAAGTGGATGCGTGTGCCTCAACTTCAGTAACACTAGCAAATTTGTAACCAGAAATCCTTTAATTCTGCTGTATTTGATAGATTACAAATCCTCTCCTAAAAAGTCCTGAAAGCAGCTTACAATTCAGACAAATAACTATTTTGCAGCGGATGACAAGAGCCCTAAGAACGGAAACGATGGAATAATAGCTCTGTAAGTAACAGATTTCTTGAATGCAAGAGACACACAAGAAATCTGTGCAACTCAAGGAGCAATTTACAGCTGGAAAACTAATGAAATGTGTTTTGAATTTTTTTAAAGGCAGTGAGCATACTTTATATGAAAATAATTAAAAATCTTAGGGAGCAAAGTGTCTCAGGACACAAGACACTCCTCCCACTTTTGATGACTTTCTCTTTTAAAATGAACTGTCTTCTCATGCTCCATAATGAGACAAAGAATTCAACTAAAACTAAAACCAAAGTAGGAGTACTGCAATTAACAGCCCCCAAAATGGTTGCCTTGCTCGGAGCAGGGGCACAAGGGCACAACTTGCTCCCCCTCAGTAATCTTTGAGACACGCTGCTGGGCCGCAGCAGGCACCACCAGGGCGCTCAGCAGCTCGTGTTTTTGCTCAAGGAGGGAGTTCGTCAGCTTTTGATTTCGGTTTGCACCTCCGCTGCCCCACGAGCAGCTCCTGGCCGTCTGCCCGGCACCTCCCCAGCACCACCCGACCCGGCCGCAGGATGCCCGCCGGAGCAGCCAGAGCGGGCCCACCGAGACTCGCTGCTCCTTTGGAAAACAAGTCACGTGCAAAGCAAGTTCATTTTAGGCTATTCTACAGGAGCCACCATCCAGCATGACCATGAAGAGCAGAGCCTGCGCTGGGGAGAGCATCGCTGACCCGGGACGAAGCAGGCCCAGCAGGGCACGGTCCTCGGGTCCTCTCCGGAGCAGCCCTGGAGGAGCAGAGCAGAGCAGGCAGAGCCCAGGGCCGGGCTCGCTCCTGGGCAGGGGCCGGCAGCGTCCCCGTAAGACAGCCAGCCTCCCGCACGTACACAGCCCGAGCAGCAAACAAAGCTGCGGAGCCTGCGCACAGCCGCGCTCGGCTCGTGCCATCGCAGCGCAGGTAGCGGCTGCGGGGCAACAACGGAACCGCGGCGGCGGAGCGGCGACAGCCGGACAACCAACCACCGAGCCGCGCACCCCGGCCCGTCTGCGTGCCCGGCAGGGCGGAAGGGCTGGCGAGCCGGCGCTGCAGCACAGCCCGCGGGCAGGTCAAGCTCGCTCCGGCACCTTCTCAGCCCGCGCCTCCCGGAGAGGCCGGCGGGCGGGCGGAGTGTCCCCCCCGCCGCCCCGCACACGCTCCCGCCCCGGAGCCCAGCGCCGCCGCAACCGGAGGCTGCATCTGCTCGGGCTGCCATGGGGGAGGCGGCCGGCTCGCTGCCTGTGGTTTATAAATGAATGCCGGGGGGAAATTAGGTGCCATGCAAAGAGAAATCTGGGTGGCGATTATGATGCTTAGGTCTGCAGCAAAAGCCGCTGTCTGCGAGCGCGGAGCAGAAGGAGCGATGAGGGCGGATGGGTCTGAAGTGCAGTGAGTACTAAGGAGATGGTGTACGCGTGGCAGTGTTTATATGAGAGATCAAAACAGAGCCAAGCCCATCCAGGGGAAAAATGGCGACTACCGGGATGGGGAAAACTGAGACACTGGATTAGTTATTATTTTTCATAAATGTATGCACTGCACATAAGCTAGACACATTGGAAAAGCTGACGATTCATTCTGAAAAAGCGGTGCGTCTATTACCTGTTATTCTGGGATTTTCTGGCCATGGTGCCTGCCTTTGTTTTCTTTCTGGAATAGTCACTATCGAAGGGTAACACTGATGCATAGCCATGTTCTGCTTCTAGGGACAAAGTCAGCATTAGTGGCAATATATTTTTTCCATGCAATTTTTTCCTCCTTTGCAGGAACGCTAGGGTAAAGAACAGAATTTTTTCCGGTTGATTTGTTTGGATTTTATTGTGGCATCTCTTAAAGAAGAGAGACAAAAAAACACCATAACTCGGTAAACCAAAGGAAAAAAAAAAACAACACCGAAGTGTCGAAATTAGGAGGATTATTGGAGTGCACATTAAAAACGAGGCGGATCATGCAAACCCTTGTCACGCTGCGCTGGGGGAGGGGAGCTGCCATACAATCACCGACTGCCACACACGGAGCGGCGAGAAGGATCCTGAGCGCTGCCACACGCACCGTCCCCATCCAGGGCGGCACAAACAACCCCCTTCTGCTTTGCTTGGGGTGTTATATATTAAAAAAAGCCAAGATCCGAGCAGCGATGCTCCCCCAGCGCGGTGCCGCTGGCGCAGCCCGGGTCCCCCCCGGGCAGGTGCGGGCTCGGGGCCGCTGCCCCGGCCCGGCCGCTGCACAACAAAGGCCGAGAGCGGCTGGGAGCGCCTGCGGGTGCCTGACCGACTGCCCGCCTGCGCCCTGTACCTCGGTCTCTTCGCTCCAAGTACTCGGCCGCTTCCAGGAGGATTAACAGGGAGTTCAATTCCATGGCTGCCCGTCCCGAGCCCCCGCGCCGAGTTCACGCGCGGGGACTCTCGAGCTCCTGGTTTTAAGCACTCGCTCAACCTACATTTGACACACAGCGGACGGGCAGCCCGCGCAGCCAATGGCGAGCGGCGTTCGCGCGCGGGGCGGGACGTGAGGAGGCGGCCGGGCCAATCGGCGGCCAGAGCCCCCCCCTCCGTCGGGGCAGGGGATGTTGACAGATCCCCGCCGACCGCGCTCATTGGCTGCCTCTGTAGTAACAATTTAGAAGCCGAAGCTTAGCAACAGCACGTGGTGGCCCGGCCCCTTCGCCTGCTCATTGGCTGCTTTCTTGCATGTTAAGAAGGCCGAAGCCACCCATTGGTGCGCGGGGCGTCATGCAAATAAGGGCGGAGAAGGGGGCCAATGGGGAGGGAGGCGCGTGCCGCGCGGCGGAGGCGGGGAGAGAGACTCAGGCAGCCAATGGACGGGAGAGGGCGTGGCGTTGCCGTGAGGAAGCGGTAGGCGGAGGGCGGAGTCGGGGGAGGCTCCCTCCCCTCACACGCGCCGGGCGGGACGCGCCGGGCGGGCGCGGGGCAAGCGTGGGGGAAAACGGGAAAAAGGGAAAAAGGGACGGTGAGGCGGCGGAGCGGCCCGTCAGGGATAGTGTGGCAGGAAATAAACGGCAACGAAGGAGCCGATACTAACGGGACGCCGGAGGGGCTGTGCAAATGTGCCTGGCACGCGCATCCTTTACCCCTTGCGGTGCTCAGGCGAGAGAGGAAAACGGCAGCGCTGTAAAAACACGCGCAGGGACGTAAGAGAATACTAAACTCTGCACAATGGCCTAACCTGCTGAAAAAGAGAAACAGTGGGAAGCTCTCAGAAATGCAGCCAGAGTTCCTGCCAGCCCTCCAGCCCTTGCCAGCACATTCAGCTGCCTTTCGTCATCTGGATGCACAGAAGCCGTATACCAGAATAGCCTGGCTCCCGGGCTCGGGCTGAGCAGGAAGAGCTCAGCACCTTTCCTGTCCGCACCATCCTATTTGTGCTGCTAACTCTGCATCCTTATCTCGGATGGCTGCTGCACAGCTGTTGCCTAAAACTGGTTGGTTTTAACACGAGCGAGTGTAGTTTTAAAATAGGCATATTTTAAGCTGTGCTGTGATCACACATTGGTACATCTTCAGGCCAAAATTGCTGGAGCCTGTAATCAGTCCTCCTGCAGGATTGCACTTGGGCACACAAAACCCCTTTGGTTTTAATTGAACTGTTTAGGTAAGAGCTACCCAGCATATAGGATGGACGCAGAATGTTGTCCTGTGTGTTTATTCCAGCCAGTTTCCTTTTAAGAGGATAATAGCAATTCAGATTAAAACAAGGATTATGGTTTACTGTTTCTACAGCATTGTGGTAAAGCCACATATACATTACACCTGATCTTGTATTAGTCTGTATCTTGTTGCCCCAGATGCACAAGTGTAATGTGGCTCTTGAACATTGCTGAAACACAGATCACGTTTTACTGTCATTTGGTCCAGGCACCAGGGATAAGAGAAAATACAAGGCAGGGAAGAAAGCAGCATTGTGATTGTAGTTTAAGAGAATTTTGTATTTGTTTAGGAAAAGTCTGAATGGCTGTGAATTATAAGGCAGAAGGGAATTTGGTGCATAGATTGCAAAGGTAAGAAAAATTGCCGTAACATTTTCCACTTGCTGCATGAACTGTTGAAATCCTGCTGCATGTGGGTGAGACAGTACAGTTTTTACTGTAAAGCCATTGAACCTTTTGGCTGTTTTGCTGTTAACTGGAAGTAGGTTTAGACACTATTTGGTGTTGCCTTCTGTTACGAAACAGCATGAAACCATATATGCACAGGTCTGCTTTGTCCACACAGGAGAGAAAGTTCCCTTTGCCTGACACGTGCGCAGGGCACTTGATGAGGAAGATGCAAAGATGCACAGATAAAGCATCATTGTTCTCTACTGCATCCACAGCAGTACCCCAGATCTTCAGAACACCTGTATTTGTATGTTAGTGTACAGGTGTAAATGATCTTAAACTGCTTTGCACACATGCTGTGGAATCAGTCATACATCCAGAAAGGCAGATGAATGTGCTAGGTATGTAGGTGGTTGTGTGAAAACCCAGGATTCAGGTATGGATTTACTGAGGCTCTGAATGCCAAAAGCTCCACCCCACCACACTGTAAGCACAAATTTTACCTGGAAAAAAATTCTGGAAACACAGGGGTATAACAAGCACTGCACAAATCTGTGCTTCAGGAGGGTACACAGCCAGAGTTGAGCACCCTGCTGAGCACTGCCCTCACCAGACACTCCTTGGAGCTTGGGCTGGTCTGACTGCTGAGCTGAAGCCATCCTCGGCCTCCCCTGCACTCCCCAGTCCCCAAACTCAGCACCCTGAGGTAAAAACCATTGATCTCTCTGCTTTCAGATGTGGACAAGTATTTGGAAAACAGTTGTTTTAATGAGATGGAGCACAATTTCACATTGATATTGGCACTTTCCAGGGCCTTGTGCCTCCACACTTCCCTGCATGGAAGGGCTGCTTTGGTAAGTGAGTAAGCCAGCTGGGCTAGGTGAGGGAGAAAGTGTTGTATAAAACAGGGGCCAGTGCCATCACAAGAGGCACCTGATTTCTGATCATGGTGGCTCTTGGCCTCAGGAGTCATAAACGGAATTAGTCTGCTGGAACAGCATAATAATGTAACCCCACACACTCACAGAGCCCCTGCTGATGAAATCCAGGGTAAATCCACACACACTTGGGAAGGACAGGGCTGGCTTATGCCTGACAACCACTGACACACATTACCTATAGCTGCATTGAAGAAGAAACACAGCAACAACATTAGTTAATGCTGAGAAGTTTTATCAAGATTATTTCTCCTAGGAGTGAACTCAACTGAGCCCTTCTCAGGAGGCACCACAAAAGCTTTTAAAATACCTAGAAGGAATCATTCTGGATCTGGTTTTATTTTTGCCAGAGAACCAGGACTAGTTTTGGTGGTGTCAGCGTGGGTGCAGAGGTGAAAAATGGGTGTGAAAGAAGATCAACCGAATTACTTTAAGAACTGAAGGACAGGCTCTAAGATAGATGTCTGCTGGAAGGCTTTGCAGATTTGGGTCTCTAAATAGCTTTCTTCCATTTCTACCAGCAAGCAGCAGGAACAGCTGAGTGTGAAAGAAACAGCTGGCCTTCCGTGATAAGGGGTAGCTGTCACTTCATGATGAAGTTTGAAAAACTTTGTATTTAGAAGCAGAAGGGAAAGCCATCAGCAACCACACCCTAAAAGCTGAGCTGTTTTACAGTTTCTTTGCCAGCTGCACTTGGTGATTGGAATGGTAATATTTACAATTTTAAATGTCACAATGTCTTTCTTTTCCAAAATCTGTCCAGTGGCATGGCTTGGCATGTGAGATCAGTGATATCAGAGTTGTTGACTGCCCCAAGCTGTGGTGAGGGCAGAGATCAGAAGCTGATGATCAATAATTTAAGAAACTTCATTCACTATTTCCCACGTATGGCCTTAAAGAAATAATTAGCCCTACCCCGCTTTTCAGATTTGGCTCATTGTATCTACTGCATATTTCTTTCTTTTATCTTTTAAAATTCCATACTACATCATATCCCTGTGTCCAGAGATAAGCCCTTCACTGTGCCTTGGACTCCAACCCTCTGTTTTCTTGGGTGTTGCAAGGTTTAAGTAATTAGCAAAGACTAAGTCATCTGCCCACATAGGAGGGGATCCGCACTTAGGGCTGGCACTGGCAAGTTTCATCTCCCTGACTCAGTATCTCAAATTCCATTTATTCCTCATCTTACCTGTGATTCAGATAATGAACTCTGTTTCTTAGATACAGCAACCAAAACACTTGGAAGTTGAAGGTGGAACTTTTGGAGGAAGTTTCAAAAGTAACAATTTTTTCGGTGCCTAAGCCCCATTTGAGACACTGATGCCAAGTGAACTGCCAAGTAAAGCAGTTCTCCACTCCTGATCTCAAATGGCAGGTGTCACTGCATCTGCTTGGCCCTGTACCTAGACTGCTACTGGTGCACATGTGGCTTTTAGTCATCAATTTATTTTTTTGTGTGGTTTACTTTAAGTTTGGGGTGGTTTCTCTAAGTTCAAAGTGGCTGAAGATGGGAGCAGCCCATCAGAGAGCTGCTTTCACACCTTGAAGCTGAGGTTACATGACATGAAGATATGTGGGGTGTCAGGGTTCAAGTGTTGCTGCTGCAGTGTTGAGGGACTGTGACCTGTGGAGGAGTCATGTCTGTGCAACCTCACTCCATGAGCTTTCTGGGTTGGTCCTCGACCTCTCATACCCCTTCAGCTGCACCCAGGCGTTGGCTTGGAGAAGAGCTTGGTCACAACAAATAGTACGGATACTGTGGATTCCTGGGGACCTGAGTGGCTTCCATGCATTTGGGCTCTCTATGTGAAGCTTGCTAGTCCAGCTTGCTGCCTTGCCTTGACCAGTTGTTTGCTGCAGTGTTTCAATCACCAGCTTTCCCAAAACAATTGAATTTTTCCTGATTTTGCTTGGGATTTAGCACAGGCTTATGTACTGCTGTGGTACACACATGCTTGAAAGCCAAATCTAAAAAGAAAAAGCACTTCAAACTGAATGCCAGTCCCTTGTAACATTCTTTTCATGTTAATTGCTGTTATTATGAAAGACAACATTTGTATCTTGGTGTCCTTGAGAGTTTGGCTGCAGGGAGCTCGCATGCCCCTCTCTGCCAGCATCCCGAGCAGCGAGACGCGCAGTGCCCTGACACCTTGCCCTGCAGCCATTCCTGTGAGCAGGCCTGAAATTATTCTGAACTGATTGAAGTGAAGCATAGATTGAAAAGCTTGAGAGATGCTGCTTTATTCCATCCTCCTGCTCTGTCTAAACCATGCCTGGCAATTTTAAACAGCATCATCCCAAAAATTTCCTCTGACACTGCTGCACTGAAAGTGCTTTACAGGAGGCAGTGGTATTGCTGCTTTCATTTTAAAAGACAAAAATGAAATTAGATGGGGCAAAACAACTGGCCAGTACAGCTCAGCAAAGGCAGGGCAAGGGTTGGGAGCATGGCAAGGGTTGGCAGTGCCCAGTCTGGCTTGTATGGCATTATGATATACTGCAGAGTAAGGATTTACGTTATTTCAGATCTGAATCTCAGAGATGTCATGGCCTTATTACATTCCCTTGGTGTAGGAAAAAGGCTTTGTATTGCATTAATCTTCCACAAGGGGCCTTGTGTACACTTGTATTGCATTAAGCTTCCACAAAATATAGAGACTAGTGCAGTGCAAAGAGGCTTTGAAGAAATCATGGCTCAGACCCACTTTGTTTGAGGGCTTCTGCGGGGCATGGGCATCTGCCCGAGGTCACTGCTTGAACAGGCTGGCAAATTAAACATTTCTCCTTTAGCTGATAAAATCAGACCTTCTTGTTGGGTAACTTTGACACAAGCACATCATATAGAAGTAAAAGAATATTCTACCTTACTGTGATCATCTTCTAAGCTGCCTTGATGCTTAGCACCCTGCTGCAGTCCAGGACAGACAGAGAAACAGAGCAGGATGGTGCATTTGCTACCAAACAGACCTGAAACCAGCCTGCCTTTAGCAAACACAATGTTCACTAAAGGAGGGAGGAAGCTGTGAGCTTTATGAATAAAATCAGGCAGTGGTAACAGAGTCTCAATTACATCTATCCTCTGAATGTAAAAAAATAGCATTTTCTTACCCAAGGTACCTGCATCCTGTGTATCTGTCAGTTGTGACTTCTGAGTTATAGGAAGAAGCCCCAATGAATTTGTATTGGTTTTTGGTGTGAAAATACATCCAGATATGGAAGAATGAGTTAATGCATCCTATGGAGACCACCAAAGTAGTTAGCAGCCATTAATTTATAATATATTCATTACAGAGGAGGAACCAAGAAAGAAAAAATTATATTTACAAATTTAAGCATGGAGATTTCTCACCTAGGTGCTTGGACATGCAAAATCTACTGAGTTTTAATCTGGGTGAATTAGTTAATGAAATGAGAAGGCAATTAGAGCTCTACCTGAGATGTCTGTCCATAAACCCATTCTCCAGGAACCAAGGGTGTGCATACCTATATGGGAGAACAGGTTTTATCAGAGGACAGATATCTGTAGCATATTAATAGGGCTGCACCAATTATATATGGAAATTGTTGAGTTCTGTTCTCAGTAGGGAAAAAATAATACCTAATGTGGCTGATGCAAATCTGCTGCCAGCCATAGGATCCTATCATTTGTATCAGCTGTGATGGAACCAAGTGAATCTGCGATGGGAAGATTACAGGCACATCCCATATTGTACAGTAATGGTAATACCCTGCATTTCTATAGTGTATCCAACTCATTCATTTTAGACTGCTTAGTCAAGATTTTCCAGTTCAAGCATTTAATAGATATTAATAATTAGGCAAATAAAATGCTGTTCAGCTGATTGAGGGAGGAATCAGTATTGATCCTGGGCCTCATGCTGCTGGTGTAGTTGGGCCAGTATTATTGTGGCGGTGATAAGAGAGCTCGTCCATCAATACACACATCTGAGAGAAGATCAAAACAGCCCAGGTGGTAAATAACCTGGACACTTGCCTGAAGGACCTAAAATTAGAGATCAGCACAAAGACTTGGCAGGTGAATACTCAGCAGATGCTGTCTTATCTCTCTATTTGCTTTGGAAGGTTGGGGCTGACCCAAAACATGTTGAAAGCAATTTGTATCTTCTCCTTTATTTCAATAGGCTATGCACTAGCCTCTAATCAGTTGTGGGCCTAATCAAATGATTTTTCTCATGGCCAGATAATTACTCCTATGGAGAAATGAAATAATGTTAGATGAGCACTCTGTAGGAACTGTATCTCTACCGTATGGTTTAGAATAAAAAATTATGGGCTTGATTGGACTGTCTTAAAGTCTCTTATTCCACCTAAAACAAGGAATATTTCCCACTCTTTTCTTGGTATGAATATGGAAACTGAGTGAAGAGTCAAGTGGAATGACTGTAACAAGCTCCCTTCCTTATGCAACAAAAAAAAGCTACTGCAAGCAGGAAATCATTGGCTTTCAGCATCCAAGAGAGGAAGAAGCAATGCATTTAAACTGCAACAAGGAGGTTGGATATCAGTGAAATGTTCTGTTGGTGAGGACAGAGCATGGGGCTGGGATACTTAGGAAGCCTTTGGTACTTCCAGCTTGGCTTCAGCCCCAGGCAGGGGATGGAGCTCCCAGAGACTTCCTGGGCCACTGTTGCCAGTGCCTGGTTGGAGTTCTGCCACAATTTGGGGAAAAAATGCCAGGTACAAGACAAAGACAAATTCAGTGCCATCACTTTGTGGTGATGGGCCATTTGCTCTATTTGACACATGGCAAAGCAGGAAACGTGAAAATGTGAAATCTGCAATTAATTAGATAATGGGAAATCAATCATGCTAATAAGTATCTAAATGTTGTCAGACCCCAACTATAGCTTTGTGGATAAGACTGATCTAGTGATCCCTTTCTTTAGGAATCACAGGTGGAAGGCTGCATAGGTCTGGCCAACTGATCCTATGTGCAGTTTTCTTGTAATATTTCCCAGCTAAACCTTCAAGATGAGTGTTGGGTTTGAGGCATTGCATGAGGCACTGAATCTCAGTAAAGGGACTGTCTTTGCTCAGCAATCCCAAAGAAATTCTTTGACATCATAGAGGGGAAAATAAATGGCCTCCACAAAAGGTACAATTTGCTGAAAGCAACTTTGCATGCCAAAAATGCATCCCTTAAACTACACTGCGTGTTTGTGGACCAGAATCTAAGATGCTGTAGCATGGAGTGGTTATGACCCAGCCTTACAGGACCCACGCAGCACTGTGTCTGTAAAATATGATAGATGCAAAATGCAAATATTCATACGAGCCAGCAATGCCCTGGCAGCCATGAGGGACATCCCTGTCCTGGGGGCATCAGGCCCAGCATCACCACTGGGGACAGGAAGGGATTGTCCTGCTCTGCTCTAGGGTGGCCTCACCTTGAGTTCTGGGGGCAGTTTTGGGTGCCACAATATTAGCAGGATATAAAGCTACTACAGAGCATCCAAAGGAGGGCAACAAAGATGGTGAAGGGCCTCAAGGGGAAATGGTATGAGGACAGGCTGAGGGCACTTGGTCTGTTCAGCCTGGAGGAGACTGAGATGAGACCTCAGTGCAGTAACAAATTCCTCATGAGGGGAAGAGGAGGGGCAGACACTGATCTCTTTTCTGTGGTGACAGTGACAGGACCTGAGAGAATGGCCTGAAGTTTTGTCAGGGGCATTTAGGTTGGATATCAGGAAAAGGTTCTTTACCCAGAGGGTGGTTGGGCACTGAACAGGCTCCCTACGGAAGTGGTCACAGCACCAGCCTGACAGAGCTCAACAAGCATTTGGACAACGCTCTCAGGCCCATGGTGCAGGTCAGGAGTTGGACTTTGATGATCCTTGTGGGCCTCTCTCAACTCAGGATATTCCATGATTCTATGATTTAATCTCAGGCAGATGTTTACCCTTCAAGTGCCATGTAGAGTGCCACGATCTTTGTGTTGATTTTAGCATTGAGAGAAAATTTCAGTAACAAGGTGCTAGTGAGATGGAAGAAAATGGGGGGCAGGATGGAGAATTTAACTTACTTGGTTTATTTGTTTTCCTTCCAGCTTTCCACAGGTCTATTTTTTTACCTTGTTCTTGGCTCTATGTCTCTGATCCCTTCTGTC
The DNA here is from genome assembly GCF_022539315.1 of Serinus canaria. Taxonomy (NCBI): domain Eukaryota; kingdom Metazoa; phylum Chordata; class Aves; order Passeriformes; family Fringillidae; genus Serinus; species Serinus canaria. The sequence goes on along the minus strand of NC_066317.1, from coordinate 62,830,186 downwards.
CTGTTTTTGTTCGCCTTCCTTTGTTGCCGATGGTTTCCCGCTGTTTCCATTCCTCTCCTTTCGTGTGACACAGATTCTCTGCCTGAGCCCCGTCCAAGGTGTTGGGCTCCCTGCAGTTACAGCACAGGCTCAACACCAGGGACACGACTTCCTGCTTCTCTGACAGCGTCTGCATTGTGTAAGTGAATGTGTGTTTTATCAGCCCACAGAAAAAAAGTTTCAGGGTATTACTTAATGGATTCTCCTTTTTCTGTCTTCTCAGGACACTGGCAGCTCTTCACCTCTTCTTCATTGTTGCTAGTCACTTGGTACCAACAGGATACTGCTCTAGATGATCTACACACAGCAAGAGAGCTTTGCTTAATGTGAAGACCCTACAGTCAATACAGAGAAAACATATAAAGTATGAGAAAGTTGTTATGAATAAACATTCCCTATGCAGAGGGAAGTAGAAACACAGAAAAATCCCTGAATCTCATTACTAAAGGAATGAGATACCTATAATAACTTGGATATCTCAAATCCAGTTCAGGGCTTTCACCACAAAATAGTCCTCCTGTTCACTGGGACCAGGTAACACAGGGATGGATTTTTACTTTTTTCACCCTTTCAGATGTGCTAAGGATGGTGGAAGGTAGGACCTGTACCCAAGAATTACACAGTAGTTTTGGGACAGGGCATTTCACCACTCACTCCCTCATGTGGGAAAGTCTAACTTACACCAAGTCACTCTGTCACCTCTCTGTCTTTGAATGAAATGTTGAGGGTTATTTAAAAGTAATAAAGTGTATTAGCAGTTACCCAGGGGTTGAGAAGATCACTAGTAGTATTCTCTTCTATTTAAAAAGATAGGTGCAATATTCAGAGGTGCACTAATGATACTTAAAGCTTAAACTTCTAATAACCATCTGTCTGGAGTTTGCAGACACCCCTGATCTACAGCTACAAGGTATTTGAATTAGCATCCCAACTCCTGTGAACTCAGAAAGTCCCTGAAGAGAGGTAACCTGTGATTGCTGAGCAATAGTACTGCTCAGTTCTGAAACACTGACACAAACCACACCATAGCTGTGCGTGAGCAAAGGCTGACACAACCACACAAAAGGTATCTATAAATCTTTTTTGACAGGAGGTAGAAAATCTTTATCTTTGGTCTCATTCTTCTGTTTGCAACCTTGCCTTTGCTTCCCAAATTCAGAGACATGTTTTTCACTGGACAGGCAGTATGATGGCTTAAGAAAAAGAGGGCATTACTATTACCTCAGTGTGACCTTTGTTTTTATTGCCTGTACCTTTGACATCTAATCAAATACACATTAAAATGTTCAAAATGCACACATCTGGGCTCTTTGTAGAGTATGTTTGTTTCATTTTTAAAAGCTTTGCTTACCTGTGGAGTCTACTATTTATTGTATGATGCTTTTTGCCACTTAGGCACTATGCTTAATCAGATTTGTAAATTAATTCTCTCCTGGGGTTTCTCTTTGTGTGTTCAGAAAGCATAAAAAGTGTTAATGACACGCTTCAAAACACACACTGGTTACATTAGTCATCCTCTCAGCATAGTAGTTTTATGGAGAACACTTTCAGTTAAAAAAAAGCCTTATTTCCTTTATCCAGTTTATTTCTCCCACTTTTGATCCCTAGAGTTATGCTACATGTTAGTAAACAGCCACACAACACCCAAAGGCTGTAATTGTCTTTTTTTTTTTTTTTTTTCCTAGAGGAAAAGAGCTACTGTTTACATCTTGAAATATCTATTATTACTTTTTATGATATATTCAACTGAAAACATTTTCATACAGGAAATTCACCTTGTTCTGGAAGATGGAAAGCTGGTTGTAAAAATGAGCCCTGCTTAATCACAACATGCCTTCCTCCTGCTCTCCCTGCCCAGCAGTCCCAACCCACGTCAGGGCTGACACTGGATGGGAAAGGGCAGCTTGGATGGGGAGCACCAAAATCTCCAACAGTGCTGCCCACACCTTCATGGACAGACCATCCCTCACACACTGTGGCCCTGTCTTGTCAAGCTGTTCAAAGCACCTCCTAGCCAACAAAACCCTTCTGTGGCAAACATTGCATAGTGGGAAAGAATTTGCACAGCAGAAAATGTCACTGATGTTGGTGACATGTTGGAGGAGAGGGGGCTTGGCCAGCACTGCAGTGCCCCTTGGCAAGAAAGGAGGACTGCCATGGCCACTGCTCTGCAGCCTGAGAGCTGCCATGACAACAAATTGCAGCAGATCACCTTGGAAGTGAGGGGTACTTCCCAGAAGTCATTTTTGCAGACAAGAAGTCCATTTCCACAAGCAAATGTGGCTGCAGTCCTCACTTTATGCCAGTGGGACCAACAGAAAATCTCTCCTCATACTGCACACTCACTCTTGTACTCTCTAGGAGTCTTATCTACACACCCCACCCCAACCCACACACTCCCCTAGTGTCTCAGCCCTTTGTGTTTCACAGGAAACAAGTTGATAAACCACATCTTTCAATTTCCTAATTATGCAAAAACCTAGAAACTCCTGAACTTTCAGAAGCTCAAAAATGCTGACATGGTTGGAAAAAAATAGGCAAAGAGGAGACCTGAAACCAAATGGGGATTTCTCACTGGGACGTCATAAACATGACAAAGATGAGGGCTGTGCTCACAGAACACTCACATGTTTTTGCTGAAACAGAAGAGCAGTGGATGGTAAAGAGAGGCCCATCTTTGAGGAAGGACCCAGCAGGAGGAAAATCTTTTGTCTGATGGAGCAATCCATGATTCTGAGAAGAGAAAACATTGTGTTGATTGTTGCAGAGAGGAACTTGCTCAGTTCAGTGGGGAGGAACCTGGCTCTAGCACTGCTCTCCAGCAGGACCCTGGGGATTTCTAGACACGTTTTTGGCCAGACCATTTCTTCTCTCCCAGCCTCCCCCTTTCCTTGGATCTGTGCCTGCCTCAGAGCTGTGGGATAACCAGGACTTCATCCATTCTGCACCAACTTGGGGACATGCAACTGCACTAAGTGCATGCAATGGAGCCCCAGGAAGAAGCCAGAGAGCAGCTATGCCTGTGCTGTTGCTCCCTCATTTCTGAGTGCCACAGACACTGCCTGTCCATTGGCTGGCACATGTTTTTGCTCCTGGGACACCTGGAGAGGCTGGATTCATCCCATCAGTACAGCTGCTTGTTCCCTTTCTCCCTGGTTTCACACGTTCACTCTCAAATCTTCTTCTTCTTTGCCAATTGCTTCAGACCACATGATTTAACCCTTTCCAAATTTTATCACATTTGGTAACAATTTTGGGAAATGGGAAGGGCATCCAAAGAACTGAACCTGCAGGGTAGATGGGCTGGTGGTGAGAGCAGCTTGTTGCTAGCCAACTGTTGAGAGCCCACTGCTGCTAGCAGGGACTGCTGCAGCCCATGGTACTTACAGAGCCCTTTCCCCCCAATTCCCACGTCATAACAGCCTGTACAGATCTCTAGCTTGCTATATCCTTGTTCAAATGTCTGTATTCCTTTTCCTTGAGAAACAGCAGAGTGACATGGAGGAAGGAGGAATCCCTGATTCTGGTGAGTTCTGGCCATGAGTGCCACAATTGTCAGCCAGATGCCAAGAAACCCATGTCATTCACAGGCAATATTTGTTTCCTTAGCAGCTCTTCTGTTCTCTGGCACATTGTCAAGGGCAAAGGAAGAGGGCAGGTTCATCAAGCACTGCTGGCCAGGCTTGTAGGCAGCGTGCAGGCTTGGAGGACTGACTGGAGCAGGGCATGGGCAGAGTTTTCTGCAGCCTGTGCTGCTGCTTTGACATCAAATTACTCAGGTCCTGTAGGATAATATGGTTACCAGTTCATATATAGATGTGTTAAAACACTAGTTTGAAAGGCAGGACTGTTGTGAGGATCTGAGCACCTTCCTCCTGAGAAGAAGCCTTGGCCTGGTAGAGCTGTGCTGTCTGCAGGGCAGCTGCACTACCTTGTCTTGGATGAGGACCTGCTCCCTGTCCTGTCCCAAATCTGTCCCAGCCTCCCTTTCTGTTTCCACTCTGGGAGCAGAACATGAGGGTGGTGTCTCTGTGGCTCTCCAGCTCCTGCTTTAACCAAGAGGATGTTTGTTTCCTGAAAAGGAAAGCACAGTCAGCTGTCATGCGAGAGGAAAATAAAACACAGGGCCAGACTGGTATATTTTACACATCTGCATAGAAATTCCATCAGAGCTTAACTTGGCTTATCAAACCAATCCCTAATTTTGTACATCACTTTTGGACAAGCTCAGGGGACTAATGCAGACAGGGAGATGCTCAGTTTGTTACCAGTGTGGCTGTCACATGAGACAGTCCCAGCTGGAGTAAGCACTGAAAGTATTGAAAATGGACACTGACCATGTGGAGCTCGGGAAATGGAAGAATATGACAGGAATGCTGCAGATATTACACATTCCCAGTGATCTGCTGCTGAACGGTGCCACATGGCTTCACTACATGGTGCTTGTCCGGCACATTTGTTGCTCTGGTGAAATTTGGTTCCTTCAAAACACCCCATAGGCTGAGGCATTGCAGGATGTCCTGTATGACTGTGGGAATCAGAAATTCATGGTAGCATTGGGTGGATCATGAATGGGGACTTTTTAGATAGGAAAGGACTTATTCACGTCTAATGGTGGCCTTGGGAGTGGATTAGAGAATCATACAGCAAAGTATCTTGACTCCATGAGGGTCCTGAATCTTCCTGTTGTTTCTTGCAATTCCTTTATCTGTGTCCATTGTGAAGTAGGTAATCATGCCCATTTCAGCCCAACATCATCCCATTTTCCTTTCATTTCCCCTTACACTATTATACATAGCAATCATTTTTGGCCACAAATTTTTTTATTTTTGTTAACTGAGGTATTTTCTCAGAACAAAAAAGTCTGGTTATTGTTTTCCCTTATTGTGAATATTCATTCAGCACTTACCTTTGCCAAAGATGATGTAGTACAAGCAGGTGTCACAGCCGTACGGAAAACACATTTCATTCCTGACAGCGATCCTGCTGTTTCAGTAGAAGCCTACCCCATGCAGAGATGGGCTGGTTAGATCAAACTGTACTAATTGCAGAGTGATTTGGAAATCTGTTCCACTTGCAAACAGAATGAATCCAACACTTGGTAACATTGAATTAACAAAGGTCACATTTCATAAATATTACCAAGCAATTTTCATAGATAATGCAGTAGGCTGGTTAATGATTAGAGCAGTAAACCTCTGACGTAAAGCCATGATGAATAAGGCACATATTTTTACAGCTTCCATTATTATTGCCTCAGGGATCTTAACTAAAAGCAGCGGAAATTATTAGGTTCCAACATATCTTTAAAATCTAACCAATCAGGCTGTATCTGGTCTTCCCAATGGCTTTTGTATGACAAACTAGAAAATTCAGGAGATTTTAGAGTCTCAGATTCTCAATAGGAATAAAAAGCATGCTGGTTTCAGTCCAGTTCTGCTGGACTCTGCAATGTAAAAACCAGTTTTGGTAACTGGTGGGAATTGGCATGGCTCAGGTTAAGAAGGGATAGAATTCTCCCTCTTGCCCCAACTGCTGATTCTGCTGGATCAGGGCAGCAAACTTTACTAAAGATGTAATTCTGCTCCGAGGACTGATCCCAGGGACTGGCTCCCCTCTGAAAACTTGGTCTCAGCTGGGCCAAAACACTTTTTCTTAGATTGGAATGAATTACCTGAGCAGTAATCTTGATGAAGTCTGTGGTATTAGCTCTATAGGGAACCAGTGTCAATCATGTTATAAGTAAGGGAAGATGATGGAATGAATCCTTATGAATCCCTGGGATTAAACAGAAATCTTGGGCCTAGGTATAAACAGAGGGCTCAAAGCCAGTGAATGTCATTTTCTAGAACTTAATTAGGCATGTTTTTATCTGATAGCCACACACTCATAGACAACCTGTATTTCTCAGTAGGGTTTTTTCTTCTGTGAGCCATTTGTGTCTGAATTTTATGAGTTAGAAAACCTTGGTATACAGCTGTGGCACAACTGCCATCCAGCAGTGTTGAAGGATGAAGGGCTTGGGAATCAGCAAAATTCCAGCAGGAATTTTATATTTCCTTCATCCAGAAGAAATCAACAGGGATGGTAAGTGGCTAGTGCCAATCTATAATGCATTTTTGAGAGAAATGAGGTGTGAAACATGCAGACCTTTGTGAAACATGCAGTGATGTCCAGGTGCTTGGATGAAGAGGTGGAACTTGTTACATCTCCATTTGGGAAAGCCATTTGATGAGATGAAATGTGAATTGTCCATGCAGTGATACCATTTGGACATTACAGGTTTTAATTTTCAATTTTTAGGCACTCATGCTCTAAGGCCATTCAGAACCTAAACCTAAAAACATAATTCTTTGAAAACCTAGTGCAATTGAACTGACAGAAAAAACAAAACCAAGCCAAACAAAACCCTAACATTAATGCAAGTAGCAACTCAGCTAAACATAAAATAACCCTAATTGTGAAAGCCAGCCTAAAGCAGCATCAGGACCAGAGTCAGAAGAAACCTAGAAGGCTTTTCCCACAGCTGGACCCAGAGGACCCTGAGAGGCAGAAGGCTGTAGGGTCACTGCTCCCTGGAGGGCTCACCCTGCCTGCAGACAGCACTTTGTCCAGCCCTGCCTCCATCCCAGCTGGAATAGGCTGAAAAATAACTGGAAGTTTCTTGTCAGAGCAGACGCACAGCACAGCCAGTTCTTCATTGACAAATGAGAGAAAGAAAACAAAATATCACACTGTCATTTAAAAATAGCTTCAGCAGAAATACCACAGGCAGTGCTTTCACCAAGCGGAGATCAGCGACTGATTAGGGAGGGTTATCAGTGTACCTGGTGCCGGATAAAACCTGATCCCGCTGCAAGGCGCTCTCACCCAGCTGGACAGATTGTGGGGAATGATGAACGCCTGAGAAACTCTAGAAGTTTTCTGATAATGCAGGAGTTTGAAACAAGGGGTTCTACTCCTTGCCTGCAATGCAGCTTTGGGAAAGCTCCATGTGGTCTGATGGTGCCAAGCAGCATTTTCGGATTTGGGTGGGACAGGGCCATTCCCTGTTCATGACAAATGCAAGCTGGCTTGGTCTGCTGCCAAACTGGGGAGAGCTGTGCAAGGGTGATCCCTCCTGTAAATGACAGTGAAAGCATTTCTAAAGGAGAGGCACCAAAGTCCAGCCCAGGTTTGGGGACTTCCATTTTTAAAGCACAGCGTGTGTGACACGCAACAGTTTTCCAATGGCAGAGCTCAAATTGCATGACCCAGGATTTAGGGCTGTTGCAACTTTTAACATTCCTTCTGATCTTCTGCCTCTTGATTCTGCTTATACAAAGAATTCAGGTGTTAAAATGAATGTATTTTTCTTGATCTGTTTATTGTAAAGTACTTAGGCATAATTTAATTTGCAACTGTTATTTGGATATATTTGCATTATTCCAATTATTTGATCTGATAGAGGAATTAATATTCACCAGCTGATGAAAATTGTGCAATGAATAAAACCACACCAATTTGCTTAGGTGACTCTAGGACATATTTCAAGATAAAATAAGAAATTGATGGAAAGATATCAAGAGCAAGTCCTGAGTTTTTCTGAGGTGGTATAATTTTTTAGTTTACCATAGTCCCTTCAAGATGTACCTTGACCCATCACTTGTCTAAAACTTTGTATCAGGAGCTGTGGCTGAAATCCAGATTCTTGAAACACTGTCAGTAGTGAAAAAAGAAAACAAGTATATTAGAAGAAAAGCAACTGGATGAGTAGCTTTGCTAAGTCAAGTGTCATTCTCATGACCCTAAGATTAAATATCTTTCCTGTTTTTATGTGTCCTGACTCTTCTTGACACGTGACTCCAAAAGCAAAGCACAGCACAATGGAAATATATGCAAAACTATCAAACTCACAGAAAGAGACAAATCAGGTAACATGGTGAGCTACCCTAAAGCAAGGAGTCCCCCTCCTGGGCCTGCCCTCACAGCTGGCACCTATCCACAGCTGAATGTGTGCCCTGATGGGTGGATACCATCATGTGCAGCATGCTCGGGAGGGCAGAGTCCCTGCCTCTGCACTCAGACTCCCTGCAAGGCATCTGCTGCCTTGCCAAAGCCACTTCATGGAATGGGCAACACCCCAAGAACACAGCAGTGCCTGGAGTCAGCATGGCACTCCCCTACCCCTGAGGTGCAGCTGCTCACAGCCATGTTGGGCAGCAAGCAGGGGGATGCAGAAGCCTCAGTCTGGGTCTCCTTGCAGGAGTCATCTTGCACCCATCCTTTCCCCTCTTTTTGCCCCATTCCCAGGATCTTGGTCATGCGGTGTTCCCACCATTCTTGCTCTTCCAGGCTGTCTTCAAAATGCTGTCTTGTGTGATTCTCTAATCTCCCAGGGAGGTGCATTTCTGAGACTTCCCTTCCTGCACAATGTCCATTCCCTGGTGGGATCCACATGGGCCATTTCCACAGGCAGTGCCAGATCCATCACACAGCTGGGATTCCTGCTCTCCTATCACGAGATCAGGGCATTATGCAGGACTGGTTCTTTATGAAAGCAACGAGTTACTGTTATTCAAGCTGAGGGAACAGCAAGTGACACCTTAGGCCTTTCACTCCCAGGCCAGTTGCTTCTGCTCCAGGCACCACCTGAAAGGAAAACCAGCTCCCCCACAGTAAGCCAGAGGTAGGAAAATGCAACTCCCTCAGCACAGTCTGTAGCCATATCTACTCAGTCTGGACCAGTGACTCTGACAATTTTGCTGCTGAGATCCCCTGCAGGAAGGAGAATACTGACTACAGGTTGTCAAAATGCCTTTTAGCATTAGCAGGATACTCTGCTCCAGGCAGAGTAGGATACATACGAAGCCTTAAGCTGTTCTAGGCTTCACAGAGCAGCAGACAGGAAAATACATGTGGCTGCATTGGGACACGTTGTTTCAAAGCCCTGTGTGATAGCACCAAGTGGCATAAATCAGAATTACCTGTCACAAACTGTATGTCTCTGTGGGCATTTCTCCAGTCCTGGCTGAGCAGCAGCTCAAACTCTCTGAGACAGTGGTTACACTGGAAAGAAGGAAAAGATGTAACAATACAGGAGATGGTAAAAAAAGCACTGATGCTTGAAAAAAAAGTTGATATGCATCCCTTTAGAAAGTAGTACTGAGGATGTGTGAGGGCAGGAACATGAAGGGATTTCCTCCTTCCTGAGAACCCAGAACTGGCTCCAAGAGCTTTTTCTTTAGCACCAATTTCACATTTTGGCTTTTCTGTACGAGGAAGTGCAGGGCTCTGCCCCAGTGTGAGCTTTTTGCAGCCCCAGGGTGTCCAATGTTTCTCTAAAACACTAGCAAAGTTAAAGCTCCATTCCCCAGGGAGCTTGTGGAGTGAGGCCAGCAGCACATCCTGGAAGCAACTAATGACTGAGCTGCTAAATACTTCACATTCCTCATGGACACCAACCCAGACTCGAAACCTGAGGAGGTTACTCGGCATAAGACATTTGCCTTTGGGAACTCTTCTAAATAGCAACAAGTCAAATCAAAACCTCAGTTCAGACCTCAGCTCCAGACCTCACCTCCAGATCCAAGCCATATCCTGACCAGACCCAACAGCCTAAAGGTGGGGAGTCACAACCTGTAGCCTCTGCCTGCTCTGGAGACCAACCCTTTGGCTCTGTATTCCTGGTGCTGAGCTATTCCACCTGCGCTATTTAAAGGCCTTTTTCCTAATTACCTTCCACAGCTCCAGCTTCTGCTGGGGTTCCATCCTCCTCTCCAAAAGTCTCTGCCTGCCTTGGTTTAAGTAACTCATTGCAAGACACTCTAACTAGGGCTGTCTTAAAACAAAGGTAGGTGTTGGTTTCTTTTCACCTTCCAGTTTGGGTGAAGTCACCATGGTGTGTGAGCAGGTTGGCAGTGAAAAGCAGCCTGGCTTGGACTTACCACTGCCAGACAAGTTCTGGGAATTGTGCTATGGTAACTGAACAACATCCCATGGCTCTCAGAAGTATTTGCTATATAGGAGGTCAAGATAGTAAGAGCAGATTTTGTTGAGTTTAATACCAACACATGCTACTAAAACCAAAAGGTGTTGAAAATTTAAGGCAAAAGTAATTTGTCCATGAACACAAGGTTTGATGTTGGGATCAAGATGCCAGGGCTCATTGCTGCAACCCCAGACCTGCTGCACCAGCATTTGGGGGTCAAAGACTGAGAGTAGCTGTATTTTTGGAAAGAAGTCCTTTTCTTAGATGGATTGAAGCATAGAGAAATTGGGACAAGAGCTTCATAAATTCATTTCTTTCTGCCTTCCTCCCTCATCATTGACTTGTTCCCACACTTTTTGGCAGCCTCTGGCACTATTCTTTTCCCCACAGATTTCTGTGCTGCTTCTGTGCAAAGGTAAGCTCATGTAAGAGAGGCTTAGACAGAAGGAAAAACAAACAGCCAAAGTCCATATTTTAAGTATTATTGAATACATTCTGGTATCACTTATTTCTTAGAACAAGAAATTATTTGTATATGTCAAAAACCTAAAGAAAACCCTGAAGTGTTGAATTTATCCATTCTAATGTAATAGTTATAAAAAGAAAGTACCGTTTGTTATCTGCTTCTTACAACATTGCACCCAGGTGGTCTTTCCATTTGTCCCAGAGTTTGTCCTGAGGTGCTGCTGTGCTTAGCTCATTACTGTAATGCTGTTGTTCTGCAAGGTTGTGAGAAGATGAGGCAGCACAGAGCTTTTCAAATCCAGGTTTCAGGAAGAAGAGAGACATGTATCTCTCCGGTCTGTTAGAGGAAAGAATGAAAAATAAATTGCTCTGGTGATCTGAAGTTGCTGGCTATTAATTCCTTTGAGGATTTTGTATTGCTTCCAAGGCAAATACAAGATTAGCTGATGGAGTAATGGACTAGTATGGGATAGAGATCACATGGGGGTTCTTGTAACACAGATGTTATTTATTTAGCCTATGCAGAGCAAACCTACTTACAGATGTAATTTTGTATGTTCAACATGCTGTCTACGTGCCCAGTAGCCCCCCAGTATAACTTGAGAAGTCAGGAATCCTGCCTTTGTGAGCCCCCAGCTCCCAGGCAGGGACAGCTGCCTTTATATCCACTCCTGCTCAAGTGAGTGCTGCATCAGGGAGTCACAGTGCAACCACTTGGAAACGTGCAGAAGAGAGCAGGTAAAAAAGCAGGAAGGCAAGTGGAAAACAGGTCTCAGTCACCTGAAAACTTCCTGCTGATTCACCCAGCTGCAGGGGCTGCCCATCCCAGCTGCAGCCATCAGTAGTGGTGCTTGGAAGAAATGCTACTGCTGTAAGAATGCTGCTATTTTGTAAAAGCATGTGCAGGACCTTCCAGTGCCAGATATCCAGACGTGCTAATGCAAAATGCATTAGCCCAAGCAGCAGGAGCTCCAGGGTTGCTGGCGCCATTGAGTTCCACTCATTTCATCTTTATTATAAATACTGCATTGTCGTCTCATTCTTTTCTCTCATCCTCTCTTTAGAAAAGAATTATAAGGCTCTAGTTGACTGGTCCCTTTGACTTAGTACAGTTGTTAAACCACAGGCAGTAAATACCTCTTTCAATTGTTTAAGGCGGATGTATTTATTTCATTGGAACAACTGAATGAAATCTGTAAGAGCTAAAGAATCCCCCCTTTCATGGAAGCTCTGCTTTTCTACCTCTGAGCTGAATGCAAAAGGAACTTTTCCTTAAACCTGCCATGTGAAATCAGCCCACCTTCAGGCTCCTCACTCTCAGCTTAGTTTTTTGTGGTTCAAGAAGTATTGCAGCCTCCAAAGACTCACCGCCTACTTGTAAATAGTGATCTTTCACCAGGCAGATCTCAGCTGACAAATGTTAATTGTTATGCAAACTATCCAGAAGATGAGCTCTTCTCCCAGGACTGAAGGGCAGCCACCTCCCAGATGAAACGAGGCAGCTGTTTAAACAGTGCGGGGTGCGCTGCCCCGGCTGCCAGAGCAGCGGGAGAGCCGAGTGGTGCGAGCGGAGCTGGAGCTGTGCCATGCCACCATGGTTAACACCCCCGCTTTTGTGGAGAAAACCTCCACAGCACAGCTTGAGAACTTTAACTGACCCCACGCCATCAGGAAAACGATGCTGTTTCAGTGGAAAACAGATATATAAAAATTGTTTCTTTGGGCTCATGTGGTGGGATGTTCCCTGCTTCAACTGGGAAAAACAAATTCTGGTTGTTGGGGCAGGATAGGGATGGGAGAGCAACGCTTTTCCCAGACCAGAGAATCTGAAAGGGACCAGGGATGCTGATACCATGCAAACCTTGTTCTTGCCAGGAGGCAGATCCTTGCCTGAGGTGGGTGGTGCTGTTGGGCTGTGGTTCCCAAAGGAGTCCCCCGGGAAGCTGGGAACCAGCTCCTGTTCTTGTGAAAGGCTCCACTGGTGTTGCCCATAATTCCACCATAGGCTGAAAGAAATTTTGAACGTGCTGTCAGCTCATTTTTCCTTCCAGTCCCATTTGGTTGCTGCTCCTTCCCTCCTGCACAGCTCCAGTGTGGAGTCTTTGGGGTCACTATGAAGAGTAGGAGTCATCCCAGAGAAACAGAGGGACTCACCACAACTGCTCATAAAACCCACCCTGACAGGGCTGCTGGGCACCCACTCTGTGAGCAGCAAGTCCTGCCCTTTGCCTGGGCAGCCTGCAGAGAAGAGGCGGTTCAGCAGTGCAGAACAGCTCCAGGAGTGAAAGGTGCCACTTGCTGTTCCCGTGCCTTGGATCAGGCTAGCTGCAGAGAAAATTTACATTTCAAACCCTGTATGAGACACACATAGAGACCACTAGTGTGTGTTGCCAAATTATCTGTTATCAGCCACATCATTGCACCTCTGGGGTAAAAACCCCATTTTTCTGGCCACCAGATAACATGGAGAAATATTTATTCCCTGCAGTAACTTAGGATAATTTTCAGGGGTTGCTGTGCTCCTGATGAGTACATGGAGAACTACTTCTGTATGTGCCTGTGCTGAATTTCTGAGCACTGAACCAGGGCTTCATGCCATCCTCCACTCCTTGGGGTGGTTTCAGAGGTTTTGTTGTTAGTTTGTTTTCATTTTTAAGATAGCTTTGTACTATTGCAGCAAGGAACTTCAGTTTGGTTTTGTTCAATTTGAGTTTTTAAATAAATAAAATGCTTTATCCCACTTGTACATAGTCTTCAGATGTATAGGACTTCATAAACTTGAAGAGCATTTTAAAACAAAAATACATTGAAAGGAAGAACAGAGGACTAAGATTTGAAGATTCAGACAACAAGGAAGTTTGTAATGATTCTTACTTTCTTGAAATTTCATTGATTTCAGTGGCAGCAGGATGGCAGTCTACTTAAAATGGAAAAAAATGGCATTTAACAAAAAAAATCCATTCCAACTTCTCATCTCCTTCCCTGATTTTGCATCAGTTCCCAGTATCAGGCTGAGCAAAACAGCCATGTGCTATTTCCATGCTACACTTTGCCCTTCAACAGCTCTCTCTGGCAACTTATTTTACAAAATATGGAGAACTCCTTCCCCAAAGGGCTGTGAAGCCATGGATTCAGTTGCCAGGGCAGGCCACCCATTCCTCTCAGCAAGGGCTCTTGGCTCAAGCCACAGTATCCATAGTTGTTTTCAACTGAGACTGAGCTGATAAGGGGATTTCCTTTCAAGTGGAAAAGCATAAACTATATTTATATTCAGATAATTTCCTATTTGTTGGGTTTAGCTTAACAGGCTGAATTTCTGGCCTGTCTCTCCAGTGCTCTCCAACCACATGAAACATTCGCAATGGTCCGGGTGGGAGTTGTTTTGCCAGAAGCTGGAGAGATGCCACAGTGCAGCTGCTGTGCAAGGCAGAGGTGGAAGGACACAGCCAGTCCTCCTTACTCTGCTTTTTCTGTAGGGAGCTGACACAGACCACAGCACCTGCCTAGCATTTGCTCCCACGTTCATTACAGGTACTTGTGCCACTGACCCATCATTTGTCCATTATCTGGGCAAAGTATGTGTATTTTGATCAAAAATTTTAAAAGAGAAATCCCTGAAGTATAACTAATGCCTGCTGAGCCACCCTGAGGACTCAGTGGTTTTGCAGGCAAGTAGGACCATGCTCAGCTAAGGAGCAGAAGGGATTGAATTACGTGAGGAGTAGAGGAAGGATTTACTGAAAAAGCTGGTAGAAGACTCCCAAACTATTAATTCCCAGGAGGAAGGGAATATCAAACCAGCAGTACTTCATGTTCATCTGGGAAACCAACTCCATTCTTCTCTGCAGAGATTTCCAGAGGATGAGACCCCAGTTCACAGCAAACTGATAATTATTAGTCTTCTCTGTATCCATTTACTTGCAAAACACCTCAGAATCCCTCCCTGCAGGAATTGTTCATGTTTCTTGTATTACCTGGGGGTTTTATATTGCATTCAGTTCACTGGCTGCCAGAGGAGTATGCTCTCAAGGTTTGAAGATTAAGCTTTTATTTAAATATATATTCCTCTAATGTTGTACATCTGGTTTTGTTTAAACTCGTTTCAGAAATCCTTTGCTTTCTGGGTCCTTTACTGCTGGTCCATCTAAACTCAGGCTGTGGGTGTTACCAGCAGCTCTAGCTGAGCCAATGTCCTTTCAAAGATCAGGATTCCTCCAGTTTCACCCTCCTGGCAACTCATGGGGTGGATCAATGTACACAACGGTTTTGCAGATCAATGTCCTAAAGCCACCTTTGTTTTATACTTCGAATGTCCAGAAAATAATAAAAACACCTCTGAAAGACAATAAATACCTGAATGTCTTACCCTTTCTGGGAGCCCTTAGTGCTTCCTGAGTCCTTTGATGTTTGGGTCAGTATCCTTCAAGAAACAGCACATAGCTCTGGCCCACCCATCTCCAAACAATCTTCTGGTTCTGAAAAGAGTATTTTTCAGTTTTGGAGTGCTGTCTGTGCCTTCTTGCAGTAGGATCTTGTCTCTTTATGTCTTTCAGTTTTGGAGTTTTCTGTTCTTTTCTTTTGAAGTACAAATGTTGCATGAAACCCCAAGAGCTCTAAGGACAGGTTGATGGTCCTTGATGCCTTGAGTTAAAGCTGAGAAAATTCCTCTGCTGTGAAACAGTCATTAATCAGCCCTGAAAGTTAAAATTAATAGAAGAAGTCTTTAGAATTCAAATAGATTTTGTGCAGACATAGGCAGGTTCCCCAGGCCTTGTGTGTGTATGTACACACAAACACATATGTATGTACTCATATATGTCTACATTTATACACACACAAACACCAATGAAAAAAGTATACATGCTGCACTCCAGCAAGAAAAGTAAGAATCAATATAGAAAGTAGTATTGGAAAAAATCCAGTTACCATCCAGTTACAAAGGACACCATCTCCCTAGTCCTGCCCTCTAGAACTGAGTAACCCTGACTCTATATAAAAATTTAAATTTCGTAAAATAGCAACATTGTTTTAGCTTTTGGTTTTCTGGGAACTCTTCTCTTCTAGAGTTTCTCAGCTTGAGAAAGTGACAGACTACACAGTGGATTCCTGTACCTTGTGCACCATGCAAATTACATCTAGTTTCCTCATGCCCATTTTGAAATACAGTTCCCATCCTACTTAACCATGTCCTGGTTAAGACAACAGAGTATTGAGAAACGCTTGAAGCTACAATAGCAGCAATGCAGATCTTTTGTTTTATCATTAAGTGGAATGAATCCCTGAGGACTCAAGAGAACTCCACAGAAGCCTGATGTATGCAAAAAGAGGCTGGTTATGGTAAACAAGGTTAGAGATATGTGAATATTCAACATGGACATTCACACAATGAGTAGACAAACCCCCAGTATGATGGGAATTTTCATGAGGGAGCCTTCCTTCTTGCCTGTAATAGAGACAAAGGGATAATATCCATCACCATTTATTAGAACTCAGGTGGAGGAATGTCAAACTACCAATGCTCCATCTGTTTGAGGCTGCACATGGACCCTGACTGAGATACAGCAGAGACCAAAGTCTTTCACCCTTAGCATGTGAGATCACCAACTGGAAGCCAAGTACATAGGGCCAGGTAGATGTTTCTTGTTGCTCCCTGCTCCTGGTGAAAAGTTCATTTGCAGAAAGGAATAAGCATGTCCTAACGGTGAGATCTGGCTGGCATGAGAGCTGGGGACAAGCCTGGATCCAGAGCTCTGCACAGGAAAAGCAGCAAAGGGAGGTGGCATTCCACAGAGCTCTTAGAAACAGGCACAGAAATCCTGGTAGAAGCACCAACGTGGCCACATTCAGACCAAGCACAGGAGCAAAACCAGGTCCAGCTATGGTCTTTGACATGTCCTTTTTGAGGACAGCAGGCTCCAATCTTCTGCATTGACATCTGCAGTAAATTGTTTCTTTCTAAATGTCTGCAGCTGAAAAACAAAACCAGTCTACAAGATGTCAGTGTTCATCTTCCGTGAGAGGTGTATCAGTCAGGTTGTCAATTAAAAGCATTCACTGAAGGTGAGCTGTGGATAAATTAATCTAATAGGAAAGCTCCATAGGTCAACAGCTTCCAGTCAGGGATGAGGGGATGTCACAGCACATTGCCTGTGATTGCACATGATGGTAACACTGTCTGCAGTCACCTGGAGGCAACATCCCTGGATATGTTAATGACACCTTTGCCTGCAGCCTGCATGGTGCTGTGGTTCAGCATGTTTGAGCTGAAGGTTTGTTTCTGTGCTGAGCACAGCTCTTATGCTACTGAAATGCCCACATGAGCATCCTGGGTGGCTCTGTGTGCTTGTGAAGCATCTCCTCCTCATATACCAGAGGAGCAATTACCACACACCCAGGAGGAGATGAAAATGGGTCACTCTGCAGACAGTACTATATGGAACCAAGATCACAAGAGGAGAAGGTGCAATCTGACGTGGGACATCACCAGGATACAAACTGCTGGAGATCCTCACAGAGGCCAGCAGGATTTGGCAGTAGGGACTAGTGGGTCTTGCATGCTCTGCAGTCTGGTCCAAAACCACCAGCCATGGAGGGTAAGCTGCTCCAAGGACCACATAGCCTGAAGAGGTGGATTCTGAGTCTTCACAGTGAACTCCTGCCCTCTGAAGCAGAGGTGGCACAAGACGACTGAAAATCAGTTTATTGGCCAAATACCCAAACAAGAAGAAATGAAGATTTCCTGTCACCTCTGAAAAGCATTAATTTATCCAAAGGTGGAAAAATCTCAGGTCAGAAGCAGTAGGGTTTAGGGACACTTGCTTGCAGAGTGACACTTGAAGGTAGAACCAATTCTTTCAGTCATTACCAAGATAAAAAGACAATCCACATCAAACACAGCTGAACTTAGGGAAATATTCATCTTTGGCCCACTGCGTTCATAGGACATAATTTGAAACTACAGGAAACACAAAAAAGACACTATCACTCACATGATGTGGGAGAAAGAAACCTTCACCAAACCTACCTCAGGGCTTCAGGAGAAGAGATGAAAAAATCCAGATGCTCAGAAATATTCTGCTGGACACATCCCTCAGATGATGTTTTGTTGCTTAATATAATGTTTAAAACAGTTTATTATTGGCTGACATTCTTCAACCAATCAGTTCACATCTGTTTTTTTTGTAAAACTACTTCATACTTATTCTTCCAGAGACTTTCTAAGCAGTAGAAGATATTTTCAGAGATGCAAAAGGAATTCTGGATTAGTTTGGTTGTTTTGTTTTGTTTTTTTCCCAAGACAAAGAGGAATTTGAGAGCAAAACCAGTTTACTTGATTTACTCATCAAGGTAATAATTTTTTTATAATACAGATAGCAGACATGAATATGGAAAAATAAGGATGGTTTCTCTTGTGAACTGAAAGATACCTTTTGTCCATAAAATGTCTCAAAACAACTACAATCAAGTAATGAAAAAAAATCCTTGAATGGGAGACAACTGGTTTGTCACAATTCAGACAAATATTTGTTATGCAAAAGCAACTCCTATTTTAAAAGGCAGTGCAGGATATTTGGGAATGTTCTCAAGAGCTCTGTTCCCCTCTCTGCAAAAACATAAAATTACATTTTTT
The DNA here is from genome assembly GCF_022539315.1 of Serinus canaria. Classification (NCBI taxonomy): domain Eukaryota; kingdom Metazoa; phylum Chordata; class Aves; order Passeriformes; family Fringillidae; genus Serinus; species Serinus canaria. The sequence goes on along the minus strand of NC_066317.1, from coordinate 62,812,082 downwards.
GACCATTTGCATCACTGCAATAGGTCAAGCATTCTGAAGGCACCATGGCTGGGTGCAGGAGCTGCTTCTGCCAGACATCGTAGACATTTTACGTCATGCACATTCTGGTGTTTCCCGTTACTGTTTTCTTTCAGTTTAGGGATAATCCAAGATGTTTGCGTCTTGCCATTTAAAACTAAGAGAAAAACCACAACAGTATTTTCCATGTAAGCCAAAATCTTTCACATGTGCCAACTGCCAAAGCAGACAAAAGAGCTTTGATCATAGTCAGACACCATAACTAGCTACTTGTTTTAATTACAGAAAGTTTTAGCTATTATTACACGACAGGCTGGCACATTCAGCACATGACATAATTTTATGCAAGCTTTTCATTTCTCTCAGCACAGCTCCAGCCCTAGGCTATTCCACTCACAGCAGAAGCATCAATTTGAATGAAGTCAGGGAGATATCACAAACTGAGACCCACAAAACCCAACTATGCACCAATCCCACTCCCAGCTGGGTTGGAAGAACATCATTCTCAGTGCACCAGCCAGGGCAGAGCTGTCAACTGCCTACAGATTTTGTTTTCTTTTGTTCTTTCAATTTTTCAGGATGAAACAATTCTAAGCCTCTGGGTTTTGGGGTTATATTGCCTATTGCTTTTACATGATCTTGTTCTTCTATTTATAGTACATTAGCTGTTTTAAGTGGCTGATAAGTAACACCCAAAATATTGGGTGTTTTCATCCTGAATGGCTGTCAGACCACCAAAAAAACCCCAGTCATGGCACAGGTCAACCCAAACATTTTTATAGGTATTCCTGGGCTAGTACAAGTTTTCATCTTTCTTAGCAATAATTGAATTTTTTGGCAAAGCTTTCTGTGAACAAACTTGCAAGAGCACTGATGAAGAGCAAATCAAAAGGGCTGTGACAGTCCTAAAAAAGGCTCTGTGATTTCTATTTGAACAAATGCTTATGAAGACTCATTTTCTCAGAGCTCTGGAGCTCTAATCCTCATCTATTCAGCCCACTGGAGAAAAATACCGAATCACATCCCCTATCACTGCATCTACTTTCAAATAAAATCAAATAAGCATAGTAAAGAGAATAAACACAAATAATTTGTGGCTATGATAACATAGGAACTGGTTTGAAAGAATATCTTTCCTCTGGAAAACAGTGTCAGAGTTTAATTTCAGAGATTTCTGTTTAATGTCAGAGATTAATTTAACAGCCATTAAAACATCTTATTAACTCAAGTGCTAATTGAGTGCTTGGCAGGAATAACAGAGCACTGCCAACCATACACATAAAAATGGCTAGAATTTGAGGAAATTCTGTGGTTTAGCATTTTATTACTTTAATAACTTGCTAATATAGGCTTAGCTGACTTAGGTGGCCTTACGTACCTCCTTTGTAGCTGTTTTGAAGATGCCATGCTCTGATGGCACAAAGTCTCAACTGTCCTTAGGAAAAATTAAGTCCTTTTGGCTGAAATCTTCCAGATTGGGCTGAAACACATGCTTTGCAGCCATGCCAGAGTTTGCAGGCAGAAAAGTGCAAACTGCTGAGCTTTGGGAATTCTCAGTGCCGTGACTGCTGACAGGATGGGCACTGAGAGAGGCAAGGTGAGCACTGAGGGAACAACTGGCTCAGCTGTTCCAGTAAAGGACCCATGACCATGCTGACCACCACCCTCCCAGGACTGCTATTTGAGTTCCAGAGTAGCAGAATTTTTTTTCTCTTGTACATGGATATCTGCAGTCTATAGGGAAAAGTTAGACCAGCAATGCTCCTTCCTCTATATTTGACCCCCAACAGTGATGGTTTGTGGTTAACACATGCTGCTTCCTGGGTCTGTTCATCCCTTGCACCCATAGCTTGTGAAAGCATCCTACCATGGCTCTAGACTGAGAGAAGATGGCCACAGATTGCTGTATTTTGCTTTTGCAGAAGCACAGACATCACCTCCACCCATTCCTCCACCAGCACCCACAGCAGGAGGAAAGCAACCAGTTTTTCCTGACCAAGCAAAGCCAAGGCAACATATAGCATATAGCCAGAACTTCACTTGAGACCTCAAGGGATGTATATCCCACAACTGGAAGTGTTACAGGGATACTCAGCTGCAAACCTCTCCTTTGATGACTGCAAATGGAGGTGGGTAGTAAGGACCTCACTCCTTTAGGGCAAGCCTGAACTTCAAGTCACATCATCTAAATTGAGCACAGGCAGGAGATAATTTGAGCTCAGCCCACCCTAAACACACGACAGATACCTTGAGACCAAGTGAGAGCAAATAATACAGATGAAAAGTTTAGTGTCATGAAGTTTGTCAAGTTTAAAAACACCTCAAGTTGTTTTCTAGCCCGCAGCAGGGACACACCCCTAGCAGTATGTGTTTAGATAGACAGAAAGCAATGGATGAAGCCCAGATTTATGGGCAGACCACTTGTTGACCCAAGCTCCTGACTTGTGCATGGCTGCAACACATGCTCCCCTGTGCTGGGAGTCTTTGCTGTGATTGCTGTGCCTGCAGTAAGGGTGGCTTGCTCCATCTCAGCAGCTGCAGCCATGGTGGTTGGTGGTCTCACGCACAGCTGCCTCAAGCCTGTAGTCAGGAGCCCCTGAATGGTTATTTAGCTCAAACTTCAAAGCTGCTTAACTGTCCTTGATGAAGCTCCAGTGAAGCATGAGCCAAGCAAGAGTGAGTAGGGCAGGACTGGAAGGTGTATCTAGGACAATGTTGAGGCTGCCAGATTTGCACAGGTACCCAGCACAGGTTATAAAGTGCTCCAAGTTGTCTACTCCACTAGGAACCTTGCTCAGAGGAGGGAGGGAGGTTTTGCTGCATGTCATGTCCCCCAGCCACCTAGAAATGGCCAGCCACCAAACAACTAGCGCTTATTAATAAACTTGCTTAAGGAAATTGGCTGGAGTCTTACTTTTCATTGTGCTGAATGAATGGAGCTAAATATAATCCAGAGCTCGTTTTGCTGGGTAACAATGCAAGAGAGACTTCCTGTTCTAGCAGAAATCCCTGAGTTTAAAAGTAGAAGTTTCTCTAGGCTCAGTGAAATTCTTCAAATCTAAAAAAACACTGAGGTCACTCTCTAAATTCCTCTGTCCTCCCAAATACAGATATTATTTTAATACTCTGTGTGAGGAGAAATGTAGTGTCTCTCTTAGAATCCAGCTGAAAGCACAAGTTGTTTTAATCAATGAGCTCTCAGATACAAAGGTACTTCTTGGCTTAAGACCCTAATTCAATAATTATTTTTTCAGCTGAACTAGAATAAAGACATTATTTAAACATGTATCTGTCATCTCACACTGCCTGCGGCTGGCTGTTGGATATCTATTTCTCAGCAGCACTGTGGCAGCTCCTTATGTAAAAGGAAAAAAACATAACCATTTCCTTGCATGACTTCATTTTGGGATTATGCCTCCTTACTCCTCCTTCCCTGGAGCATCCTGTCAGGAGGTGGTTTCAGGTGCTAACAGAGCCCATGGTGGGTGTACAAGTGCAGTGCACACTGGTCTTTGCAAACTGTTTGTGTGTTTGTGTGGCAAATGTGCAAAACAAAGGGCCTCAGCTTTTGATTTTTTTGCTCAGTGCAAAATGAATCAGTCTGGTTGGGCTGCAGGAGAGAGGGGATCACTGGAGAACAGCACTGGCACCACTGCCAGGGCTGGAATTCTGGAGATTGAGCCATGTAAAAAATACTTTAATCCTGCCAGGCTCCTCTCCTTCATTTTGTCAATGGTTATGTTACAGACCCATCAACTTTCTGAATAGTTTTCCAGGATCAGCTTTGATCCTACAGTGCTGCCAGTGTGAGCAGCCTCCTTGCACAGATTGTGCCCTAGGAGAACAAGGACCTAATCTATGAGCCCTTTTCTTAGCTCTGCAGGTGTAAAATCTGATTTTTTCCCCTTGGGGCAGTGCCATACATAACAGACCTGAACTCAGTATTGCCAATAAATACTGACTGTTCTCCTCCTGTGTGTGTAGCAGCAAGATGGTGTTGGACTGCATTCAAGCCTCATGGGACTGCGCTGATTCCCTTAGAGGAGGAGGTCAAGGTGGTCAGGTGAACCACCTTGTTGTGGGAGGGGTACTGAATACCTAAAGGGTGATAGAAGTTTTAGGAGGCTTTAAAGCCAGAATAAGAATTGGTGAATTCTGGGCAGAGCCAGCTTGGTCCATTTACTTCACACACCTGGGGTCAAGGCACTTGGTCAAGGGGTACAAACAAGGAGAAGGCAGAAACCAGTGGGGTGAAAACAGAGATGTGTGTTGGAGGTGGAGGGTGGGCAGGAGGCCATGATCTCAGGGTAGGAGTGAAAAGGGGTGTGAAAAAAAAGACACACTGATAGGGAGCTACTGATGATCTCTTGGATGTCTCCTGTACAGGAAGGTTCCTGGGAGGTTCCTGGGAAGCCATGGCCTTGCTGAGCTCCTGTCCCATATCTGTAGGGCTTGCTTACACAGGCACTTGGGTCTAGAACATTTAAGTGACTGCAACAACCTATTTGCTAGTCCTCTGTTTCTGATGGGCTGCAGGTGTGCACAGATAATAGACAGATCACCTTACCCCCCACCAGTGAGATCTGGGGCATTGCTGGTCTTTTCAAGGCTGGGTGACAGCCACACTGCTGTGAAGGGCATCACTCAGGGGAGAAAACACCTTTGTAAGCCTTCAACCCAAGGTAGCAGCACCCAGGTGCAAACTCCTGCCTTGAGCATAATTCCACCTAAGCTGAACCTGCAAAAGAAAGTCAGCATTATCAGTTTCAGTTGCTCCTGTAACTCTGGTGAGTTTGATAGTTATGAGCAACCTTCAAAATCTCTATGTGTGCCCTCTGTATTACCTGTCCCCCAAGTGGCCTTTCAGCCTGGAGCAGCACCATGCAGCACTTTCCCTCACTGTCCCATGACTGTGGTTCACAAGGGACTTTCCCTGTGGGGAACTGTGGGGCTACCTCTACCTGCTGGATGATGAACACATAATCTGGAGCTTGGGCTGTCCCCTTGGACAGAGCCTGAAATGCTCTGGCACAGCCACAGTCCCTCAGTGTGGGGACAGCTTGAGAAACACAGGGCTTGAGAAAGACAGGGCACACTGCTGTCCATGAGTAACTGAGAGGGCTTTTGTACCTCAGTCAGGTCCTGCAGAACCTTCCAAGCTGTGGGGAGTGGCTGGAGGATACAGGAGCAGATTTTGTGCTCTCACCCTGTGCTTTGATGCTCGTGCCTAATGAGTTAATCAGCTGCCTGTTGTCGCGCCTGAAATATAAATAACAAACAAGCAGAGGATGAACTGGTAAAATAACAACAAACAACCAGGGGATGAACTGAAATGAGCAAAACATTTTCTGGCATGTTCCTTTGACTGCAACATCAAAGATCATATTAAGATTTTTGTAGAAGGTTACTTCTCTGAGTGTCTTAGCTCCAAAACTATCATGAGTGTCAAAATCCATTTGCAGGAAGACCTTCTGGGGAGGAGGACGCTGCTGAAAGGGCAGAGATGTTTAATATTTCACGAAGGGCATGCACAGACTAACGCACATTTCTCAAAACATCCTCATTAAAATGCTTTAATTAACACTGGTTCAAACACTAGCAGACTTGGAGATTCACATGTCTCAGATACATTGGGGGTGCTGTGCACTGCTCAGGTCCCAGTGGGAGCATCCTTTGCCAGGGGAAGGGATGCATCCTGACCCCCCTCACAATCTCCTTCTATCACTGTGTTGCGATTCCTCCTCTCAAAGGGCCAATAAATATTTTTTCCCCGACCACATTCCAGCCAAGTAACCATTCATGCAAGAGCAAACAAAGTCAACAGTGTAAAGGGAGCAGCAGAGATGATCCTTTCCCTTTCAAAGGCCATAGTTTCAGTTCCCCAATGTCATTAATCTAATTAACCAACTACCTGGTATCTGAACTAAGCACCCCCTCCTCCTACACAGGCACAGGGAGTGCTTCCCAGCCCTTGGCCACCTTGTCTGTATTTTGGAGAAAGGACAAGGAGAGGGCTTCAGACCAAGCCAGACAACAGAAAAGCAGGGGCAGAACCCCATTTATATGAGGTCTTTTTTGAAATGGAAAAAAGATGCTTCTTTTCTCACCCAGAAGAGACAGAGTGCCTAGCACTTTCTGAAAAACTGAGTTAATTCATGAAAAGAGATGTAGGGTAAAATGGGTGGGAAAATATCCCCAGTGATTATTGGGCCAGGAAGGATTCTGGGGCTCTCCAAGGCAGTGCCCTGCTCCAGGCATGTGTGATTATGCAAGAGCTGAACATCCACAGTGACCTGGTGCTGCCCACCCCATCCCCATCACAGGCACTCACTTCCATCCAGGAACTCCAGCCTTCCCTGACATGTGCAGCTGCACAGATCACAGGGAAAGGTCAGGGACTAAAAGTGCCAACAAGACCAAGCAAATTTCCTGATAGCCGCAGCCCATGAAGAAGTGTCCTTTGCCACCAGTCACTTTATCTAAGAGATGAAGAGGAAGGGGCTGCTCTCTGGGCAGGCTGCTGCCCTTCCCAAGCACTGCTGTCACCCTACAGCAAAGCCATTGAGGAGCTGGGTGGCAGCTCGTTCTGCACTGCCTTTTACAGTGATTATTAACCAGGCTGGAGTCACATTCCCAGCAGCTTCCTTTGGTCAGCACTGACAAGCCATGGTGAGTCAGGTCTGCTGAGTGAGTGCCTAAATTACTCCATCCTAGCACATGGTTGGCTGGAAGGTGCCATCCCTGTACATGGAACCCACTGGAGGATGCCATCCCAGCATGCAGAGCAGCTTGCACTTCAACCTACAAAAGATATGAATTTCTACTCCAGAGAAAATACATTTTAATTATGCAAACTCTATGCGCATTTTTAAAACATAGGGAAAGAAAAACCAGGACCCTGTTCTTATCTTTTTGTGAAATCATTATTCATTTGAAATACATGGATAATTAACCACATTATCATGCAAATTTAAGTGAATTGAGCTGGCTGAATTAAAGAGACTTCACCTACCTACCCATAAAAATTGCAACACGGAGCTGTCGCAACGAAGCTCTGAGCACTATTTTTAGTGCAGCACTGTAAGAGGGCCTGTGGGAGGGCATCTTCCAGAGGAATGCAGACAGTATCTTTCAGGAGGAATTCATCCTGAGGAAACCATTACTAGCTCTCACGAATGGCCAAGGGATATTTTTCTGGCTGGCCTGGAGTTTATACACAGAGAGCCACATGCACTGAAAAAAAAATCATGACTCATTGAATTTAAGGAACAGTTTACTGAAGCCAAATTTTCAAGTGCTCCTCCCTCTGCTCCTGGTCCCTTGGCTCGCTGTCCTTGGGGCACACCAGCCCTTTATTGGTGAAAAAAACTAAGCTAAAAATTCTTATTTACTGCCTCTGAATGAAAACTGTTTAGTTTTTTCAGAATTACAGTTTTACAAAGCACTCATGCCATACTTTTATTCACCTGAAAAATACCCAGCTACTGAGATTAATTTCTTACCACTTTCTGTGGTTTTACATAATTGCATTTTTGACTGTCCGGTCTCAGGCATCAATGCTGAAAGAGGACATGAACAAAGAATTCCCCTCATCAAAAAAGGACAATGAAAATCCAAAGCAGACCCTGCATGGTGGTTTTTCCAAAGATTTTTTTTCTTGTTGGGTTTTTTGTTCTTTGGGGTTTTGTTTTTATTTTTTTTTTTTTTTGCCTGTCCACACATTAACTTTGATCTCTGTAAGAGAGTACAACTCATGCTTAGGAAGTACCTTGGTTCTTGTTCAGTTGCAGCCTTGTGTTGGATACTCCTTCCTGGTCATCCTTCCAGGACACTGACAGGTATTTCTGTCACATTGGCATTGCAGAATCACAGGGACACAACACAGTGGCTGACTGAAGATGCTGTGTTAATGACAGTGTCCTTAGACATTCACAAACAACTATCTTTCCCCCAAATACCTTTAAGGACATAAACTGAGAATATGCCTGTCCAGGCTGAAATGCCAACACATCTGAAGCATTAAAATCATTAAATGAGTCACATAAACTCACATTTTACTGTTAAAAAGTACTTAGCAGCATCATCTTTGAAAAAAGTCACAATGCCATATAAATGGACATTTTGATATGAAGTTTTGTGGGTGTTTTTAGATGCATCACCGTCACTCTCTTCCTCCCTTAAATATCTTACCTCAAAAACATTTGACCCCAGACACTGTATTCAGGAATCTTGAGATGAAGGGGAATCCAGGAGTTCCCATCTCCATGAAAGTCACTGGGACTTTGGTTGCCCAAGTGACTTCAGCAAACAAGGACTTCAAAGCCTTTCAAAATAGTACTTCTGAGAAACTTAAATAAAGGTTGCAACTGGCCTAAGATTTTCAAATACTCAACTACTTTTTTATGAAGTTGTTCGCACTTATCAGCCTTATCCAGTGCTTCAAAGGGTGACCAGTGGTGGTCAGCTTGGTCCCTTCCTTCTAATTTTGCCTCTTGCTTGTTGGAACTTGGTTTTGATTGCACATCCATGGGGGAAAGATTTACGTTTTCTGACACGTCTGAAAAATGCCTGCCACAATGTCTGAGCCCTCTAGATGTAATAATAGTAGTAGTAGTAGTAGTAGTAGTAGTAGTAGTAATAGTAGTAGTAGTAATAATAATAATAATAATAATAATATAATAAACATCAACAACAACGAGCATGATTCCCAGTGTGCACAGTGTGCAGCAAGGCAGCTGAGAGCCCGAGCGCCAGCAGCTTTGTAGTCTGACATCTAATTACCAGCAAAGGAGAGGGTGGAGGAAGACCAGCTGTAGCAGAGGAAGAGGGAAAAGCTCCTGGGAGAAAACCAGAGTGCTTTACAAGGTGGAGTTGCTCTGCTCACCTGTGGTTAATGAAGATGCTGTGACTAAACACTTTTAAGGTATCACTCCAGAGAAATCCCTTTGTTTCTGTAGGGAAAGTTTATCTGGGTGGATTTGAGGTAGTTTTCTGCTGCTTAGGGAATTCCACAGGCTGGCACAGACCACAAAACACCCTTAAACATCAGCAGAAAATCAAGAAGCAGCAAATGAACAGGGATTGCCTTGCCATCAGGGAATGCCAGGAGGTGGATACAGGCTGCACAAAGAGCAGGCACAGGAAATCTGCTGAGTCCCAAATCCCTCTGATTTATTGCCCTGGTGCAAACCATCTGCCCAGCACATGGTCAGTCAACCTGACGCCTCTAAGAAATCCCACCTGAAAACTCAGCAGGCTGAGACAGGGCGAAAGGGACCACTTGGGTCATAAATACTGCTCTGTGTTTCTGCAGGGAACTGGGCTACATATTTCACCCAGAATGAGTGAGTGGGTGAGCTGGTGGGGGATATGGGTGGGGGTTTTTGTTTTATGGGAAAAAATCCTCAATTTCAGAATTTGTGTTCTACTTCGAAGCAGGTAATAAATTTGTCATGGACTGCAATTCCAAAGTTGCTTCACATGAGGTAGATCAAAGTGTTTGGTGTCTATGAAATCTGATGTAGGCCTTTAAAAATCATAAATTATCTTTTTCTATAAAACTGAAAGACATTTAACCAAAACATTCCAGAATATAGAAAAAATCTGGAGCAATTTGAGTTTATTTAAATTTTGTCCAATTCAAAGCATTTCTTCAAGAGAATTCTTTTCCCAACACATCAGCATTTCCAAGCAGAAAAAACCACTGGTCCTGTTTCCCATCCCTGGTGTTGTTCTTGCACCTCTGCTCAAAAAACCCTAAAATTTTGAAGCTGGAGAAGGCAGCTCGTGCTGGCAGCAGCTTTGGGGAATGGTTCCCATGTGCTGATGAGAGCCCTGGACACGCTGGGATCTCCTGGGATACCCAGAACAGACACCCAGGCATTCCCCCAGAGCCTTGTCAGCCAGGCACACGTGGCCAGCTGGTTTCTGTCACCACAGGCAGAGCCGGAGGGCACCACACACGCGGCTGCCTCTGCACACAACAGCACCCTGACAGGCATTTCCTTGTCTCAACAAATTACCCTGAAGTGCCCTAAAATATTCAGTTTGCTGGAAGGAATTGGAGAAACGTGAAGACATAGGATGTGTTTTGCTGAGCTGACCAGAAAACTCTTCCTGCAAACAGTCAGGACGTGATGTAGCACAGCAGCAGAAGGTGAGAAGGAGATGAAGGCACAACAAGGCAAATGTTTTGCAGTGACATTTGTGCTGGAGTGTAAATTAAGAGCTGGAAGGGCTTGGTGACAGTCCAGCACACACCAACAGCAGGGTCTGCATCAGGAGCCAGAGGCGACACCCAGCCTGCAGGACCAGCTGCCGAGGCAATGCTAAAGGTAGTCTAAAAATAGAGCACTTATCAGGGTGAGAAGGGCTGAGTATTTCATCACTCTGCCTCGATCAATGACTAGCAAAGCATGAGCAAGGAGGATTTCTGTTTTGGTAGGAGCTGTTTTCTGATTCACAGTTTGCTGGGCTTGGGCAATAACCTTCCATTGACTTAAACCTTGAGAGAATGTTGTATGAGCACTGGGCTGCACCATCCCCCACCCACTGGCACCTCTGCTCCTTTTGGTGCAGGGCAGCAAAACACAGCATTTTTTACAGAAAAAAACACATGGCTGGCCCAAAACCTTTAAGAAGCAACAGGTTTGGTGCTCAGCTCCTCCTCTGCACACCTGTTCCTCATGGAAACACAAGCAAACCTTTCCCTGCCATAGGAAATAAGGCTTCACCCCTTCTGAGTGACTTGACAAACTCTGTCCTAAGAGATTTGTTATTTAAGGGACATTTCACTGAGCACACGGGTAGGTTTGGTTCTTAAGGCCTTGCATCTCAGGGCGACAGGCAGGGAGAGGGCAGGGAGAGGAGCCTGGCAGGGGCAGAGCATTGGCAGGGCAGTGCTGGTGGCACTGCTGGACCCCTCTCCACAGGCTGTAGGCAGGCTCTGGGCTGCACGGGCAGCTTCACACCCTTGTCCACCCGCTGGGACAACCTACATACACCTGTGGCATCCAGCACCAGCCGCTCCCGCAGCACGGATCCTCAGGCTGCTTTCCCAGAGCTGAGGCAAGGAGAGCTCTGCACGCACGGAGGGGATGGCAGAGACACGGTGACAAGCTCAGCGCTGCCATGCGAGGCACGCTACTGCCGCGCCGGGGCCGTCTCCGTCTCCGTGGGAAAGCCTTTGATCTGACCACAGCTCCCAGGGCCGCCTGCAGGACTCCGCTTCCACTCGGGTACCTGCTCTTGTAAACATCGGCGCCGGCGCACGCAGAAGCCACATCCTGTCATCCCCTTGTGCAATCTGCAGGGCCATCTCCTCCTTGGCCACAGCGCAGAGGTTGCGACACGCAGGGAGCGACACGTCCTTGTGGGGCAACGTGGGGCCGGTTCCCGTCGGGGCGCGGCCCCGGCTCCAAACTCCCGCACGCACCCGGGGTTTTATTTTACAAGTGACCAGTGCAGACTACGTGCATCGGGAGATGGTTTCTGCAAGTAATTCTTCTCTCCGCAGGAACATATAGCTGACTTTATAATTCATGCATGCCTGGGAAGTTCAATCCAGTCCCACTGGAGCAGCAAGCTTGGTGGGAGTTTATTTATTTTAAAGAGAGCATGCAGTAGCACAGAAAAAAGATCGAAGCTATCAGAAACCATAAGTCTTAATCCTAAGCTAGCTTTGCTTTTCTTAAAATATGGTCTAGAGAAACTGCTTTTAAAATGTGGCTTCCCTAGTATTGCAATCCCCACACAACAGTGTTATAGTATAATTAAAACATTTACAAAATGAAGATAATCTATGGCTGATCCAAGTTTCTATGGAAATTTGGAGGCTATGCTGTTTGCAGCTGTTCCCAACTAATGCAAAGGTTGGCTGTAACTTTACTTCTGAGCCCGTTTGTAGCTTGGGGGATAATTTATCTGTTCTGTTTACACAGTTCTCAGCTTGCACAGCCCTAGAGTGCAACATTTCTATGATTCCCAAGCAAAAGGGTGCTTTATCCTGTCGGCTCAGCCTGAGCAATTAGTGTTCTTAGCCTTAATGAGGCACCTCTGCTGAAAGGTGTGGGTGCTTGCTGTGGTGTTGCAGACATTGCACTGAATGAGATCTACCAGGACAGCAGATGCACAAGGGGTGGACTGCAAACCCTTGCTCACACTGGCCTGTTGTACCCCCAGATTTGGCAGAGGCTGTGCCAGATGATGGCCTGTGGAGGAGCCCATCCCCACTGGTTCCAGCTAATGGGTTTTGGTGAGCCCATGAAGGGTAAACAAAGACCAGAGGGAGCAGAAAAAAAGACAGTTTACCCCCAGGATGAGGCTGGCATCTTAAGGGTAGGAAAATAGTTCTCTCTAAAGTCTTGGGCACCTTTATATATGCCACCTTATTAACACTTTCACAGACTCAGATCAGGGGAAGCTGTTGAATGACAAAGAAAAAGGGAAGAAACACATGAAAAAGAGTTTTAAATGCAATGATGAAGGACTTTTGGGGCTTACATTTTATAAATCAGGCTGATAAAAAGCTGGACAACCTGCAACTTCTTGTGGGAGAGCAGAGAGCAGGCACTTGCTACCTGCTCATCATCATGACATGATTATGTTTTACATTCACTAACTTATCTCCAGTTAGTCCGTGGCTGATACAAGCAGTTTTCACTTTGCAATGTTAAATTACTAATGAAGAAAGTATTAATAACCTCTAAGCAAAGAAAGTTGGTCAGAGGAGCAAAGCTCCAGCAGCTACACAATGGCCCCAGGGGTGTAAAATCTTCAAGCCTCATTGAAACAACAGCATGAAAATCTGCTTTTTACAAAGGGAGAGAAAAACTCTGCCAGTCAGGAGTGCACAGAAGAAAATCTTTCAGCTGAAGTAAGGCCAGAGGTTCCCATCCTGAACAAATATTTAGCGCCATTCACCAAATGAATCCCTTAGTATTAGTTTAAATTCAAAGACAGAAAGTCATAAAGCTTCACAGTGGGAATTTTTAAAAAAGCCCAAACAACTAAAAATAAGCCAAAATACACAAAAGAAACTCCCAATCCCAGTATTTTAATTCCTGATTGTATTTAGCCACTGCAGGACAGCTGAGTTACAATTGGATTAAGGTGGTGATGGCTTAAAAGTGTCATTGATTTTAGAGAGTAACTGTATCCAGAGGTCCTCAGTCATTTCTAAGTGAAAATAATTTGCAACTAATGATTCATATCCCAAGATATTAAAAAGTCTGTCAAAAGGGTCCAACAGGAATGCTGGAAAGTGACTTTTAACTAGAGCACATAGTGACAAGACAAGGGGTATAGCTTCAGACTGACAGAGGGGCAGGTTTAGTTTAGGTATCAGGAATAAATTCTTTACTGTGAGGGTGAGGGCAAGGGATTTGAATACACATATGTTGTATTGCATAAGCATGTAAGCCAGGCTGAGATCAACCTGAACTCCTCTGCTTCCCTAAAGGGCAGGATCAGCTCAGCCCCAGCAGGCACAGACTCTGCTCTGATAGATAGCAATGCCCTGTTCATACTCTGGTCTCCCTGACTTGTGTGTGGGAATAAGGAAGGGGTTTGATGTAACACAAGAGTGATTTCCTAGAAGACAAGAAGATTTGCTGAGCTGCCTGTACTAAAGGGTCGTTTGCAGAAGCACAAGTCTCTCTCTGGCCATGCCAGGGTTTGCAGCAATAAATCATGGGTTCACTTGGATGCATTCCTTATTGCCTGTGGGAACCCTGTTGCTAAGTCACACAATTATGTCACCGTGGAGCATCTATGATTTTTTTTTTGTAGTTGGGTTTCTTTGGTTTTTCATAAAATCTTCTGGGCATACAGGTTTCCTTAAAGCAAAATCTTACATTTCCAGTTATATATTACCTAGATTTTGGTCATCCTCTTACCTGCAACCTGGACAGCCCATGAAAATGTGTCTTCATATGGTTCTCTGCTGGGTTACAACAGCGGCCACCTCATCAGAGCTGCTCACTTTACTTTTTGGGACAAAACAGATAAAATATTACAGGGTCTAGTAGTGTCTGTTTGCAGAAGTCCTACATCAGTTCCTTATCATCATCATCATCATCACCCATAACAATACAAAAATTGAACTAAGATTTATCTGAGATTAACAAACAGGTCTCCTTCAACATACAAAGAAGTCCATTAAAAGTAATTTCCAGTCTGCTTGCTTTCTAGCCTAGAGAAGCTCTGGATGTCCCATGCCTGGAAGTGTTCAAGGCCAGGTTGGATGGGGCTTTGATCAGCCCAGGCTAGCAGGTGGCATCCCTTCCCATGGCAGATGATGTTTAAGGTCCCTTCCAACCCAAACCACTCTGTGATTCTGGTTTGCAGGACACTACCTCTCTTACTCTGATGGCCAGTTTTGTTGTTTCTATGATTACACTGTTTTAAAGTCAGAGCCTAAAAATGTCTGCATGTACTGAAATCTCTCCTTGTACGTATAAAGGCTTTGGAGGCTTTTTTTTTTTTTTTAATTATTTAGATTCTGGTATTTTCTTTGTGACTCCTATGGCTACATGCATTAAACCAGCTCTGAGGTTAGACAGCAATTAGAGCAAATGTTAAGATCATCAGCCACTCAGGTCTGTTAAAGCAGAAAACTATTTTTGAGGCAATCCAAGAAACACAGCCCAGCTGGCCAACAACAACGCACCTTCCTCATAAAGACGCAGGTTTTTGTGCAGCTGCATCTGACCCCTGAGCTCAGAGGAGCCTGAGTGCCAGCTAAAAATGCAGCTGCAATGCAGACACATCCTGGGAGCGCAGTTTGCGCTCGCAGTTTGCCCTTCAGTTTGCTCTCCCAAAAAAGGGGGAGGTGGTGGGTGCCCAACTGTGTCCGCCCAGTCAGAGAGATACAAGAGAAACCTGTTACAAAGAGCAAACTGGGCCAGACCTGAAACTGTGACAAGATGGTGCAAGCTGGGATCCAGGAGCACATGAGCTTCTCCTGCAGAACCAGTTGTACTCATCTCATGCAACTTTGGGTTCCACTGGCAGGGAAGATCCTTTTTCCTGTCAGAAGACAGAGCACGTCCTTCATCAGGCTGCAGCATTTTCATGGCAGAATGTATTCCTGATTAGGAATAGCCACAATTTTCCAATTAATTAACAGCTAAAAATTACTTTAAAGATGTCTTTAATATTTCTTTTTTTAACTTCCTCTGGTCCGCTTGAAATTTAATAAAAGAAAAACCTGTGTTAAAATTCTAGGTTTTAATTCACTTTAATTCTCAAATACATCCCAGACTTTTAAGAATAAGGGTTGTTGCCTAATGTTCATCCCAATGGCACCTTCCAGGCTGTACTGCAAATTGCAAGGATCCATTAAGGAGAAGGATACATCAACAGCCCTTCTGTTGCACAGGTGCTTTGCCCAAGCAGTGTGGCCATGGTGTTCCTTCCCAGAGCAGAGAGGTGGGAGGGCAGGAGATACCTGGTGGGAGCTTCACAGGATCTCCATCGGCATGGGGGGACCTTGCAACCACAGTGAAACAAAGGAGGGGTTTTGGTAACAAAACTGACCTTTATGAATACTGCTGGTATCATAAATATGTCTGCAGACCCTCATAGGATGCCTGTTGGCAAGGAGGAAGGAGCAGGACATGTGCACACATGCAGGGCACACCAGGAGGCATGGGGAGTTTTAAGCACCTGCTTTTAAATAATTCAAACCATGTTCTTTTCAATCCTACCTCAGGCAGACCTCCAACGTGCTCCTGGCACCCACACACTGGCTTCTCAGGGTTTAGTCCTACAATCTGCATCCATCCTTCCCTCTCCTACTTGATCAAGAAGTTTGTAAAATGCTGATTCTGCAGGGTTTTTTTCATTTTTCTCTGAAATGAAGCTGTCACATGGAAAGGAGAACTCATCTGTTGTACCAATGTGTGAGATAGAAAGGATGCAGATTGCAGAATGGAAAAAATAACAAGAAAAACAAAAAGACATCAAGGCCATCTTTAAAACAGAAGCACAACATATTGAGTAGGGAAGAGCTAAGTACCTTGTTTATATACATCTCAAGTGCTTTTTGTTTGTGGAATAAAAAAGAAAAAAAGATATCTGGATGTTCATACTTACATGGGGACATTACAGGATCATTACACTTGTAAACTTCCTGTCTTCCCCAGTCCATTGAAATCCAATCCCCACACCTCAAGCAAGATTTCCCTGGAGATGTCACCTTCTTTCACTACATCTATTATCTAATAAAGACATAAGAGTATTTAATAACAGACTGAACAGGGGAGACTTCTGTTCAAACAGCCAAGGTTGCAGCTGATGAGTTCCTGCTACATATGCTGAAGTATAAGAGTAACCAGGAAACTGCAGGGTGTTTAGTTTTGGAGATCATGCCAGCAAAGCCACTGATATCACCCCAGCCAACCCAAAATTTGCATGAAACAAGACATAAAAAGCTTGTCCAGCCTTTCCAGCTTCACCTGATCAAGTCCAGCTCCCTGTCACTTGGCTCTATAAATGTACAAAATTCCTTGGAGGGGGACTGCCTTCTCCAAAGGATCCTGAGACAACGCAGCAAGTGAAAGAGACCAAAGTGGTCAAAGTGAACTTGCACCCATATTAATCACACTTGCTGAATTTAAGAGTATTCCTGGATTGCTTAAAATAATCTGCTGCCCTGCTTGAGAAACCAGCCCCTTATTGATCTCCTGCTGGAATAAGTTCTTGCATGAAGATCAGGGTGTTTTATTGCCCCTCTCTCCCAGCCCTGATACAGTTTCCACAGCCAAAATTTTCAGGAAGGACCATTGGGTTTGAATAGTGAAATTGAAAAACCTTAGGAAGCTAATGTTTTGGGGTTTTTTATCTGGAGGTGAGCAAGCATTGTCACCGCAGTTGTCTTGTATAAAACCATCTCAAAAATTCAAGAAAAACTGGGAAATGAAGGTTGCAAAAATACCACATAATTTCTAAATATTGTGGTAAGCTAAAATAAAGCACACTGACCTGAGA
Organism: Serinus canaria; assembly: GCF_022539315.1. Lineage (NCBI taxonomy): Eukaryota > Metazoa > Chordata > Aves > Passeriformes > Fringillidae > Serinus > Serinus canaria. Next base: position 62,795,075 of record NC_066317.1, on the reverse strand, counting down.
GCTGAGTCTTGAGCTTCTGTATGGCTTATTCATGCAGTGCCTGCCAGATCCTTTGTCATTCATCTTTTACAAATCTATGTTCACATATTCATTCTGCAGAGGTACACTGGAATGTTTTTCTATAAATGCTTTTGCTGCTGGAGATGGGCGATTGGGTGATTGGCTTCATGATTCTTCTCAGGTGTGTGTTTAAATGGAGAAGGGAACAAGCCAAGTATAGGCAGATGTCTGGCTACAAAAATTATATATGTACTATGAGGTAAATATACAGGAGAAATGGAAAATATTTATTTGCTGAAAGATGAGCCACACAACCAGGGGCAATGCCCTTAAGAGTTAAGCTCCCAGTTTTGTCACTGGTTTGCTGATGAGGACAGATATGCAAGGTATTGGTGGTAGCTGCACCAAGGTTATTATTGAGTAATAGGACCCTTTCACTCCCCCTTTTTCATTAAATTTGTGAATTCAGTTTTTACTACACTAAAAAAGCTCAACTTTTTCTTTTCAACTATTTAATGTAAATTGCCAGATTTCTTGTATGCTTCAGGAGATTCCTTCCAAAGTGGAGTAAGGTTGGTATTAATTTCTGGGCTTTCTCCCAGAAATATCTCTATTTTTCTTGTTCCTTCACAAGCTCAATGATTCCCTCATTCTGGGCTCCCCACGCTTGGTGTCCTCATCTGGAGATCTCACAGACCTGGTACATCACACATTTGTGTGTCACCCACTTCTGCCACCCCAGGGAGTCCTCACTGCTTTGCTGCCAGAGCATTGAGCCATTGGGAAGAAGAGGTTTGTAAGGTCCAGAAATAGTCTTAGGGAGAAGAAAGGAAATGCTGAGTGTTGGCTACTTGGCAAAGGCTGCGTGTCTGCTGCTGTTGTGGAAAATGCCTGGGAGGCACCATTAACCATTGCTCTTTGCTACAGGCTGGCTTGTGTCCACACCACTAAGGACCAGCCTCTCTGAAGGGCAGTGGTTACCTTCATGCTGTGCAGCACTTGGCCTGGGTCTCCTCTGAGCTGCCTACAGAGCCCCACAGACCCCAGGTCAATAACTATTGCATTGGACACTTTTATTACATTTGAAATTCTCTAAGTGGTGAAAGGACTGGGTGGCAGCCTGCCAGCATGATGGTTTTCAGCAGGATCTGAAGGCATTTTGGGTTTTGCAGCTCAGCATGGAGTTCAGTGGGCATGAAGTCTCCTGGGATGGCTGGAGGACCTCCAGGGTAGAGTCTGGTCCAGCTCATGCCAGGCTTCTTTGCGCAACCCTGAAAAAAAGCTCTGTCAGTTGTGTCGAGGTTTCTCCTTGAGAGAAACCAGTTGGTTTGCTCCGGAGCAGAGACAGGAGGGAGCTCATATGCATGCCATGGAGACAGCCAGTGAGCAGAGCCCGGGGGAAACAGAGGCAGCCAAATTGGCTGTGCAGACAAGAGGTGCTCTCATACCCCCACCATGGTCTCACGTCTCACCCAGTGAGATGCTAAACACAGAACAAGCAATGCAATTTTTCCTGACCATCACCTGCAGGATTGGCAGCGTGTCCCTTGTTGGTCACTGTCACAGCCATCAGTCTGGAGGTGACTCTGGCATGTGCTTCCTCAGCCACCATGAACTCCTTGAGCTTTGTCAGATGAGGATGATCTTCATGCCTTGGCTCTGCAATTTTTAAAGGTCAGTGGGACTAAACAGCAATTCTTCTGTATCTCTTTCAATTAGCCTTTGGTTTTGGGCCTGTAGAGGGGTTTAAGCTCAGTCTTAACCTTTAGATGTTAAGATACATGAAACACCTAAACCCAAATTAAACAACACACTACTGGTGGGTTTCAATATCCCCCCCATCCCATTTACAGTCCACACTTGCTGTCGTGATGATATTCTCTAGCATTCACAGTCTATTTACAGCAATACACGAATATGTTTACCTTAAAATATAAATGTAATTATAAAGGTATAATTACAGATATGCTTGCACCTCTTTGAGCTACCTCAAATTACAGTTTCAAATTATAACAATAAAAAAGGATCAAATTAATGACCTTGATTAATTTCATTACAGAGTGGAGCGAGCGCCACTCAGCACAGGGTAAGCTTACACTGCCTGACCTCATTTCATCCGGCCTCTTCCCTGCAGCACAAGAGCTCCCGATGGCACATCAGGTGAGTCGTTCCTCCCAAAGACAGTTGCTAAGCAATCAGCTACTGGGTTATAAATGTTGAGTGCTTGATATACAGCACATGGAGGTAGAGATTAACTCTTTTTTTTTTTTTTTTTTGTCTTTCCAGGTATTAAGGGAACCGGGGTGGTTCACCTGAACTGCACTGAAGGAGTCTGGAATAAGAAATCAACCCAGATTTAAGGCAGCCTTCAGTGTTTGTGTACAGATTGAACTGATTTATCGTGCGTGTTCTGTGTGGAGTTGCAAAACCTCGCTATATTAGTGATTTAAAAAGAGGAACAATTTGGTTTGTCATTACTAATAGGGATGTAACTAAATTAGTCTCCCACATATTTTATGCTGATGAGGTCTTGCTTAGATTTCCCTTTGTAGATTTACATCCTCACTAGCTTTAATCACAGCTAAGAAACATATTGTATGAGTAATACTATTATGAAATACTGAAGTATTTTCAGAGGGGCTTAGAAACCCAAAAAAATCATAGAAGTCAAAATCAAAGGTAAGCTTTAACATTCAGCCCTATGTTGTACATTTGATTAAATATTAATTCACAGCAATGTGTTGGGTACTTAGAACCAAGCTCTCTTGACCCATTTGAAATGCACAGTCACGTATATAAACTTGGCATTTGAAAAAGGACAGGTCAATGCTGTAGATCTCACTTAAATATTTTCAACAGTTCTTGCTTAATTAGTGGTCTAACCCCACTCATATAAGTGGTTGACTTGCTCACAGTTGTGGAACTAGGAAAATATTGCTGTAATACAGACTTTTAAAAATTATAGTCTCTCTCTTCAATACTTTTTTTTAAGGTTTTTTTTTAGTTGGGGTTTTCTTAGGGTTTGTTGTTGTTGTTGTTGCTGTTTTATTGGTGTGGGGTTTTTCCTGGGAGGTGTGTGCTTTGTTTCTTTAGCAAAACAACTAGAGTTGAAAGGAATACAACCAAATCCTGGTTTAGCCAAATAATTTGATTTCCCCTGTCAACAACAGAAATCACGTCTGGATAGGAGCATTAGGAATTGGGCTGCTTTCTGGTTAAAAAGAGAGAAAAAAAGCCACTGGGTAACTTCCTGAACTACTTAGTGGGGGACGCTCATTGTGCAAGCTGGGAAGCTGAAACATCAGACTACAGCAAGACACTTCAGCATTTGTCTTCATCAGTGAAGCTGGGAGTAGACAATGCAGGTTAGCAGAGTGCTGCCTCTGCCCTGCAGCTTCTCACAGTGGTCATTACAGCCTTGACCCTTGCCAAAACATCCACAAGTATCAGTGAGCAATTTGCTACTGTCAGCCCTTGCTTTGACCACCAAATAAATTCAGCACTGGGATGAAGCCACTTTTTTTCCCCATCCACAGTCATTCTTCAGTGCCAACAACTTGCACTGAAATATCTTGAAGGTTTTTTTCTTGTGTGAAACTGTTAATAGCATTTCATTTGGTATCAAAGCTTTGATCTCCCCACTTAAATATCACATTAATTCAGAGCTCCCCTGGGTGGATGAGTTCACAGTATTAGTGAACCTCTTCTCCTGGAAGTCTCAAATATGATTTAGAAATAATTCTGTGCATTGTGACAGAAACAAAAACTCATCCTTAATTAAAAGTATAAATAAAAGGAATTTATATCCTTAGACTAACTCAAATTCAGACAGCAGCTTTGTGCTGCTTTTTCACTGCATTAAAGGAAAATTCAAATTCTGTATGCTCAACCTACAAGTTTAACTTCTGGTCAGAAAGCAGGGCATTTTCCTGAATACCATAAGGCACCTGTGAGCAATAAGCTAGCTAAATCCTCAAAACATTTAGATTTTGATCCTTCTTTTGGGAATAGAAACTGAGCTGCAGATTTTGGGAACACCCAAGTTTCATTACCACTGTCAACTTGTAAATGTTTTAATGCTATTTAAAACCCCTTTAAGAAGCCCTTCAAAGTGTTGTTAATTTGATCCACAAAGGGATCAAGCTCAAATTTTGCAAGGAGCCTCTCAGTCACTACCCACAAATTTCTGACTTTTTACTGAGAAGGTGCTTGTGGGTGCCTGATCACATAAATGCTGATGGAGCAGAGCTGTCTGCAGCCTGAGCTTTCCACCTCTTTTCCCAGTAGCTGTTGGGTGTTCTCAAGTACAAAAACAGGTTTATGGGGAGTTTACCAAAGCAGTGCCAGGAGGCTGCTTTTTGTTGCCAGTAGCAGTCACTTCGTTGCAGGATGATCCCTACACTTCTTGGTGGGAGGGGTTGTTTATCTAATTACATTTTTGTGTTGTATTTCCAGGCTCTGGCCTGTAACCAGTCACTTGAGTGCTGCAATCACTAAGACCTGTGCTCATCCTTCTGCCCCTGTATTTCTTGCCAGCCTGGTCCTGGGCAGGACCAAGGCTGCTATGGAGGCTGCAGCATCAATCCTGCAATCCTTCACTCTGTCCATAGGCTGGCAGAGCCCAGAGGCCACATCTGCTTGTTTGGGATGACTTCTGCAGGTGTTGGATCATTGTATGAAAGCAAGAGCATCACTACTAGTATATCCAGCATTGTCCTACCACCGCGCTGCTAAGGTGGACTGAATGTCAAGCTAATTCCACTACCGATGTTCCCTTATAATTTCAAGGGAAAAACAAACCCCTGTTTAGAGTGGACAGGGCTGCCACCTGGAGGCACCCCAGTTTTCCTACATAGTCAGTGCAGAGAGGGAAGCCTCCGTGAGAGGTGACTGCAGCTCCAGAGATGTCTGACTGCTCCCACAAGACATTTATGCAGCCACATTTTGCAGCTGAGAGTTGTCAATTTTGGCACCATAGTTAAGCAGAGGCTCTATGCTAGAGGCCTCTCTGGGGTTAAGGATTTAATCAGGAAGCACAGTTGTTATTTGCTCCTAAACTCAGCCAGAGCACTCTCAGGAGTTTTCTCTCCAAGGCCCATGTTCAGGCAGGACCCAACCTCTCACCTCCCCATTGATGTAAAATATAAATAAACAAGGACCTAAAGTGTTTCCATCTTCCCCAGTTACCTCAGGCGGCTCACAGCCCTCCCTGATTCCCTCTGGTCAGTACCAGACTCTTTTCTTTTCCAACAGGAGCCTTGCAAAGGCCGTGCTGGGTTCCCAGAGGCCGGGCAGGAGCTCAGCAGGGTTGCGACAGGGCTTGTGGCACCGCAGTGCTGCGTCAGAGCCCACGCCGGCACACGCAGGCGGTTTGAGCAAGAGGAAACAGCTTCAAAGACATCAAACTTCTGCAGATCTCTTGAGAAGTCAGGGACAAGGAAGAAACAAAAATGCCACAAAGTACCCAGAAATTTGCCCTGTCAGTATATAATGATCTTCAGCCCACTGCCTCTCTCCTGCCCAGGCTGGGGGATGAGTAGTTTTGCCTTGTCCAGAGCAGTTTTTGGGGTTTTTTTTGGTTGTTTCTTGGGGCTTTTTTTTGGTTGTTTGGGGGGGGGGGGGTGGCGATTTGTTGTTGTTGTTATTTTTTGGATGACATTCTGGGCAGCAAAGCAGCCGAGCAAGGAGGTGGAAGGGAGTTGAGGTAGTGCTTGCTGCTCCTGCCGTCTCAGCTGGTGTGCTGGCCAGGGTGTTTTCTCCACCTTTGCGACCACAGCTGTGTCCTGGTCCTTTGGCAACACCTGGAAGTGCAGTTCAGCAGCAGTAAAGAAAGGGGGAAGGAAAGGAACGAGCATCCCAGGAGAACACAGGAGGTCTGTGACAGGAAGGAGAAACCTTCAAATATTCACGTCCCACTAGAAAGTCACCATCAGCCTCTGCTGTTCAGGGGCATCACTGGGAGAGGCACCTGAGCAGCTGCCTCCAGAAAAGGCTGCTCTCACACAAATGTGGCTCTGAGTTTTCTTTTTCCTAAATAACTGATGTAGGAAAAAGGCCAGTGTGACTGTGGGAGTTCCAGGGTCCATGCAAACATCGCCATTTTGGCATCCGTTTTTGTTTCATGTGCAATATGGGGAATTCACAGCCTGATACCATCACACATTTTGGGCTGTGCCTTACCCCACAACTGACATTTTGGGCACTGTCTATAAGGAGATGCTTCAAATGAGCAGAGGTGCAGCAAGCCATCACCTGGCAAGCAAATAAGTGGCCACTTCTTTGCCCAAAGAGAGGATTTATTCCCCCAGCCCCCAATACTGATGAGTACAGGGTTTTCCTCAAACCTCACAGTTAGCATGATGCCACAGGGACCCATTCCCCAAGGAAAGGCTGCTTTAACCCATCTCCTCCTAAAGCCCTCCCAGCAGGAGGCCTGGGGTAGACCCCTATTATGTTACAAAAACAAAGAAAAATCAAACCAACCAACCAAACACCCACAAAAACAAAATAAACAAAAAACCCAAACCCAAAGCAAAAGCTTGTTTCCAAGCTTGTTTCTAAGCTTGTTTCAATTTTCATTTTTCAATATAAATTATTAAGGACATGAATTTATAGGCAGACATCAAGTGAATTCACAAAACTGGTTAGGGTCTCAAATCTCTTTTACTTGCCTTACCCAAAGAAAATCATACCTTTTGTTGCCCCTGCCCCTTGCCTTACTCCTAATTCTCTGTTGGCTCTGGTTTCTCAAACCATGTGAAATTTTCTCTCTCTCCCAGGCTGGGTGTCCTCAGTTTGCCAAGGCTTCTGCTTGTGCTCTATGCTTTCATGCTGAAAAATTAATGTGGAGATCAAGAGCTGAACTCAAACCAATGAAAATTGTGGGGCAGTTAAGGACTCCAAACCCAAATCGTATTTGAACATTTATCCCCACATCTCCTCCCACAGAAGCAAAGACCTTCTCAGGCAAAATTGCCTCTTGACATTCTCAGTTTGTACCTCATCTGAGGAGGATCAGGGAAGGAGTCAGTCTGATACCAGGGAACTTCAGCTGAAGTGGAGGACAACAAACCACAAGGTCAAACAGCCTCCCCCATCTCAGTCTCAGCTCAAAGTGACAGCATTCCCCACTCCTGGAAAGGAAAGGTAGGACTGTACTGCACCATAGAGCATCTACACAGCCAACAGCAGAGTAAACTGCTGCCAGCAGGATTTTACCCCCTTATGTTCACAAACTGTTAATGCACAAAACTCATTTTCTCCAGTTTGTTTGAAAACATTCTGTGCCTTTTATTTTGTTTTCTTTTTAATTAGTATTTAATGTAATTTGTGGCTTGCTCCTCACTGCTACACTCCAGCATCTCCCTAGGCCTGGATGCTCTCCCATCACTGACAAGCAGTCTTTGCAGTTAGGTCTTGGTGCTAAAGGAAAGGCCGTTTTAAATTCCCTTTCCACCTCTCTGAAGATGGAAGACTAGCAAGTATAGAAACACTCAGGGATTTAAAAAGCAAGTATCAAAAGAAACCTTATTCTGAAATATATTTACTGAGTCCTTCTTTTAAACGGAATGAAGATTTTTCTGTCCCGTAAGAGCTTTCATTCAGTACAGACTGGCAGCACATTTCCAAGGGGAAATCAGAACATAAATGACAAATAAATAATATTTCTCCATCCAAAATAGGCCAAAGATAAAAAAGTTATCCTTCATCTCATCCATGCAGTAAAGGTGGGTGCCCAACCAGTGCAGCCCAGTATGTTCAAGGGACAGTTGTGTCATTTAACTTGGCCCATCTGGAGTTTCAGTCGTTTCTCAGCAAATGCAATCACTTCCATAAACTAAACTAAAATAATAAAAGAATAAAATAGTCAAAGAAAAGTTGTCATTTTATTTCTGGAATGATGTACTGTTGCCAGGACAACTGCACAGGATTTTGTCAAGAAGCAATTCCTTCATCCTTTCAATGCCCTTTGGGGTCCCTGGGGTTATAGAGCCACATTAGGACAGAGCCATGGGACAAAAACCCTACTGTTATTCAAATATACTGTCTGAATGAGGTTTTTAAAAGGCAGTTTTCCACCATTTTTAGCTTATTCATATCCACAGGTTTAGGAAACTCTGTGAAACTGTCCTCCAAAGGTTGCTGCTAGCCTAGGCCATGCTCAGAGCCCTCCCTGCAGACATCCCTCTCCTTTGCCTCGTAGAGGGTGGGCTCCCTGCTCTTGGTTTTGATAAGCAGGAGGAAGAGGGGATGCTGTCCCTGACATGAGCTGGGAGATGTGCCTGAGAAAGGGCAGCTGCATTGGCCTTCAAAGAATTTCTCTGTTTTTAAATACCACGTCAAGATAATTTTTTTTTCATCTCTGTCCCCATTTTCACAAGAAATCCCAGTGTAATTTCCATGCTAATCAGATGAGATCTTGCAAAATATATTTCCTTCAAGATGTAGGGGAGCACATCAAGTTAACTCCAGGTGACCTGTGACTCCATCAGTGACACACACTGTTTAAATCCATGCAAACGAAAACCTTGCCCATGCCACAGGCAAATACTTTGCTTTTCCCATGCTGCTCTCATGGAGCGGGAAATGTTCGATGAGTGAAGTCTTAGTGATGCATTTCAGCAATAATTCATACTCCATACATAATTTAGGACCTCACTGCAGTCCCCTGTAACACGCGCTGTACCGCGTGTACACACAGGGCCAGACGGCAGCTTTAAGGAGGCTCCAGGCATAATCCACAGTAAGAAGAAGTTTGATCCATCTCCAATTTGCACCTGCCAGATCATGAAGGGAGTTAATTGGATTAAAATATTGTAATTATCATTTCATTTACATGCAGTAAAACCTTAGGGAAACATTTTAAATGGCAGAAAATTTGAGGATGCAGACTCTGAAGTCTGCTTCTTAAAAGCCTAATGCTCTCTTGCTCCTTCATTGCCTGAGACTAGACTTTTATTCCCAGGAAAAGGTGAGTTTGATGAGCTGCTGGCGCAGTGCACAGACCACAAAACACTGCTTGGTTTGATCACGATCATATTTGCCAAGGCTACTTGGATGCTTTTGATATCACCAGTCCACTGTGACTGTGCCCAACTCAGGAAAAATCAGCTTTAAAACACCCATAAACACACATCCAGTTTCAGGGGTAACCATGAGTGCAAAGGAGGAGTGGAAAGACCCTCCCTTGGGCTATAGCAGCAACTCCCATTTCTTCTCAGCGCCTTGCTGTTGGCAGCCTGGAGCCTACCGCGGACACACTTACCTGGTCGCAAGGTTGTGGTTTCTTTTTTGGTACAGTCAACTCGATACACAATACATGGATCTGATTTTCAAAGGGCGAGTACCCCACCCAGTCTGGAAACTGGAGACTTTGTAAGATGTGTCCTATTAGACAGGCAAAAAATCAATGCCTGCTCAGTCATTAGTCATACTGGAAACCTCCACCTTGGTGAGTCAGCCTGGTATACCTGTTTCCAGTATGCCAGATTCAGAAATATTTCCTTTTTCTGCCACCCCAAACTTTCCAACCTGAGCTGCACGGGCAGGAGCCAACCTCCCAGAGAAACTACTCAGCTGGGAACATGGCATGAAACTCATTTCTGGTCTCACCACGTCATATCTAATGCCTATTAAAAATATTTATCTGATGAGTATCCCTCTCTCCAGAAACAGAGCAAACAAGCAAATCTCATCAACGCAAATTATTGGGCGACTTTCTGTTAAATGCACAAGTCTGGGGGAAAAAACAAGAGTCTGAAAAGTAGAATTTGCAGCTACCTTTTTTTGGCTGAGATACCACCAAGAAGGGCAGCATCAAAGGTAGTTGTTCAGAAACACAGAAAGCACAGCTGGATCAGAAACAGCATTGCCATTGATGCAATGGTTCTACAAAGCTTTAGGTCAACCATGACAGTTCTAACCTGGATTTCTGGTCTCCACCTGGCCACCCCAGAAAATCACCATGCCTGCCCATTTCTGACAGGCACAGCCTGCTATGGACTGCAATAGAGAGTTAATCAGTGTAGTTCCTGTTCCTAGAACAGTCACAACTGCTGTGGGTGCATATGATACGTAAAGCCATCTTCAGCTTCTCCCTGCTGAATTTCCTAACCTTGGCTGGACACCATGGGAGAGCCCTTCCAGGTTTAAGCCACCAACACACCTCTGAATGCAGTCACTGCATCCTCCCAAGGCTGGGGCATTTTACATCCCCTGTCAACAGGCTTTTGCCAATCCTGTATTTGACTTTTGCTAGGAATGTATGTTTGGTCTTTGAGGTCTCCACAGTGGAACAGTGGTGATATAAAACTGACTTTGCTAGAAAAGACAAAGCAGGACAATGGAAATAAAACTTTTCATCATCTAGCTACTTGGCAATGAAACTTTCCCACCTCCTCTCTTTGGAAAGTACCAAGAAGACTCCCAGCAGATTGCTTCCCCAACCAGATGCATTTATATGGTCACCCATGAAATGTGCCTTCTTGTGATGGGACAGGAAAAGCAGGTGGAATGAAAAGGATATTCTTTCTCATAGGAAGGAAAACATGCCACCTAGAACAAGACTTAGCTTCTGCCTATGGGGTGCCCAACTCCGAGCTGCAGCAGATTCCTGCTGTTTCCAAGGAGAAATTTGCAGGAGAATGAAACAGGGACATAGATGGCTCAGTCTGGTCTTCTGTGCTTTGGAAAGGACACTCACATGATAGCAGAGCTGCTGTCTGCCACCCAAGCAGAGGAATTTTGCTTGTGGTGTGAACTGTCTGCCTGGGCGCTGTGGAACGGATCGCTCAAGGTTAAATTGGATTAAACTGTTACAGCTCCACTTTCCCACGTGTGGTTTAAATTTAAACTCTATAAATTTCATGGCGAGTTATTAAAACCTTCTTGGCAAGGAGAACTCATCTCATAGAAAAAAAAAATCTTCTCCAAGTTTGCAAACCCACAGGGAGGCTTTAAGTCAAGTTAACAGTGAGATTTCCAAGTGGAGGGGAAGGAGAGCTGAGGCATTTAATCAGTGGCGTGCAGGAGCCCTGCAGGGCAGCCTGGCCCCACTCTGCCATGTCAGCTGCTCTCCAGGTTTTCATGGTCAGCACCTTGGTCCCACGTGCCGTGCCCAGCGGCACAGATGCTTCTGGAGCAGAAGCTGAGCACTGCGCCGTATGGCTCATTCAGAAACAGCAGGACATTCTGGGCTGGTTGCATGGAAATTTTTGTAAATACTCGTCAGCATAAATTAACAAACAAGCCTTGGGAGGCCTTGAAATCTCATTCTTCCGAGAAGTTTCATCCTGGCTGTTTCTCCTGGTATCACCCAGCCATGAAGTGATCTTTTCATGGAGTGGATGTAAAATGTCACGCTGAGTTTCAATAGAAGCCACACAATGATGATCACAAGTATCACACACAGGGATGGCCAGTTCTGCAGGGCTACTACTCCTCCCTGGGCTTTGCTCCCTGAGCCTATGAACCAAAAACCATGGGGAAGACCCCTGACAAGTGCAGGAAGAGAAACAAGTGGAAAACTGTAAGGAAAAACAGCCCTAGACCAATGATTTGTGACAGAGCAGCAGAAAAGCAGAGCTCCTTCCCGCTTCCCACCCCAGGACAGGACATTAAACAGAGCCTTGGCAAGGACAGCACAGCAGACACACTCTTGCACTCTCCAGACTCTAAATCAGAGGACTAAACTGCAAATCATTCGGAGCTGCTTTCTGTTCTCAGCTGTCACAGCACTGCAGGAGCTACACAGCCCAGGCTGTTCTGCTCCACACGCTTCCGAAACTTGCCTGGATGTGCTGCTGTAAATGTTCACAAACTGCTCTCATCTTTTCAGTAGTGGAGTGGATTTTTCAGCCCAAAGTCTCCAGCAGACTCCCACATCAGCTGAGGTGGGCACAGTTGTCATCTCTGAGATGGTGAACTACAAAGCTCCTGCCTTCATCCTTACAGGGCCAGCAAAGGGATGAGGCAACCACACAGAGGGCTGGCTCTGGGCACAGCCAAGCCATGGAAACTGAAGAGCAGCTGCTTTGCTGCTCCCAGTCCTGCCTGCACAACCCCAAATGCCCATTTCCATTTCTAGGCAGCTTGAGAATAGGAAAGCACTAAAACAGCCTCTCATATCTGGATGTAATTCCAAGGGGATCTGGAGGCCTGACTATCTAAGGGGCTTGCTGGCATTTCCATCTTAATTGGCAAACAGCACTGGAGCAGCGGCCTGTGCTGAGGGCCCAGGCTGACGGTCTTTGAGGGGACCCCGGTGAGGGATGAGCTCTGTCAGCGTTGGCAGCCCGGCGCTGAGCCAGCTGCGTTTTTGTTTGTTTCTATTGTTTTGTTTTGGTTTCCCTTTCTTTGTTTGTTTTTCAAGTGGCGATTTTTAACTGGCGATAAACGGGACCGCAGCGTTCCGGGCCCGAGCCCCCTGGCCGGCCCCGGGCCCCCAAGGCCGCGCTGCCCGGCCCGCACTGCGCCCGGCGGCCGCACGGGGTCACACCGAGACTGCGCCGCGCCCGCCGCCCCGGCCCACAGGCCGGAGAGAAACCATCCTCCAGCTCCGGGGACAAATCATCCGCTCCGGGAGCTGTGCCTGGCACAGAGGACAAGCGCCGCTGCCTTCTGTCCAGAGGGCTTGGGCATGAAAACACGAATTGCTACTCTTGCCCCAGCCGGGAAAGCTGCTCGCTCCCCGCGAGGCTCGGCGGCTTCACGCTGCAGATCGCGGTCTCCTGTGGGCTCACGGAGCATTGAAAATCTTATTTCTCACTTAAGGCAGGAGCGCTGGGGCCTCCCTCGGTGCCATGCCGGGGGATCGGAGGCTCCGAGGCGCTGGTGCCAGACCCCAGCACCGGGTGCCAGCTGCCAGCACCCGCTGGGGACAGGGGCCCCGGAGGACAGCGTGATCCCTGCCGCTGTGACAGCACTTGAACCGCTTATATTTGACCCAAATATTGTGCTTTACGTTGGCTTTAACGCCCCTGCGTGACAGTAGAGCAGACGATGGAAGGACTCGGTACCCACCCCCCCCAAACATACGCGGCTTCCACGCAGCTCAAGCACTTGACCTAAAGGTCTAATGAGCCGGCACGGGCAGAGCCCGGTGCTGTGACAGCAGGTAGGGCAGCCGGGCTTGTGAAAGCACTGCCCGCTCCTTGTCCCGTGCTGCTGGGACAGCAGAAGTGCAAAAATTGTTATTTGGCAAGAAGAACTGGAAAGAACAGCTTTGCTCTATTTTAATATATGAGATGTTTGTTTGGGGGAAAGGTGACTTTGGGATGCTAGGGTGGGCCTTAAAAATACTTAAAAGTCCCAGTGAAGAAAAATAACCCAACCTTGTAGGTGTTGGATGCAATGGGTGCAATGCAGGAGCTGCAGTTTGTGCTCCCTAAGAGCAGGGGGACCGGGGACTATCGGTGAAGGCGGGAGGGGAGGGAAATGTTTCAGCACGTGGCAGATTTGGAAAGGCTTGTGCAGATCAGTGACGGCAGAGCCAGAGCCTCCAGACGGGGACAGCGAGGGGCCGCGGGGGAATGTCCCAGCACGGCAGGGATGCGCTGGCTGGGCAGCAGCGCAACCTCCTGCTCCCGCGGGTGCTGCGCCTGGAGGAGCCCACGGCAGCGCTGCTGCCAACCGCTGCACACAGCATTGAGCACAGAGGGCTGGTGAAACAAGCAGATAAAATATGTGTTTGGAAAGAGCAAAACAATCAACAAGGGAGCTGGGAAAGCTGAGCGGCCAGGGATTTGGGTGATGGCTTGGATGTGCTTACGAAGCCCAGGATCCGTGGGGCAAACCTCTAAGATATTTCCCTGAGCAGCTGGGCAGAGACAGCCATTACCGAGCGCAATTAACTGCTTCATTACCACCTAAGCAAAACAAACCCATCAATCTCTGCTGCATTTACCAAAAGGAGAGACTGATACCAAGATACAAATACTGTGCTGCAGACTGCAGGCATGGCCCACCCCCCCAGCCTGGCACAGTGACTCTGCGGCCCAGACAGTCCCTGGAAGCAGATTTTACATACCCCACACTATTACATGCCCCACGCTATTTTCACACACGCCAGTGAGCCAGCACTCAGTACCCTCATGAGCTGAGCTGCCCCATGGTGTTACAAACACCTGCTGAGATGGAGCTGTAAACCCAAGTGGGAGTAATGGACATGAGAGCAGAGTTTAGCCTTTTATAAGGTCCACTTTAAGACACCTGGGCTCGCTGCATCCAGCAGGTTTTAACGAGCAAAATGAAGGCCAGAAACTGCTTCTAGACAAGAGCAGACTACCAAAGGGAAAGGGAACCTACAGGGTACTGTAGGATCCTTGCAGAGGATCAGGAGAAGCTGTGGTTTTCAAGCTGAAGCCTAGAGCCACCCCAGGCTCAGAGCCATCCTCAGTTTACATGGCACAAGACCTTTCTTTACAGCAGCATAGACATTTCCTACAAGCTCTCTTCCCACCAGACACATCTCTAGATAAGGCTCCCGGTGACAGGCAAGGAGTAAAAGGTCTCCTGGCATGCAGGAGGAACAGGGATAACTGACTCTGAGATCCAAGGTTAAGCTTCAAAGGACCACTAAAACATCAGGGTCTGGAGACTTCAGTATCTCTAAAACCCTTGGTCTACTGAGAAGATTAAGGTCTGAGTACAGTAAAAAGAACTTCACTTACCTCTGTGATGAGATACAAGTGATTTATGAAAGGGATTATTCATGGATGCTTGAGATAGCAGGACAGGATGAGCCGATCTTGTGTTCCCAAGTATTTTAATAAGCTCTCCTGTAGAATGGAGATAACATACCTACAGCAGTGTGAGGGCTCAGTAACCAATGCTGTGGTCAGTAGGAGAAGATCAGGAGCACTGTGCATTGTACAAAGTTAAACTGAGGAAGGAGTTAATATACAAAATCCTACAGACTACTGTGGCACAGTGTTGCAACATCCCTGCTGTGGGGAGGCCCAGACAAATGCTCTTAACAGCCCCTTCATCCTGAGCATCTTAGGACAGGGGTTCAGCAGAACTGGTGGGGGCCAGCAGCCACTTCTCATGCTCAGGTAGAAGAAGGACATGGCTCCCCCCTCCTGTTCTTCACAGCTGGGTGAGCATATGAATAGATACTTGTTGTGTTTACTTCCATCTTCTCTTGTAGCTCATTGTAAGGTCTGTGCAGGGCTGGCCACTGTGGTTCCATGCCTGGTTCCTCTGGCAAACCTGCTGCTCTGTGTCCAGCATTTGTGAAGGAAAACAAAGCAGAAGGATCATTTACTTCTTCTCTAGCTGCAAGCAGAGTGTGTGGAAGCAGTGATTCTAGACAGCCATGCTCAGTTCCCACACCTGGCACATTGATGGTACCCAGAGCCCAGCCTGGCCTGTGCAGGAGCGATGTGTTCAGCATGACACCAGTATTAATGAGCACTGCAGGAAATCACAGCCAGCTCACAAGGACAGGAGACTGTTCTTGGCAAACTGCGAAGTGATTCCTGTAGCTGATTAGGAATTGCACATTGGGAGGTTTCTGTGGTCAGGGATTTTCCTTCCCCTCCTTTAGATACTGGGCTCCTAAACAGGAGCATGTTCCTCGATGCATCCCTCTTCCTTGTGTTTGATCCATTACCTTTCTTTTCCTGCTGCTTGTAACAGCCCAATGCCAGTGTGAATCCAGCCCTGGTGCAGGATTAGCTCTGGGGTGAAACAGGAAAATGGAGAGCACTGGGTGGCTTTACTTGTGCCGCTGCATCCCTCCTGTACATCAGCCCACAGAGAAATCCCTCCTCTTGGTAACTTCCTGGACCAATTCATAAACTGAGGCCACCAGGATCCTGACCTCTGTCACAGGATAGTCCCACAGAGTGCTTATTTCTGCCTTAGTCCCAACATGGGTGGCTGCACCATTGCGCCTGTAAGAAACACCTGATGTTTGTTAAAAATACTTGTGCTCATAGGTATAAGAGTTCACAACAACAATCAGCTCACTGTTCAACAGCTGGTAATGCACAGGAGATTTAAACTCTTCTTTCTCATCTGTGTTTGTTCAAGTTGACTCAGCTTCTGGCCACTGGTTCCCATTAGACCCCTGCCAGGAGGAGCCCGGCCTCCCAGACCTGTGTGCCCAGTGTAGGCATTTACTGATGGTGTCTTCAACCCTATCTCTGATACATTCAATAGATTGCAACTCTGAATGTTTCCAAGCCCTTGGTCACTCCCATGGCTTTTCCCTCACAGCAAAACACACCAGGAACATTTTTTAGCAGGACTCTTGCTCAATACCTTCCCCCATTGAGTTCCATCCTCCTTTGTGCCAGGTGCTTTATCTGTTTTATAAATACCACAAATAAATGCAAACCCTGCAGAGGCTGATGGAGCTGAACACCAGAAGCACAAGAGCACAGAGCAGCCAAGAAGATACAATTTGGCAAGAACAGCCTTACTCTGGCAGCTAATGCTGTGACAACATCTGAACCTTGGGAAGGCACTGGAAAGGCTCCAGGAGCAGCACATGGGACAGAGGGTTTTATCACATGGAGCTGGTGTTCTCAGCAGCTTCTGAGCTGTTTGTTCTCAGAGGAAGTGCTTTGATAATTGCTTGATTTGAGGTTAATGATTTTTCTGTTTAAAAACAACCTAATATTATTTAATGATTGGTAGTTATTTGCACTCTGCAATTAGAACACGCTATGAGAATTATTTGTTGCAGGAATGGGAATTTGAGATTTTCAAGAAGTGAACACTTTTTTTTTCACTTCTTACTGCAGCAAGCAAGCAGAAAATACATGTAAAAAATAAAATCAACAAGCAAAAAGACAACAGCCTCTCTGTCCCCTCCACCTGCCAAGGAACAGTGTTTCTTTAACACTGGGTGGCAATAGACAAGTAGCACTCCCAATGGGTTTTTCTCCAAGCTCACAGAAAATACCCTCAATGCAGTAGGTACGACAACATCTTGCATTTCTCTTGGAGTTGCTTTTAGCAAAACAGCCTGTGAAAAAGACCCTTTGGGCAGTGTCCCTTGGGCTGTCAGCTCCTTGGCTTCTTTCTCCCTCCAGCCTGGACAGGTCCCAGGTCCTCAGCTCAGGGCTGCAGCACCTGTGGCCTCGTGCCTGGCGGTGGCAGAGTCTGGCACTTGTGTTGGGAATTTTCAGTAAGCACTCAAGATGCCCTTCAGCCTCCACACTTGACACCAGCCTGAATTTTGGATTCTATACTGCTGCTTCACTTTGGAGGCTTTATTTTGCTCTTGTTCCAGTGTAAGTCAAAAGTTGCATGGAGGCAGCATCTGGATGCAAGTCTGCATCCTCAGGTTTTCACAAAGCACCTTTTGAGACAGACACTAGACACAGTCATATTTCAAACACTCCCTACAGGAAAGAAATATGGAAACATTTTCCCTGAGTCTCAGTGTAGTGTCTAACTCCAAGATCATTCCTTTAAAGATAAAAAAGCAAGAGAAAGGGCAGAAAGCAGAATGTGAAGAACAAACATGACAGAGAACACCACCTGTCAGGTGTACAGGTGGGCAAGATTTTCCTGCTTTGTTCTGCAAGCAAGGCTGATGTTCTGTCCTGAAATAAACTCTAAAAGACATGACAATGAGAGGGTATAAAAGAGGTCACTGAATTCATTAGTGGTAGCTTTAGATTTTTTTCCAAGACACTTGGACCAAGTGGAATTTTCTTCTTTGAACAGAGGTTCTTTTCATGGGGAGTATAGCAATTTCCTTCATATATTTTTAAAATTAAGGAAGAGTTATTTCTAGACAAAGAAGTTACAATCACTGGCTCAAACCTGTAAGTTTTGGTCCCCAAAACTTGTAGCTTTCCAGCAGATGGTTCAGAGATGGGCACCCAGGACTTTTGGACTACTTGGGGTTCAGTTTTTACTGTATACTCTCCCAATATTTGAGAACATCATGGAGTCATTTCTTTTAAATATATTTATGAACTTGAAGTGATTATTTTTCTGTTTATATCTTCAATTATTAATCACCAGCTTTCTGCAGATAAGCCAAAGAAAGTGAAATCAATTTAAAAAACCAAAACAACCTGAAACCAGCAGGCTTTACTGCTGCATAATAAACAGAAAAGCTGCTAGTGAAGCAGCAATCACAAATGATATTGACCAGAAAAAATAATGATCAAGTGCCTCAAAATTAGATCTTAGAGGCTCCCCAAATATAGAGGAAGATGGCATGGTACAGGTTGTTTGGTGATAAAGCAGGATCATCTCAGTGCTCTTTACATACCTGACAGGTGCCTTCTCATGATCAAGGATCTGACTGGAACAATCCATGCAGAGCCATTGGCCCAGCTCTGGAATGCTGAAGGACAACTTTCTCCAAATTGTCCAAAAAGGCTGAGGCACTTGCACATCATTTTCAGATACACCTCTTATGAAAGACAGATATTTTTAACATGTTTTACAGGACATCAGCAGAGAGGTTAGCAGCAGAAATGCCATTCAGGACTAGCTCTTACTATGATCTTCAACTGTACTGACAAGCCCACTGGAACCACAGCCTAGTTCTAGCTAAAAACCTGAAAACTGGCCATTGCTGAAATATTATGTGGAAAGCAGTCACCTCAAACACCCTCCCTGCTGCTGTTTTATATCATTTTTATTAACTCAGTGAATAAAAAAGTCACAGCAGTAACACCAACATTTTATTGCCCTGTGAAGAACTATGTAAAAGTGCAGAAATACATAAATAAGACTTTCTAGAGTAAGATGTGAGTTTAAGTGCTTGCTTAAGTGGTGTGAGTGCCTGGCCTGGGGTTATTTTCAGAAAATAAAATCTATATTATGTGAGGTAGTGAGAGCTCAGTGCTTGCTGGCTCTGCCATTCCCAGGCCCAGTGGTCCCTCACACCCTGGGCTGTGGCAGACACCTCATGCTCCTGAAAAAGAGCAGATGGGAGCAGCACTCAGCAGGGGGACATGAGCAGCAGCCCCTCTGCAGTCACTCGTGCCCACAGGCACCTCTCACTGCTCCCCAGGGGTGGGAGGCTGAGAGGGCCCCACTGCTGGCTGCTTCGGACACAGGATTTTCCCTTTTGCAGACTAGTTCAGTCAGAGCCCTGAAAGGCTCCTGGTTGTTTGCAGAGAAAAACTGAGAAAAGAAATCAGCTTCCTACCTTAGAGTGAAACATGAGGGAAAATAGTTCTTTACACTTCAGAACCTTCATGTTTAGTGAAAACAAGAAATGAAATGAGTTCATGAAAAACTAATTGCCCAATTTGTTTTATGCATGAGCCCCAGCATTCCTAGCACATGCAGTTACAGCTTGTTTTCAAAGAGACCAATTACTTCATTAAAACATCATCTTCACACTTCCAGAGCTGCTTTAACAAGTCTTCTCCTCTTCATCCTTCTGGTCTATTATTTTACCATTTTCTGGTTTAAGAGCAAAAGAAAAAAGAGCCAAATGCCAATATCTGTAATTTACTAACAGCTATTAAAACCTGAGAATTAGGATCTATCCTTTCTCCACCACAAAGGAAAGGAATACTGCAAAACTTAAAACACCTTGGTGAAGACCCATGGCATCTCAGGCAGCCAGGAAGGACCTGTGTGGCAGGATGCTGCTGCAGCTACAAGGATACCAAGTGGTTTGAAACAAGCCTGTGCCTGGGAACTTGAAGGGCAAGATCAGGAAACAATAAAGATGAAAGCTCTTTGAGTTATCTTAATATTTCACTATGTGTAAGATATTCATGGAGGCCACAGAGTAAGTCTAGTTTATACACAGCAGAAACTGAAAGATGGATGGGGTGAGGTAAAGGGTGAAAGAGGAGAAGGAAAAAGAGCTAAATCCCCCCCAAAAGAAGTCAGAAGGATGCCTACAGAGATGATTTCTTCCAGACAAGCAACATAAAGCATAATTCAGTGAAATGCTGTCATTAGAAAATAGAGTTCACAGTAAGCTCTTGACTGCAGTACAAACCTTGGTTCCAAATGAAGACATTTGAGCCACCACAGTCCCTCTGATGAAGCAGAAAGCAGGAGTCTCCATGCCTGCATGTGCAGGAACAGAGTGCTGCAGTCCTGGCACTGGCAGGGAGATGCTATCGGGGGTTGCCATGGAAATAGCAGTGCAGCCCCAGCAGCTTTGACTTTGCAGGAACTGAGAGTTCAGTGAGGCTCTGGGAGCTGGCTCCTCCAGCTCCAGGCAGGACTGTGATGGGGCTGTGTTTGAGGCTTTCCCACAGCCCACCTTTCCCATCTCCCCACCCGAGAACAGGCACAACCACACACAGGCTGTTTCCCTCCTCCTTCCTTTCAGCTCAGACAATGCACACAAAGGTCACTCCTCACCCATCACTTCCATCCAGGTTCCCCTCTTACCAAGATGCTGTGTGACAGCTTTTCAGTCTGTTTGAATGTTCTGGACAGAGGTATTCCCTGGAAGCAGAGGTATTTTACTGAAGTTCCTTTCACTGCAGAGGAAGCCTTGATATCCACCTGCTATTACAAACCCAGAGAGAGCTGGAAACGCTGTACAATTTGTACAGACCCAGAAAGGATCACTCCAGAGTTTACTGTAATTACTTGTTCCCCCCTGGACACAGGTGTGATTCAGAAGGGAACTGCCATACAGGAGAGTCCAGCACCAGGTGAATTATTGCTGGCTTTGGCAATGCTGCTCTTACCTTATTGTCCTCTTCACGCCCATTGTGATATCCCCAACAGGAAAACTGCTGTGAAACATACTGTATTCTGGAGAAATCCCCTTTTGGATTAAAAAGTCCCTTTAGGAACAATTTCTACTGTTCGCTCATCCATACACCTGAATGCAGCATTATTTGCCCATAAATATTATGCATGTCAATTTAAATACAATCTTGCATTTGTGTGCAGGCTTCCCATCAAGTTTCCCCATTGTTGCACCACTGAAGCCGAGACCCCAGTGTAATAGAGCTGTAACATATTTTCTGTTCAGTGAAATGACATCCCAGAGCCATGCAGCATTAAGTCCTCTGGAAAAGAAAATTAATTCTCATAAAACCTTTAACAGCTGTATCTCATACAGGGGGCAGAACAAAGCAGCACTGGGCATTTGTATTTCCCAAGGATAACAGTGCACAGAGATCCAAGGAGCACTGTTTTCATTGCAGATTTGTATCCCCCACAGGAAAGATTATTCAGATGTGACACAGGCAGATCAAACATGCCTGATGACTGAAGTGGCCATTGACACAAGATATTTTGGGAAGGGAGATTTTCAGCTGGTGGCAAGAGATAGCACGAGGCAATGCTAAGTGACAGGCTGGTATTCCAGCTTTGATTTACCACCTCTTCACTGTATGGGTGACTTCCATCTTCAAATTTAAACTAATTTCTTTCATGTTACTTGCAAAGTGAGAAAGAGTTAAGGCCAGTTTGTTTGACACGATGGCAGCTGTCACTCCATGTAAACAGACCCCAAAATGAAAGAGCAATCCAGCACATGGAAGTAGAAAGTCCTGACACTTTAATTATCTGAAGAGATTACAAGATGAAAGTCTTTCTTGAGGCAAATGTATATTAGTATTGATATAGTCATTGTGCTTTTCAGTAAGAGAAATAGGAGTCTGTATTTACATAAGAAACTATAGTGTCTGAGATCTTTAAATATCATATTTATGGAAATGATTCTGAATTACAGCATTTACAAAATAAAAACAAGCTTAAATAAATATTCAGTGCATTAAATAAGATTTTTTTTCCACAGAAGCAACTTTTTGTGCATATTTATTTCAGAATTGAAGTTTGTTGCAATTTTTTTATCCTATAAAAGAAGCATTAAATTTCTTGTGTGTTTTTCTGTTTTTTTCTTCCTAAAAATAAAACTGCAATAATCATTGCAATGTGAAGCCTGAGATTTAAGCCTGAATAAGTATCATTGCTTGCACCACTTTACCCATCTCCCACCAATCACCCAACCCCATGCCTTTCCAAACTCTGGTGAATGCAGACACTCCAACCCAAGGATTTCATGAGAAGGATTTCAGGGATGTAATAATAATAAAAAATATAAATAAGTGAGGATAACACATCAGAGCTGACATTGTCTACAAACAGCATCATAAGGCTTGTGCATTACACATAAACTAAGTGAAGCTGTTTCATCTGAATCAAAATGACAGTAGTGCCAAACTGCAGCACCCTTATATGGCTCATTAACACTGAACAGTAAACCACTGAGCAAAGGGAATGTCCCCAAAAAATAAATAAAATTTACAAACAAATTAACACTGGCCAGTTTTGCCTTCGCACTTTGAGTGATGACCTTTCTCAGGCGTGATACCGCAAACAACTTCCTCACCCATTTTTGTATTTATCACTTGGAAACACAGTGTGTAATGCCACGAGTCAGGAAAGGGGGCACAGCAAAGAGCTCTTGATCTCGTTTCCTCTGTAACCACAGCACACTCTGCCTTGCTTTTCATGTGGCCAACTCAAAGCGGGTCCAAATGCCTTTGAAACCTCAGTGCTCAGGGAGCTCTTACTGCAAACAGTTCGTGCAAGATCATAGCATGAATCCGTGAGTCCCATTTCTTTCCTCTCTGAGTGGAGATAACAATTATTCCCTGGTGTTCCAAATAAATACAAATGTCTTCTGAGTTGTTAGCATGAGTGAAGTACCAGTATGCACTATTTTACATGGTTACGCTGCCAAATGTGGACAACAAGTACCCCTCTCTAGCTGACCATTCTGTAAGACCTTTTGGATATCTCATTACATATTTGCCTTTTAAAAAACCTCAGTATGGGAGAAATAATTTGTCTTGTCTACTAAATTTTGCTGCCAAACTGTGAAAAATATCTATTTTAATATGAATTCATTTATTTGGTAACCACTTCCTCTGAAGTTTGTTAAGTTTTAAATGCTGACATAGAAACCAAACTTCTGTGTCAGACTTTTATTAACAAGATTTTGCATAAATGATTTAGATTATAAATACTTCAAAAACTCCAAACTATGGAACTGGAAGTTGGAAAAATGTTTAGAAGACAACTTGGAGTTATTGCTCTGCTCTGTAAATAAAAGGCAAGAGAAATACACTGTTTTGGGGCCTTCAGGGCTTCCTATGGGATTCACTGAAAATTTTGCCATTGTAAATATTGAATACAGATCTGAAATAGATTTGCTTTTATTATTCCTAGCATAGGTAGCAAAAATCTAGACATGGGGAAGTTAAATGGCAGCAGGTGAGTGCTGATGCCCACAGCCATGCTGGGATTCCAGTGGGCACAGGAGTGTCTGAGCTTTGGGACTGATCCACTGGGGATGGACTAATTAACTGGCTACTCTGTTCCTAGCATGTAAGATAAGCAGCAACGCCTGTTCAATTCTCTGAGCCCTATTTCCTTCCACACAGTGCATTTGTTCTGCATATGGCATCGTAACATTAATGTTATAAATTTATGGAAGACTGTTCTGTAGCCTTAGAGCTACAGACGCCTCGTAGTTCCCTTTAGCAGCTTAGTAAAATGCAATAAAAACTGTCTGTACAAAATTTATAATAATGGATGTCAAAGCCTACGTGCCCTCACTGGGTCCCTCTTTCAAGTTAATTCTTGGCTTAGGTCAAATATATCAGTCCATGTAAGACTCCAGAAGCCACACCAGTAGTTTAATATGTCAGATACCAGCTCTGTCACTATAGAAAGGAGTGACATGGAACATGTAACAGTGAGTGCAAACACGGACAGGCTTCATCTGGCCATAACGAGGTAATGGAGCAGAGTGGGAGGAACAGCGGGAACAGAAGATCTGAAAAACAAGAGGGGAAATTTCTCTTCAGTTCCTCTGAAGAACAGGATGGGACAAAAATGATTTCAAGGGAGGGGAGAGAAGATGGTATGAGCTAGCACCAGCACTAGCAAGTGAAGGGCCCCAGCAGGCAATCCCTACCCAGTTTATCTGGCCAGGCTCAGTCCCTCCAGTGCGGGTGCCCAGCACTGGCAGTCAAGGCTGGCCTGTCCTCCTCTGCAGCTCACAGGGGAAGGCAGCTCCATCAGAGGTGCAAAGAAGCATCTCTCCCTTGGTTTTAAAGAAAGGCTAGGGGGATATTTGTGAATATCTCTGAATTTCATACTCCTTCAAGTCCACTACATGGTTAAAGAAAGCAGCTTCTTCCTTTCTAACTTGTACCCCAGCCAGCAAGCGAAATGGGATTGCAGATTTCTGGCTTCCTGTGGTACATGACTGCTTTTTTCTCCCTCGCTCCCTCTTCCACCCCCACAAACTTGCAAAGCAGCAGCCCTACACACCAGAGTGATCCTCCAAAGGTTTGGAAAGAAAGCAAAGGGACACCCTGTCCCTGCAGCTGAGCTGTGAGTGCATCACCTCTGGCAGTGCAGGCTGCCCTGGCTCTTTAGAGCTTACAGCAGTAGTCAGAGCTCACAGAGTGACTCTGTTGGGGTGGGGAGTGTTCTAGGATCTCAACAGGGAATTCTGCCTTTAGCTTCATGCAGCTTATTGCTGTATAAAAGTCAAACCCCTCCCTAGTCCTCTGTAAACAGAAGCTGAGAGTTGGCAGCCCAGGCTGAGAAGCACCTGTGAATTGAGAACCCTGGCTGAGCGTGCACATTTTGCTGTGCAGGCAGGTTCTGTGGTGCACATGAATTTGCTGCTGT
The DNA here is from genome assembly GCF_022539315.1 of Serinus canaria. Classification (NCBI taxonomy): domain Eukaryota; kingdom Metazoa; phylum Chordata; class Aves; order Passeriformes; family Fringillidae; genus Serinus; species Serinus canaria. Next base: position 62,770,460 of record NC_066317.1, on the reverse strand, counting down.
CTTTGGTGGGAGTTCCTCAGAGCCCTGAGTGAGTCATTACCTTGCCACAGCTCCGACAGTGGTGCTTCCTGCGAATGACTGTGAAAGGAGCCTTGCATGCAGTGCAGTAGCTGCAGACTTCATCTGGAACCCAGTCAGGAGGATCTGTCAGAAACACAGCAACAAAAGGGAACATAAATCAAAAGAGAATAAAACCAAACATGTGATTACCAGATCCACAAGGAAGTAGGGAGAGTAAAATATAACAGCAGCTGCTTTCATCTGCATTTCTCCAGGTGCTTTGCAAACAGTAGCTGAGGGAGCTCAGGATGCCCAGCACTGGGCTCAACTCCCCTCTTCTTTGCCAGGCATCCACCTTTGGGCAAAGCAGATCAGGCATTAAAATGGCCCATGACAGCTTTGGACTCAAAATAAAATCTTAGTCAAATTCAAGTCCAGGAAGAAGGAGATTCAGCAAAATAAAACAAGAAGACAAGAGATTATTAAAGCAGAACTGAATCACAAGTGTTTTTGTCAGTGCCACCACCATCAAAACAAGCTTAGAGCTGAGATCGTTCCCAGCCTCTTCAGCCTTCCCTCCAGAAAGGCCAACTGCTTTTCTGCAATTAGGCAAGCAACTGTACAGGTAATAAACCCAAAGCCTGATTACCATCTGTTCAATTATTAGGACTCTTCTTGGAAGTCACCATAACTACAGCAAAACCACAAAATCAAGTGTACACAGCTTAGCAGAGAAAGAACTTGCCCATTACCACGGACAGCATGTTACAGTTCTTTATGTCTTCTGCGAGCTCTCCAACCTCCCATAAAAGACAAGAAGGGAAATGATTTGGTTTTGGCAAGGCACAAGGTATTGGGCTCCCTTCTGTTGAGCTGTTTCTGCTCACGACAGGCTGACATGACCTCAAAGAGTCTGGAGTTACAAGTGTAGAAATGATGAAGCTGACTGCTTAATTAAGTTGGTAAAAATCTAATGAGTGCAAAACAAGTTCTGTCTAGAAGGAATCCATGGACAGGGTGAACATGAACTACACATGAACGGGTGTATTTATCCAAGTTCCCTGAATGCAGCTCCTTTCTGAGTATTATTTACAATTTGCAAGCCATGCAATTGCTGATTTATAAACATGACAAGCAAGATCTCTGCCTCAAGGAGCATACCATCAAACAACAAAATATATGGTGCAGTTGATGCAGAGGTTAAGAGGACTATAGCTATAGGCAGAAAGATAATTAAATGAAAAATCCACTGTTTTGTTCCAACATAACTATGACCAGTTTTCATGTGTTTGTCACATTACAACATTTGTCAAATTAAAAGTACAAAGGATATAGCTTTCAATGTAAGAAACTGTTCAAAAAGCAGATTAGTAAAAACAAAGAGAACTTAGATTTTGACTCAGCTTTTATAGGCTTCTCTAAACTATTTTAGAGGTTGGACTAGCTTAAGGAAGCTGTCCTTCACTTAAGGAGCACACCAGTCTGATAAAGGTTACACCTACAGGGCCAGTAACCAAACCCAGAGGTTGATGTACAGAGAAATTACTGATGTGGTGGAAAAAAAGGAGATTGCACAGAGAAGCCTTCATCTCATCCCTGAGAACAGTTCACCAGAAAATGTTCTGTGGGGACAGAAGGCTACAAATTCCTGGTTCAAAGGCAGAGTTTCCTTCAGCAGCAGGGAGATACAGGACTGCCAGCTTAAGTCAAGCATTAATAACAGTGCAGCAAAGACATTTTTCTTTCCACTTTTTTTCCTTTTCTGCAGTCTCCCTAGGCATTACATCTATCTTGCCCAGTGAAACTTACTCCTAGTATCAGTTTATGATGTAGATTTTGAAGACTTTGTCACTTTCTCTGATCTGAAACCATGGCAAGCCTGATGGAGAATCCCCATGTCCTCCATGCAGGAGGCCCCTTGGGTTATCACATATATATCCAAAACAAAAAGCAAAAATATGAACCAATAACAATGCTCCTGTTTAAAACTCGTCTCTACATAGATGATGTTTCCAGGGATTTAACCATCCAGCCATTCTCACTCATTTTGAACACAGCAAAATGTAGGAAGTTATTGAAGCTCTGTGCCAGCAGGTCTCCCTCTGCAGGTCTGGTGGAAGCAGCCTTGCTAAGATGCTCAGTTTGATACTGATGCTTTATAAACTGCATTGCAGGGTGGGCTACCAGGTTCAGACAGTTACTGATTTTAATATTCACCAAAAAGCCACAAAGCACAGGCCCTTTCTGTACTCCCTGCAGCATCCCAATGTGATGTGCCACTTCTGCAGCAGCTGGAGTCATCATCACTCCTCCCCTCAGATCACTGGTAGGTCACACACATTATAAGCCAACACAAGCCCACCCCAAAGAACTCATCAACACAAAGCAGCTTTCTTATCAGCTGCTTCATTTTTGGCTTGGGTTTCTTTGAGGGGCTTTTTTTTTTTTTTCTTTGTCTTTTGTGGGGGAAAGACAGAGTTGGTTTTTTTCCCCCCTGCCCTATATTTTTCTGTTGTTGTCAGCATTGCACTTCAAGGGCAAAGTTATTTTTTAATTGATCTTGCATAGATTTGCCTCCATGCTCAATAGAAAGAATAACTGCAAAAAAACCCCCAAAAACCCCAGCACCCCCAAAAAACCAAAACCAGGCAAATAAACAAACAAAAAACACCCAGCAAATTTTGATAAATAATTACCTCAAACTAACAATAATCATATAAGCTGTAATTCACACTTACAGAATCACTTGACTGACAGATTAATTAATCTGAAAACTTTGTTTTTGTAAATTCATTTCCATAAATAATAATTCACAGCTTATTGGCAATGTACAGAAACAGTAGAACCCTCTCCACAGAACACTCTCCCACAGCAGAGGGACTCTCTCTGCCCCCACACTGGTGTCACTCAGCTGATTCACAAAGTGTCACTAGGGTGGCTAAAGGGCACATTTCCCCAGACAGTGACTCATCAGCAGGGGGGCACAGCCAGTCCCTCTTGCCTCAGGGGCTTTGTGCCCTCCCAACCACTCACACCAAGATCTGCTGCACTGCAGCACACCCCCAAATAGTAACACTTGGTTATGTAACAGCTTTTAACATTCAAAATGCTGTACAAATGTAATTGCTTTAATCCTCATCACCCAGCTACAGTCAGTGTGTGGGGAGAAATCAGGAGAGGGATGTCTTGCACAAAATCAAAGCGGTGCAGCACTGAAGTGACATTTGAAATAGGGAACTTTGGGCCACTACCCCAAAGCCTTTCCTTCCAGCTGACTGAAAATGGCCTTACACTGCCTACAAACACAGAGTTGTGAGACCATGCACTTCGAAATCAAAGGCAGTGCTGGAGAGGAGCTGAAGTGCTCACCCTGGCAGGAAGGATGAATCCTGATGCCTGGGTTTCTCCCAGCCCACAGGAGGCAGCCCTTGGTTCCCTTCCCCAGCCCCATCTCACTCAACCTTGGGAGCAGCCCCTGACTTACATCAGTGATTGAGTCACTGGGCTTTTTATAGAGCAGGCCATTGAAATACCCTCTGAAGAGCCCTCTCCTGAGGGGAAAAGCTTCCATGTGAGGAGCAGAGAGTGCATTACACAAATTAAACCCCGAGCACGAGCCTGAAGCTGTGCTGGGAGCAGGGCAGCAGCACTGCACCCACAGGCTTTTTATGTTACACTCCTTCTGCAGGCTATGCTGCTCCATTAGCTCTGCATGCTGCAGCAAATAGCAACAGCCAGTCTCTAAAGCATTATCTGCCTGTGCTTGGGGGATTTGGACCAGGAAGGGAGGGAAAACCTTGTTCCTGGGCTAATTGGCCCAGTGCTTTATCATGCAATGAGAGTTTGGAGAAGTCTGCTGGGAAATGGATGAAGTCCACAGCACAAACATCAAAGAGGAGGAGGAAGGGAAGGAAGGGATTAATGAGACAGACTACAGATATAAATTTTAGAAGAAAACATTAAAAGCATGCCCAGAAAAAGAGGCAGACAAATGAAGAGAAACAAGTATTTACAAGTTTAGAGAAAGGAAAAAAGCACAAGATAAAATTAAATAGCATTAAGACTGAAAAAGGCTCTTAACTATTCAAACATCCTGCATGACAATTGCTCATAAATCATGAAATTTTACAGTCTTTTTATTTATTCTGTAGCTTTTAGCATTCACCTTTACATGACTATGTAATGTCTATCTCATTAGCCAAAAAAAAATTCTGCTCCTAAAGTTAAAAGTCAAGTTAAATCCAAGATGCTGGAACTTAAAGAAAACCATAATCATGGATGAAAAAAATCAGACACTGTAAACTGTCAAAAAGAACACATTAATTAATTTGGCATTAAATATGTACATTGGACCTAATGCAGTCCCATCTAATCTTAGAAAATGAAGAAGATCATCTCTTTGTCTCAGAACACAAGAAGAAGAGAACATGGACCCAGATCCATCAACTGTGATGACTGAAGCATTAGCCCAGAAAGCTGAAGTTTCTTCTGTGGTGCTGAGACACAAGAGAATGATGCAGGGAGAGAGAAACAACCCCAAAAGGTGGTGGAGCTTGCAGAAGGCCTTGGCCAGCAAATCTGAACTCTGGTAGGAAACAAGTCAGAAGCAAGACACCACAACTCCCTGCTGAAGAGCAGCTGCTAAACCCTAAACTTGTAATGTTTGTGTTACAGCCAGACAATTCAGAGAGAAGACCCCTTTCTGCAACTTTTTATTTTTATCAATTATTCCTAATGCAGAACTCCAACTGAAAGTTCCTCCATGCATTTTTGCATGTTAAATCCAAGATGCAAGAGAATCCTGATTACACCTCCACCAAGCTGACCTGCAGAGTTCCACAGCAGCTGTGGAACTGCCACCACTGCAGCTGTCACTGCTGCCAAAAGGGTCAGATGGGCCTGCTGGGGCTCTCTGATCAAAGCAGGATTGCCAATTCTCACAGTTTTAAGCACAGAAAGTTGAAAACTATAGTGACTTGACTTTACCTCCTCACTTCAACTGCCACAGTAAAATGAACCTTTTTTGTCCCTCATCACACCTGATTTTCCACATGTTATTCTGGGCAATCTCTGACTTTGATGTAAGATTTCTAACAAGCAATTGTACCAAAGTAATTTTTGTCCTTGCTCAGAAGATGCAGTGCTGATTACAGCCAGCTTGACATTTCTCAAAAAATAAATTTTTATGCTTAATATAATTTGATGAAAATTTTGGGGCTAAGGGAGAAAAGAGGTACAGCCTTCTTAGCTCCAGCTCTGGTCAAATAGCTTTCTTAGGATGGAATTTCTGTGCAATTCTAGAAAGCTTTCACCAAGACACAGAGCTTTGCAAACTTGGGCTCAAGCCTCTGTCTGATTCAACATCACCTTGAATGATGTCCTTGTTCATTCTGTCCAGGTACATGATCAACAACCTATTCTTTGGGCAAAATAATTATTTATATAAAATGTAGCAACACTCCTAGAAAACACTGGTTTCCATTGAGATATGGGTCAAATCTTTACTTTAAATCAGACAGAGCACAGACCTGGGTCTTCCATATAACCACTAATAGGAATATTCTCTGTAAGACTTACCAATCATTATAAAATAGAAAAAATTGATAATGTAGATCTACATAAAACATACATGAACACTCAAAACATGTATTTATTAGACAAAAAAGTTTAAAACCTAATCAAAATCCAAGTTATGATGTTACAGGGTTGAATAAACTGTTCTTTACAGTATTTAGGGGATGTTTTCCCATAAGTGCTGCATGGAATTTTCAACAAGTTCCACATAGTGCCAACAAAGAGGGATGGTCTTTGAGAAGGGAAAAGGCTCTGAGCAAGTTCTTAAAGCCTAAATAAGATTGAATTATTGCACTACAACCTAAAACCTGGAAGAATCCTGTAATTCTACATGCATGATTAAATATGTTCAGTTGATTATAAAACATTGCCTCCATATGGAAATTTGATTCCTCTCTCACACAGTGTAAGCAGAGCTGCTGAAAAAGGATAAAGTGAAAAGTTTTGTGCACAGAACATGTTTGGCCCCTGAAGTGTGCAACAGTTTAACTTCTTTCCTTTACAAGGTGTTGCTGGCCATCATAATAAATAACAGAGTGAGCACAGGCACAAAGAGGACAAAAGAAAAACTGAAGTATTTTGCTGGGGCTGACAGCTATCACTAGAGCCACGGTGATTAGATTCTGCACATACAGGAGCATGGGTGGGCTTTTCTGACCCAGGGACTTAAAATGCAACAAAAACAAGTGCCTGAGCCTGGGACTGTGAACTTCTGAGTTTGTGCTTGTGCTGCTGGATAGAGAGCAGTCAGGGCCTGTGACCAAACAGGAGTGGGTGGGGTGGCAGGGGATCAGGGAGAAATAGTGTGTGCTGTGAAGCAAACAGATGCTACCACTACTTGGCACAAACAGGTATTTGTACTGGCAGCCACAGAAATCCATTATGTCTCCAGTTTTTAGCAGGTGGTAGCAAGCAAGGCAGTTCTGTACAGATGCTAAAGGGATAAGGAGTGAAAATGCATGTATGGCTGCAGAGACAGCTGAGATGCTACAGCAAATATTTTCATGGAGCACCAACAGCTTCATAATGCTTGCTGGTTTCCTTGAGAAAAACCTTCAGATTTCTAGATATCTCATGCTTATTCTAGGACAAGAACTGTAACTCACTTTCTTAGCCTGCCTTTAACTTCATAAAATGGATAATTTAAAATATTCACATTTCCCTCAGTTGGAACAGATCAGTCCTCCTGAGTAAAAAGTTATCCCAAAAAACATGTACAGTAAAACTCAGATTTGCCTAACTTTGTTATTAAAATCATCAAACTCACAAGGGTAAACATAATGTTCCCAAATATGGTGAGCAGGGTCACACTTATGCTTTATCCCATTAGCAAACTGATAAATTAAAACATAAAAAGGCAATTTTGAAGTAAAAAATGTTTTGAGGTTACTCTGTGTGTGCACACCTATGTACACACAAGGCAATCTGCTAGCAAATAGAAAGCAAGTTCTCTGTTAGGGTTAGAAATGTGATGCCAGATGCATAAATGGCAGAAAGACACCAAACTTCTTCCCCAGTGTTTGCTGTTTCTAGAGCTGTGCTGGATGTTAAGAATGACACAGCTCTGTCCTGATCAGGGATGCATTGGCACTGGGTTAAATAAGAGCAATTTTCTCACATTTTCAAATGCAGAGGTTTCCTTTACACTGTGTGTGACCTGTGCTGCCCACTCTCAGGCAGCTCTCATTCAGCTGTGGTTTGTCCAAGCTGGAGCTCAGGATCTTCCCAACAAGGTTCCTCCTGTGCTGGTTTGGAGCTCACCAGGGCACAGGGAGAAAGGCAGTCCAACCTTTTTGCTCAGTTGTAGACTGCCACTACAATTTGCTTTGAGTTTATACACAGAATTTTGTACTCCACTGGCCATCACTTCCATCATAAAACCAGGACAAGAAATTTTACAATATTTAAAAAATACTTATTGAATATTGCCTAAATTAATATTCTACCACAGGAAAATAAAATTGTTTTACCCTCTCTCCCTATAAATATAAATAATTTTTGAATACTTCATGAAGTATAACTGTATATACTTCCTTGACAAAAATCTTAGAGCATTAGGACAACAAAGATTAACACACAGACCATAGGCTCAGGATTTTGTTTTGGAATGCCAATTAATCTGTGGTTTATTGTATTTCAACCTTCAGAAGGTCACAGGATTTAACTCTTAAACCCTTGCCAATGTCAGTTGCCTCATAATAAACATTCATATTTGTTTTATGACCTAGAGCAGCTGGTGGGTTTTATATACAATAAGAAGGAGAAATCTGACAAAAACAAGTGATTCATCTTCATAATGTGAATAGAGGCTAAAACCTTCAGTACAATCTTAAGGCCATTTATTTGTTCAGGTTGCTGGGCTTGCTTTCCATTTCTGGGATTTTTTTTAATGCCATTGATGACTACAATCTAAAACATTTGCTACATTCAGTCAGAGGGATTTATTTGATAATAGGGAAGAGCTTTCCTGGCAGATAGCTGGCTGGACCTTCTCAATTTGATACATACTCTGCCACAATGGCAGAAGGGAAGAGCTAGGATGTGCTCCTTTGCTTTTAACTGTTTTTACTTTCCGTTGAAATAATCGAGTGACCTGAGGTATAGAACAGACGTACAAAAAAGGAATTAATTAACTTTGATGCAATGCCCTCAGTCTTTGCTTGAATCCCTTTACAGGGATAACTGTGGTGTATTCCTGTACTCCTGTTGATGGCCTGTGGCCCAGATTTGGCCTGAAGGACAAATCCACCAGGCTCACTGCAAGCAACAGGGAACAATGTTCCAGCAGCAAAAGTTGCCTTTATCCACCAGACATCTTCCACCTGCACCCGAACATCACCCGAAGTCAGGGGCTGTTCCTTCCACAGGGGCCAGCAAAAACAAGACACACAGGGAGGTGTTGTAAGGGGCTGCTGAGGTTAAAGCCTTGGTGGAACTTTATGCCCCATGCTGGATGCCTTAGGGATGGCAAACCATGTATCCCATTAGCTAACCCTGCATACCTCAGCAGAAAAAGTCTGTACAGTGATGCCAGCAATGACAACTTGTGACCTGAAGGGACAGGGTGTTGTGGTGAGTGTTCAGTTCCCAATTGAGTTATCTTCCCTGTTTTGTATTGTTTTGTGATGCTTTCCCCCAGTTACACCCCTATACCCAGTTTGATGGTTTAGTCCTGGTTCCCCCTTTCCCTCGAATGGTGTCCTCCCTGTCTGGGCTCGCTGCCAAGCCCTTGTCTCCACCCCCGTTCCCCTGGCAACTGCCCCTTTCCCCTCCTCCAGAGCCCCGTTCATCTCCTGAAACCCCCCCATCCTTCCAGAAACTTCTCCCTTCCACAGGGGGTGATTGGGCAGGTGCCCTGAGCCCCTCCTTCGTTCGTGTACCACTTGTTGCCACCCCTGTCAGTCATGTTGAATTCCCCTCCTCAGTTTCTCCCGATTGGTTATTGTACACCCCTTTATATACTGCTTCTCCCCCTTTTGTCGCGTCTTTTCCCGCCTGGACGCGGTGGAGGAATGATACATTAAAACCACTGGGCTACACCAGGCGTGTTAAGACCCTCTTTTCTCTCGGCTTCTCCGCCTTGCCGCTTCTTTTCGATACTGTTGCTGCTGTCCTGCCGAGGAAGGCGCAGCCCGGACGTCCCTGACGGATCTGGGTAGTGCCCCCTTAGCTGCTAGCTGCTGCTGTGCTCCGAGCTAGCCCCGGCCGCCTTCCCCCCCTGCTCGGACGGGAGGGGAGTGCTTTCGACGCAGCAGGCGCGGCAACAGGGATTTGGCACGTATTGCAGGTGAGGGGTGTTTCTAAAGTTCCCATAAATTCAGCAAATTGACCCACTTCAGATGCCCTTATTAGCAGATTTTATGTGACTTCTTGTGTTTGCAAGGTGGAGCTCATCTCTGTACTCCTCAACACCCTCTGTCTCTTTGGGATACATAAAATTCCTGCCCATCAGGCCTGGAGCCAAGTTACAGCAGACTACACTGTTCAGTTTACACAGTCAGAAGAGCTGCACTGGTTTGCAGATATTTACAGCACAACCATGAGTAGATATTTACAGCATAGCCACTTACACATAAGCCAAGGAAGGCTCCCAGAGAAAGCCTGCAAGGAGACTGGTGCAGGCATGGCCAAGCCCCCAGTGAGCCTATGTGAGCCCCAAAAGCAGAATACCTGCAGGAGCACCTGCTCATTGGCTTGGTTTAGAGGATATGTTAGCATGGGACACCACTGACCAAGGCAGCCAAGCTCATCCTGGCATCCACATCTATTTATTCAAAAGGGACTTGCTTACCCCACAAAGATCTGCTTTCTACCATGCAGGCACACATACAACAACTGCTATTCTGGAATGAAGGTGCAGGCAGGGGGTTGTTTTGTTGAAGTTACCTCATATGCTATAAATACTACAAATTTGGTTTTATCATTCACTTAGGGCAGGGAGTTAACTATTCACACTGCCTGGGTGCTGCTGTTGAACCTCCAAAGATTTCCCTTTACTGTGTTGGCCATAACATCACCTAAGTACTCAGACCATGGTCCTCTTATTTCAGTAAATAACATCCCAACTCACTTCTCCAAACATGAACCATTCCCCATGCCAATAGCAGCTGCCATGAAAAGCTGAAGAACCTTAAAAGCTGAGCAACATGCCAGGGAAGAGAAATGACTTTGCTGTGACAAAATGCACATCCACTGTGAGAGGGTTATGCAGCATCCTGCAGTTCAGAATAACTGGCTTTCAGTTCTGTAAGTCAAATTCACCAACAGCATCAGCATCGATCCAAAACAAAAGACAAAGAATTGAAGCAGTAGAGAAGGAATAATCTTGGACTCTTTTGCAATATAGCCTGTACATGGTAAGGATTTGCTTAAAGATTTGTTCCTTCCTGCACCCTCTGTGACATTCTGAATTACAGCACAATAGAAAAATCAATTAAAATGACTACTGAATAGTTCTTTATCTGCCTCCAAATCACCTTCCTCCAGAAGAGATAATATTTCTGCAGTGCATTATACATGAATTAGCCCTGCTGTTCTAAATAGATTAAATCCTCTAGCCTGCAGCTTCAGAAGAAGGGTAAGCAAGAAAACCATGGGTTTTATATAAGCACAAAATAAGTTATAAATATGAATATTTCTCTAAAACCTAATCTTTAGGAGTTCTTTTTTCCCCCTCTGTGATTTCTGATCTTTATTACAAATGACATGAACCAATATTTCTTTTCTCTTGGTCACCACCCTCCACATACAAGCAGAGGCGCACGCTGCTTCATCACCCAGCTCTGTCATCCTGCATGCCAAACCTCACACTGGAAGGACAGTAGTGCACATGGACAAATATGTAACAATAAATCAAAGTTTTAAAGCACAAGGAAATTACTGCACACTTGAGTTTCTGGGAAGCTCAGAGACAGTTTCATAGCTGATGGTTGTCTTGTACTTCTCACTTGACCACAGACATATTATGGCTCTGGTAATTGGGCTCCTGGTGTGCTGAAACCACCACTCAGCCTTGAAGATCAAAGCTGATTGCTTTCTTGTTTGCTCCATCTCATATATCTCTTTTCTTATTCGTTGACTGCAAGTGCTCTGATATCTTTTAATCCATTTTTTATACTGAGTTTGCCAGAATAGGACTTGAACCCATAACTAACTCTGAAGAAGCTCAGATTAATAAAAGAGAAACAACTCCTGAGCTTTCAGAATACCTGAACCTCAACCAAAACTGAGACTCACATGCATTTTTCATTCTTACCATGTACTCAGTGAGATTTGAGCAACCTCAGCAGACTTATCTAAAGCTATCATTTTCTTTGAAATACTAGGGTGAAGAATGTGAAAATATTAGCCAAAACACCTTGATCAAAGACAAAAGTAAAGAAAATATGAAAGGTACTTCTACCTTGGGATGAAGCAGCATATCCGCATGCAGCAAATGATAGAAAAAAACCCTCTCAAGATTTGGCTGAGAAGACCTTACTTAGGGCTTGGCATCTCACACAGCCCTCAGAAACTCATCAGATGTAACATCACACACTGTATTAAAGCCTTTACTATACAGACCCTTTCTGCACTGATACAGAGCAATTCACACTGAATGACCATTTGTGGATAAGAGTTTCACAAGGCTGTTAGAAAAAATCTGAAAGAAATATGCTCTGTTTACCTTCTGACTTTGTCTCTAAAACAGCATGACAACATTTTATACTCACTTTCCAGAGCCAAACATTAAAAGAGTTTTCATTTTAATGATCACTTCTTTAATACATCAGTGTTGTCTCATTTTAATTCTTAGAAAAAAGCAAATACCTTCAAAGTCCCCATCTCTGGCTTTTGCTGCAAGTTCTGAGGATGATATACTTTCTTGACATAAAGCACAGTCTTCCAATGCTGCATTCCTTAAACCATGATTAACTGTAAAACAATTCAAAAAATACTCATATTTCCTCATATTCATGTTAGAACTTTTGGGATTAGACCACAAAAGCACCTTCTTAGACTTCTTGCTTTTTCTCTACCCTGACACAAACAGTGATTTACAAGTCTCCTATTCTACTTTGGGATGACAACAGAAATGAAAGATGCTGTTATTACAGGACATGCAGTCTTCCTCCTTCTACTAGTTTAGCTGCACTTACATTTTATTTCCCAATTCTTAACTTGGATCCTTTAAGACAAGCAGATTTTGCGAACAATGAGAGAGTCCCAAGGTAAATCACACACATCAAATCACACATATCAAAGAGAAACTTCACCCCAAAACTCCCATTGTTTCACTCATTTTGTTTATGCTTACTTTTGTCAATATCATCTTTTTTAATGCAAGAGTTCATCCATTAGAAATTACATCCATCCAAGTACTATTGATTAAAATATATTTCTCAGTGATAGTTCTTTACAGCTCCAGTGTCTTTATTACTCTTATTTGAAGGTTCATGAGCTCTTGTGCTCTATTTCTAGCAATTCTGTCTAACCCCATTTATCTATTTTTTTTTAAACAATAAAAAAAGCCAGTCTATTTTCACATCCTGACAGGCTGCCATCATAAAACTGTTGAGGAAGTTCCAACCAAAAGTAACAGAAGATTGTAATGCATGTTGTGCATTATCCCACTGCAGAATTAGGACTGGTATGGAGGTTTTTTCTGCTGAATTGATCCAACTATTTAACCAAGTGTTTCACATAAAAAGCTCAATGCTTTTACATGAAACTGGGAGAATGAAAATTTTTCAATCTGGAGGAAAGGAAGTAGGAAAATAAAAAGAGCTCTGGTCACTTTGAGATGCTGGTAGTTCTAATGACAATAAGGGACAAAGGCAATTGCAGCCTTGCTGGGATGACACTGTTATTTCTTAGCTAAGTTAGCAGACTTGCCACTTAGAAAAGAAATAATAAAAATGTTCACAGAGGAAAAATCTTTTGTTGGTCCGTGATCTGGTTCTGGTTCCATTACTTTAATTATCTACAAGTGGAATGTGGTGTTTTTCTATTTTGAAGCCAAATTCTTAAATTTGCTCAAGAGAGGACAGATTTCAGCATCTTACTGAGCATTCCCATCTTAGAGACTGTTCTTTGGTAACTTAAAATGTACCCACTGTGAAACAAATCTGGGGTGGGGGGGAAGAACCTACAAAGTCCAAACCCTATCTAAATCATAAACTATGATTTATAGCTACAAACTATAAGGGCTACAAACTGTGATTTATAGCTATAAACTGTATGGGCTACAAACACTGTATTGCTGTTAAATAAAGGAATATGGAAACAGCAGATGAACTCTGAAGACTTTAACTCTTTAGTATTTGCCTTAAGACAAACTCCTGTTCCTAAACAAGACTTCATCCTGTTTACAGTCTGTTTCCATGACTCCTTTTAAACTTAGGAGAAATCACTGTACAGTGAATCATGTCAAAAAGATAACAATATGTTAGGGGAATTCGTGTCAAATAGTTATGGATTCCCACTGGGCTACCAGCAGAAATTCACTGTAGAAAACAAATGTTTAGATCTTTACCTTTCTTCTGCTTTTCCTTGTCTTCTGTTTCAGGTTTGGTTGCCATAACTTCAAACAAGGTCTTTAGGATACTTCTCAGATCACTAGCATAGTTTGTCTGCAGCTGGTCAGCAACACCTTGGAGTTTGAGAAAATGGGTCAATCAATTCTAGACTGTTACACCAAACTTTTAAAAAGTATTTAAATCTGCCTGTTAGTACCAGTAATGGCTTCACTTACTTTTAGGGGATTGCTTGCTCACGTTAGGAATAAAAACTGAACACCTGATTAAACTCATTCTCCTTTATGGCCAAGTTACATTCTGGTTTTTATGCTACCTGCAAGCCAATACATATATTTCATATCCTTTGGCAGGAAATACTGAGAGATTATTTTTGCATGAAAACAGAACTGCTAAGTCAAATTTCATTCCTTGAACACAATAGTGCACCAGGGAAAAATCAAACCTGATACAAGTCCAAATTCTTCAACACTACAGGTCTAAGATGTCAGCATCTCTGGTTCTGCAAGTTCCAAACAGGTAACAGGTCCTTCTAAAGCAGACTGCAACTGAGGCCCCCAAACCAGAGTTTTCCTGAAATTTTATCTCAAATCCTTTCTACCACAAATTGACATGCAAAACCCCCCAAAAAAATCCAAAAAATCCCTGAAAAATAGTTTAATGATTCAGTGCTTCTCATACCTGAGATACAGACAAAAAGGCGGTGAATAAGATCGTTACTGCCATGAAATCTAGATCTGATCTTCTCTCGTGTGGCAATTTTGGCAGCCTGTAAAGCCAGCTGGATTTCTTCCTGATCAATGTCATCAGATGAACAAGAACTTGTCATTAAACTGCTGTCAGAGAAAAAAAATAATGTAAAGGAAAGTAATGTAAATCTTCACTCAGTTGTTCAGGATGTTCAGCAAATCCTAAAGGATTTATGACTCAGGCAAGACTCTATAGTAGCAGAACTAATTGCTGTAAATTCTTGTTGAAGGTAATCAGCACACAACCAATCACCAGTTTGATTTTCACTCTGTGACAGCTGCAAAAAAACTTGGAGCAGAAAATCACTTGTCTGTATTTTACTGCATTTTTCCTTAGCTGTTACAAAGTGCTGTGCCATTTTTCACATTAACTTCTTCTAAAAGCTCAATTCTGAGACCATAACTCCACCAAAAATCCTGAAGGGGAATATCAACCTAAAAATGTGAAGGTCAGTTCTGAAGTCAACTTAGAAATTTACGAACATGGAAATTATCTGAAAAAAGAAAGAAATTCTGAATTATGTTACCTTAATATAGCAAGAACAGAATCTAAATATAACTTCACCAAAAAATGGAAAGAACAGCAATAAAATATGATTTACACAGTAGAGGTAGGTTAATTCCCTTATAAATGTAACATTAGAAATAGCTGAAATGTCAAACTATTGTGAAGAATGGCTCATCAACTCTAAAGAGATTTAAATGTGCCACCAAATGCCTACTCAAACTTTTATTTTTTTGTTAAAAACCAGAAGCCAGACATTCCCACACTTTCACCACCACCACCTCTACCACTCTTCTCTTACAGAGAAGAAGCTTGAAACAAGGGAAGCCTTGGAGAGAATCTTCAAATGTCAGGAATGACCTTAAATATTTGTAAATGAAGATGTTAAAAACAGGGAAAAGCAGCATTTTGCCCTTAACAACTCTTAATGGGACTAGAGCACAGGATGTAACTACACTGAAGTCCTAAGGATTCACTGTGCTGACCAGAGCAGACAGGAGCCTTCTCACTTGACTACATTCAAGCCAGAGGGAACATCAAACCATTTTCTCCACATACTGGAAAGAAATTAATATTGCCAATTATTACAAAAAAATAGACTATTTTACTTAAAATCGTATTTTTGCTGTCCAAAACTCCAACACTCTTTACAGGCAGCTACTTTGTTAAAAGAAGAGTTACTAACTGCATGCATCAGTAGCACGTACAACAAAAAAGTAATTGCTAACACATTTTGAGTTCAATCTGCTTTAATCAGAAACATTCACCATCTTGCAGATCCTGTCCTTATGGCAGTATGCATGAATAGTTATTTTGGGAGAAGAACATAGGTAGCATTATTATTTATAACAAGATTTTATAGGATATAGTTTTCAAATTCTACCTGTGGGCTCCACAGGTAATCCTTTGAAATATAAAAGAGAAATAATTATGCCACCCAGTCTTGAAAGCCCTAGGAAAAAGAGACTGAAAAGAAATAAGTACTGGAGATTAGTTATTGATAGACATATCAATGGCAGATGTGTAGCATGAGTACCTTAACTGGCCCCCCATTCTTTCAAACACAGAGTAAAGACTAGGCTTGCAGGAGACTCATTTTATTCACGTTATCTGTTGCTACTCATAAAAGAAAATTCTTGTAAGGAGATGTTATTTCTGTGTTTACAGTTCCAGCAGCACCATGACTGACTGGGCTTATCAAAGACCCTGAGAATGAAGTGAGAATTTCTTTCAATCTTCCTTTTCCTTTCCATAGGGGATACAGTAGATATTAGAACAGTAAGCCTGTCAGCATGCAAAGGCCTGTGTTCAGGACAATGAACAGGTCATGTACAAATGTGGCTTACAAAAGAACAAACTGAAAGGCAGCAAGAGCCTGGAAGAGATTCCTGGCTCACAAGGGTGTGCAGTCAGAGGATGCCTGTTCACACAAACCCTCTCACACACATTTAAAAGACTCTGCCTTGCAACATGGCCAAACAGGCTCCACTTTTTGTTTTACAGAAGAACTTAGTGATACACACAACTGCACCATAAATTGCTCTGCAAGACAAGCATGGACCTCCTGACAAAGCCAGATGCAGTCTGTGTAATTATTATTTCAGAAGAAGTTAATATGAATAACCCTAATACAAAGGTCTCTTTAAAACTCCCAAAACACAGAAACTTTAGTGAAGGGGAAAAACAGGGCCACTGAATCAAGGATGACTTTTCCCTCCAAATCACAGCTGAAGAAATATTTCAAAGAAGGTGTGAAGTGGGCAGAGAGCTGTGAAGAGTGCTTTTCAAGAATATAAGTTACTTGGTCCTTTGCTGTTTTGCAGAAAGGAAGAAAGGCTCATTCCACAATTCTGATCAATTTTTATAACAATGTTTGCCTTGCTGAGCCTCCTCCAGCTGGGAGGAATGCAGTTTTACCTACTTCATTCAGGAATGTGGTTTGACCTACTTCCATTGCATACTGCTCTGTCAGAGTTTGTGGTGTGCCATTAAGACTGGCCATGCCACCACAAGAGTGGCTGGGACTCTTTTTTCCCCAAAATCCCCAGCAGAAAGCTCATGTGAATTGCTCCAGCACTGTGGGATGGAAGGTCAGCATGTAGCATGTCTGCACACACATTTGACACACTTTCATATGCACACTCCCATGCAAACCACAGGATCCACAGGCAGGAGGTTCAGAAAAGAGGATATTTTGTTCTTGGGATTGCTTGTGCTACTACAAAGCAAAAAAATGAATACTCCAGGAAAATTTAAAACTGAACCCAAGAATTGCTACTGAGTCAGAAACAATCACTCTGCCTTTACCAACACAACAAAGTCCAACTAAGACAAAAATGACTCTCAAAGAACATCTAACAACCATCAGTTGAAGAATGTAGCCAAAAATACAATACTGTAGAGACAGTAAGAAATACCGTAAGAACAGAAACACTGCAATTGTTTCAGATAAACAGCAAGAGAGCCAGCTATTTTTTAATATTAGAGTATCCCAAATAGCAATTACTACATCCATGCAAACAGATTCTCATTATTTTAAAAATTGGTATTATAGAAAACACACCTGAAATGTGATCTACTGGATGCAGCTTACTTTTTTTTTTCCTATAAAGAATTTCTTTCCTACTTGGTTTATCCAACATGGATAATTTGGATCAGCATTTTCAGCCAATACCAGATGTTTAGGAAGCATTTCATTAGTGTCAGACTGCACTTCGATCTAGAATGTTTCACAGCCAGCATCTACAAAATCATGTCTCATTGCACAATACAAACAGCCACACTACTGCTGGAGACAAGTCCTCATTTTCTCAACTATTTGGTTGAAAGGAGCCCTGAATAACCCAATGAATTATGTTACAAAGAGGTAAAATCAAAATACACATGGAGCTCCCCTAGTGAAACATTTATCATATACACAATGCTTATCATGCATTAATTCTTCAGACTGCAAAAACATTGCAAAGTTAACACATCTGAAGGTGAATATGAAGAAATGTTATGTCAAAGGTTGATTCCAAACAAAAATCTGCTTTTACCTTATAAAGGAACAGATACCTTGTGGCAGATAAAATGAATCAGCTTTTTGTTTAACATGGCTGCACCCCCCCATTTTAAAATCACAATTTATTATATGAGAAGAGTTGTATGACTCTTCCAACACTCTCAAGGTGTATCTCTACACCTTGCCTGCTCAAGGCTTTACTGTGAAATTTAGCCAAATATGTACAAGCAAACAAAAGCCAATAATGTAATAGCACACAATAAAACCTTTCACCAAGATGCAATCTGCCTGACAGCTTTTGTGTTTCAAAGGATACTTCTGAGCCAGTTTAAGTAGCAGCACTCCTAGAGAATGGAAAACAGGACTGTGGAACAACAAGGTTACGGACAGACATTTTCAGAAGTGGACAGACATTCTAGGAAACCATCTGTGATACTGTAGGCTTTGGGCTGTGCTTGTTGGTCATTGACATTCATCCAAAACCAGTGAAAGCAGCAAAGTCTAAAACCAAACAACCAAAGTCAACCAATTCAACGTTGGTCCAATTTAAATATTTTATATTTGTGCTCAAAACATAGCAACAGCTGTAGAAATCTGTGTCCACTCACAGATGTCTCCTTTCAAATGTGTCTGGAAATGTTTGGTTCTTGTAAACCTGAAATCTGCTCTGCATGAATGCAGAATGTATGAGATCCTCTGAAAGAATTTCTCATAATTCACACACCAACCCCCAGAGTATCTTAAAAATGCATTAAATATACAGCAGTGTCAGACAAAAATAATTTAAAAGCTCTATGTTTCAAATACAATGAATACAAAAATTCAACTGAATTTTCATGTTTTCAAATTAATCACAAAAAAATTTTTTAAAATACATGGCTTGGTTTTTTTTCTTTATCTTCTGAAATCCTAAATCAAAAGCAATAGTGGGTCACTTCTTGCAAAGGAAAAAGCCCAACAGAGCCATGGTACTCTTTATCACAGAATCAGAGAATGGTTATGGTTGGAAGACAGCTTGAAAATTATCCAGCTCCAACATAAATATGTGGTGAAATTATGTCACCAAATTGAAAAGGAAATTAAGACCACCCTTTAAGTCTCTGATTTCAGGCAAGGTCTTGAATGACAACTGATTTCCAGGTAAAGATCTCAGAAGATTGTCAGTGGTGCCTGTAAACAGAGAGGGCTCAAGTTTCAGCCACACAAACTCATCCCAACTAAGTCTAAGAAGAAAACTCTATAACAATAATACAAATGTTTTCTAGAAAAGTATTAATACATAATTCAGTGTCTAACCTCACCATTTATATTATCCAAATATCTGTGACATCAGGGATTCCCATTCACTTTCTCTGGGAATCTCCAGCAAACTACACAAGCAGGGGCAGAAGCAGAATGTAACACCCTGCAACAAAACAGGTAAAACCTTCCTGCTGCAGTGGGAATTTATAGCTGGTGATTCCACTTCTCAGTGAACTCAAAATCCATGCAAGAATTCAATCCATTAGCTGGATTAGTTCAATCCATTCTGATGCAAATGTTCACCCAGAGATACATTTTAAGACCAAGGTGCTCTCTAGGAAGGTTTGGTAAGTGATGTACAGTTGCAGGTGAGACCCTTGACAGCAGAGAAATGTGAAAACTTCCCAAGAAGTTTTCTGTGATTTCACACATTCCTCATGTTCTACACAGAAGGACATTACAGCCATAAACCTTGCTGGGAGTGTCTACAAAGGGTCAGTAGCCTAATTCTTAAATACAAATTAGTGTTCATTTAAAAATTGATGAGAGACAGTCTACAAATTATAAAGCAGTGCAGTTCTTTGGACTCAAATGCTATCAACTCAGTTGCACTAATTGGCCTTAACAAATCTCTCATGTCCTTTATTTAACACCACAGGTACTGAATAACTGAAGATGTGTCACGTGTAAGTGTGTAAGTGTGTCATGTATGTGAATTTCCTCATATACAGAGGTACATTTAGAATATTCCAGTTCTTACAATATTTCTCAGAACACATTACCATGAGCTCCCCAACTTTCATTGTCTGCTCACACAGAGTTTAGCATAATGGCCACTTATGCTCTGTGTACAACATCAATAACATACACTTTTTATCCAATCCACAATATGGAAGATTCTCTCCCATTTGAATATTTTCATCCTTATGGTAAATGGAAAAAACCCAAACCAAAATGTTTGCAGGCAAATCTATGGAAGTGATTGCATACAACTTCTAAAACAACTTCAGCAAGTTGGTACATTGCTCCACTGATATTTGTGTGGGCTGTAACTGGAAATCTCACCACTAACCTGTCAGCCAAGCTATTACTCTTACTCTTCTGCTTCAGAGGCTGTAGTCAACTCTGGGTTCCAGTTTGCTAAAAAGAACAAACAGCAACTCCAAAAGCATGTAAAGGTTCAAATACAATAGTTCAGGGAAGACAAAAGTTGCATCCATGAGAAATGACAAGAGCAGGTAAGAGATATGTAATTCCCATACCAGTAAGAAAAAAAAAAAAAACAATCTACTTCCCATCCTGCTTTTTGCAGTACCTCTAATGCTTCTTTTTGGATACTCTCAGCAGAAACACAAACAGTAGGCTAAAACCTGTTGGTTTCTAGCATGTGCTAGTTTTGATATGGTTGGAAGAGAAACTGTGAGAATCATGGATTCTTACAAATATTTTAAGTGAACTGGATGGCTACACACTCAACTTTAGAGTCACTTAAACCCAAGCCAGAACATTATATGCTATTATTTAGGCAATAGCATATACTTTTTTAGCTAAGGACTATGCTTTAAGGAATGACCCCAGAAGCTACATTTAAAGGAGTCTAAAAACAGCTTTAATGCAGAACTTTATTTCTTGTCTTTTAAACCCTAGTATTTTTAAAGTCAATAGGGTTTTTAAATACAAGGAAATATAACCCCTTAGCTATTTCCTCTCTCTTTTAAGAGAAACAGGTCAAGAGGGTAAAAAACCCCCACCAATCAACCCAACCACCCCTAAAGCACACCAAGGCTTCAGAACTTTGTCTTGAGAAACAAATAATGTAACTGCATGCAAATCCCTCTAGCTAGAAACCACCAAAAGAACTGGACTTGCCTGGACAAGAGTATTACCACATGCGTGAGCAATGCTCAGTTCCATTCACAGGACATGTGCTAGAAGCCCCATCTGCTGTCACCCTTCTGAATTCCTCAGTGGGGGGAATTACTTTTCCTACACTGCAAGATTTGCAGAAGCTTGTCCTTAGCTTCTCTTGCCCCTGTAAAGGTGGGCAGTCTGAGGTTGGCTCAGTAAAATAAGGAATTTGGCTAACAGGATTGTCCCAATGGCCTAGGTGCTCAGGACTTTTTCCAGTCAGGAAAAAGTCCTGAGCATTGAATTCTACTGAATTTGAAACCAACACCAAGAACTTCTGCTCCAGACCCTGGCAGCTTCTGTAGCTCCCCTGTAACTCTGCTGGAACAACATCTTGAGTCTTTCCTCAGCTGTTCAGACTTGAAACTGCAGAGCATTCTCACTTGGACTTTGCAAAATCCACAGCTGGTAAAGCAGCAACTTGCCAAACAGATCCACTCTAAGAAACTCAGCTTAGGAGAACTTATGGCTTACTCAAACTCATCAACACTCTGGAGTGGGTTTTCAGGTGAATGCAAAGATACAGTACTTCAAATGGAAATTAAAATAAACAACTTTAACAGTGCTCTCTCCCAAATAGCTTTTTTGATCATTATAGATAAAACTTCTATAAGTGGCACATGAAAAAATAACTGAAGAGCATTAATAATCAACAGTGGTGCTTTCTAACCATCAAATTTAAACTAAAACAAAAAGGGACAAACCCTGCAAGATACAGTTATTGTAAAGTTCAAGAAAAAACAGAACAGAAACACCAAGAAGTTAGAATATTATTTGGGTTCTACTACGACTTTTTTCAATTCCACCATGACATTTTTTCCAATGCTTTCTTGTAATCAAACTTGCATTTAAAGATCTCAATCATTCACTCACACTGCAAAAGGATAAATAAAATAAGATTAGACAGCAGAAATGTTTAAACTTCAAAAATATATATTGAACTGGAAACACTGAAAGTGAAATCTACAAATAGTATAGGACTTATGATGGTATGTAAAACCAGCTCTGGTATCCAAGCCAGGGACAGAGATACATCAGTCCCAGCTTTTATACTTTATGCAGAACTTGACAAAGGACAGGCAGAGCTCGGACATAAATATTTCAGGGCAAAGAGTAATTTTATAGAGCTCATTAGCAATGTCCTCTGCCATAGGCAAGCCACAGTTCTGCATGGCATCACAACAAGTGCATTAATTCATTTAGCATCCAGCTCCTGCAGATCCACTTCCCAGCACAAGGAACTCTGAGGGATATGGAAATATGGCAGCATGACATTTTCAGGTTGCTTCCATCAGTTCCCTCAAAAAATAATACAAAAATGAGCAGCAGAAACATGAATGCATCCAAGGATCTAGGAGAATTCCACAGAAATTCTGTATCCAGATATGGTAGCCAAAGCTGAGAAAAGCTAATTAAAGTATTAGGTGGAACCCTAAAGTTTTAATTAGAAAAGACAGCTTTCTCTTTATTTTTTCACCTTCAATACAGCTGTAAGTATGAGGAAATCCTCTCTTTTTTCCTCCAACCTAATTGTGGTTTTACAATGTATCTTTAGACATGGACAAAAACTCTGCAAAAACTGCAGTTACTATAGTGATTTTAATTACACATAATCTGAAAACTCCCAAACATGCTATTCCAAGGGTTTTACTGAGGGAAAAAAACACTAATCTGTAAAATAAAACCTAATTTCTGAAAGACAGTAATTTTGTTCTATTACTATCACAGGGAACACCAAGTGACATTCAACAGCAGATTTTTTACACATCACTAAAATGAAAATGATTATAATTGTGGCCAAATTACTAAAAATGAAAATTGCAACTGAGCTATGTAGAAACAAGAACACAAGCCCATTATGATCACTTTGTGTCAGTCTCCAGCCATATGGTATGTTTGATATGCCACTTGGAATACAGCCCCCAAATGGGAAATTTGGAGTGTCTACCAATTCTGCCAGAACTGTCTTATTGCCTCTGCCACTGATGCTAGTCAGCCTAAAATACTGCCCTATCTCCCTTGATTTACACAGAGAGCAATATATTCTATATTTACTTCAACCACATTGAACATTTTAACACCTCTAAAATATGAAGTTTATAATTTTAATAGGGAAAGACCAAAAAACTTCCAACAACTGAATTCTCACCTTCCCACTGTAACAAGCACTTGTTAACATTAGCTGCCTGGGTTATTCCTTGGGAAAAATAAAATCTGCATCCAGTTACTTGTTACTAAAGACAAAGATATGCATAAAATATAAAATATCCTGTAGAATATCTTAGAAAGGAACACTATAACTTAGAAAATGCTACACCATTTTGAGATTTAATTTTTTTTGTCTTGCAGGGTGAAGAACAAGATAGGCACGAAACACATCAAGAAGAATCCTGGCGGTGAAAACCCAGAGACATCTGCTTCAGTCACACACGTCTCACTGACTAAAATCAGAAGCAAAAGCTGACAGACCTCATCAAAGCTGACTTTTTGTTTTGCTGGTACTGCTCAGCTGGTTGTTGGGGCAAGGGATTTAGCAGCTGAACAAAAAGACTGTATACAGCAACCTATTTATGACTGAATTACTCCTGCCCTCACACTGCTTGAGTGACAGAGCTGTGCAAAACAGCACAAACTCTCACTGCCTCAGAGACACACAAACAGGGTGCAGTTCAAAATCATTAGGCAGGAAGAGCATCTATAGTGGAAGTGATTCAGATTTGCTCAAGGTATAAAAGCCCTTTCTCCTCCCACAGCTCTGCTCACCGAGCTCTTTATTTCCAGGACTCCAGTACAGTGGATGTAAAGCCATTACTAACAGCCTTTTTCTGGTTGTGAGCAATCTTTCCATAAAGAGCAGCTCTACAGAAAAAAAGGAGACAGAAAATCTTCAGTAATGCACTGATCAGACCAAAAATGATAGTACCTAACACTAATGCAGAAGGAATCTGTCATTTTGCACAGCTTCAATGTGAGCTGACCATGTTAACAAAGGCAAAAGTGCAAGAACAGAAGAACTGGAGACAGAGCTGATCAGGTGGGACTGATTAGTCAGTTAAAATACATTGGTCATGTATTTGTTGTACTCCATGTTATGATCTATAAGGTCCTCAGAGTAGCTGTGGTCTCTGCTAGAACCTGCAGGCATGTAATTTGTGCTGTAGCTTTGATAGCTTAAGCTCTGGACCATGAGATGAAAGAACTTAATTCTCCTACTATAATTCACAGTCCTGGAGAATAACCAAGTTCTTTTTCCTTCTTGAATCCTTTCCAGGGCACTGAGTTCTAGTGATGAGAAAGCACTGTACAAAACCTGCTTCTGTAAGAAACTGTCCACCCACATGAATTTTGTTTGGTCTGAGAGATGGGCAAGAAACTGGCTCAGAGCTCCCACTGAGAGTGCTGCTCCATGGTCTCTACCTGGGCTGGCAGCCTGCCAGGAGTGGGAATCCCAGGGATGGACATTGGGACTCCCTTGCTCAGCATCACCAAAACAATCTGGATGACAAGAGTGTGTGAGCACTGTCCCCAGGTTTGCTGGTGACACCACACTGGGCGTGAGGTGGTCGTGCCAGCAGGGAAAGCCATCTCACAGACCAGAACAGGCTGGAACAGGGAGCTGGCAAGAGGAGTGCGGAGTTTAACAGAGACAAGTGCAAGGTCCTGCAGCAGTGATGACACCAAAGAGCCTGGCACAGCCTGGGATCCTTTGCTGAGGGGCACCAGGGGGTCCTGGTGCACAAGAGCTGAACAGGGCTCCGCAGTGAAGCTGCTGCAGCAATGACAGCAAATCAGATGCTGGCATGCACCCACAGGGGCA
The DNA here is from genome assembly GCF_022539315.1 of Serinus canaria. NCBI lineage: Eukaryota > Metazoa > Chordata > Aves > Passeriformes > Fringillidae > Serinus > Serinus canaria. The sequence goes on along the minus strand of NC_066317.1, from coordinate 62,745,646 downwards.
CCACTAGCAAAGATGAGAATGTGACCATCCCAAACTACCAAGAGCTTGTCAGGCCACACCTGGAGTACTCCTGTGTCCAGCTGTGGTCTTCACAGCCGGAGAAAAGGAACAGATGGACTGGAGAGCATCCAAAGGAGGCTCATGAAGATGATGGAGAACCAGCCCTAAGAGGAGAGACTGAAGGAATTATATCAGCATTTTATTCCCTGGAGAAGGCTCCAGGGGACCTCATCACTGTACATAAAGAGTGGCTGCAAAGAGGATGGAGGCTGACTCTCCACAAGGAGCCCCATGGAGAGGACAAGTTGTACCAGGGGAGGTTTCATCTTGATGTAACAAATATTTTACACTAAGAATGAACAATGTCTGCCCACATACACACAAATACAGATATTCTAACTGAAGTATCTAGATAAATACCCCACTCTAATTGCTAGCAGATTGTTGCTGTTTGGGCATAAACTTGAGTCACAATTCATTGCAGATACTGCCTTTTACAGACTGTAAACAATGTGTTAAAACTTCACCACCAATTTTTTTAAATGACTAAAATAGTAGAAAAATGTACCCAAACCCACCAGTAGTTAGGCAGCAATGGCATATCAAAAAAAAACCCAACCTGCTGACTAGGCAAAGTATCTAGTGTAACACTAAGGTTAGTTTTAAGAGTTATTACTTATATTTAAAGTTCTCATTTATTGGCTCTTTATAACCTTAAAATAAAGAGGTAGAGTTTACCATGTAAAATGTCCTCTAGGCAGACAAACCCTTGAACACAGATTTCTTTCTCCCTGGCACTCAGAACAAAAACTCCAATGAGACTTGAAATCCACTAATTGTATCTACTCTGTTCTTCTGCTGTCTCACTTATTTTTCCTTATTATTCCCAAATCAACATTTTTCTTGCATTTTCTAGCTGCAGTCTTTCAGAGAACTTAGGTCCAAACTTTGAGCAAATCATATTATTCTTTGCTGAGAAAGGTGACTACTGGTATGGGCATCTCAAGTCTGGATACTGCTCAATGAATATTTTGAAAAAATTATCTTCTGAACTGGGCTGAACATTTAACTTCTTCACCACCAGACCTCTGAGACCAGAAAGAGGAACATTTTACATAGATCAGGTACCAATGAAATCAAACTTTCCTTAGCAAAATCATTGAACCAAACCCACGGTTTTGAAGGGTGCTTTGGGATACAAAGAGTTGGAATTTTCTCCCTGGTTCTCAATTTGGAAACCAATAAATGTACATTTCTACAGAATTCCATATATTCAATACTCCATTGTGTCAAACCAATTCCATCTGTGCTGTTTAATACACAATTAGTTCAACATTACTACTGCAGTTAAACTGGTTTTGCTGTCACAGCTCAGTTCTCTGAAGATATTCCCAAAACATGCTGCAATCTGACAACATGACTGTCAGTCTCAGCACTGATTATTTAATAGCACAAAGGAGTTGCTTATGCTTCACAGGAGGATGAAATACCACATAAATGTATTTCAAGAATTCCATCTTTAGCCAATTACTTTCCAGATAAAATTGCAAATGTTACATTTAATGTCGAATTGTTAAGTATAAACATCAAGAAATTAGATACATTAAAATTGCATATTTCAAATTAAAAACAAACTCCCAAATTAGGTATTATTTTGGATATGCATATGGCACCATGGAAAACCCAGTTATTTTAGAAAAGAACATTTTAGAGACTGTCTTTGCAAGACCCATGTTTGTTTCAGTAAACAAATAATGCAACTCTAGAGAAGCTGTTTAATGGCCAAATAAAGCTCTTTAAAGAGAGAACACAGGAGCACCTAAAAATAACATATTCTAAAAAATTATACAAATAGATGCAGTGAATATTACATTTCTTTGCACAAAGATCTAGGAACATACTAGTGTGAAGCAGTTAGAACTTAAGAGTTGCTTTTTTTCTTTTATTTCATTAAAATGAGTCATTAAAAGGAGTTTTAGCTGTTTTTAAACTAAGTCTTTCAAAAGGGGAAAGTCCTTTCATTACAGTCAAGCAAGCACTTTGCTGGTTTGTTTCACTGGACCACAAACCACATCTCTGGTAATATGCATCAGATTGCAGAAAAACAGGCAACTCAGATTTCTTCAAGCCACCCAGGGATGATGCAATGCTGTTTTTCAGTGGGCAAGAGCACAAAGGCACATGTGCAAATACTGCCTTAAAAATCAAACTTTCTTTTACCCAACTACCAATACAGTGGCAACTGCAACACTAATGGACAAAGGCAGTCCTGTAAGGCCTTCCAAAGAGGTGGAGCATCTAATCAAGGCTTATTCTCACTGCTCCAATTATTCCTGAAGAGTCACTGAGGCTACACCCACCATCCATTCAGACAGCCCAGTGTGAAACAGTCTCCAATGTGCACAGTACTTGGAACAGGGCAACTGCTGCATGCAGGTAAATTGGGTTTTGTTTGAAGAACAGTCAAAAGGAAATGCATTTCAAAATTAAAACAATGAAGAACAGTTTTTATTGCCTCTTTCTGCCCTTATTTTAAAAATACAAAACTCTAAAAAATTGAACTTGGAGACAGGTACATGCTAAAAAAAACTCCAATTGTTATTTGTAGTATTGCTTCTATCACTATTAGAAAAGCCATCTTATCTCCTCTTTTTATCCCCAAACCTAGAGGAAATCTCAAAATCCTGAAGTTCAAATGAAGTTCTGGGGAAAAAAAACCAGATGAAAAAGAGAGGACAAGAAGCAGTGGAGGATGATCTACATCAGCTGAAGTAGTGCTATTTCAATCTGTCTGTACCAGAGCAAAAATGTTATTGCATACAGTGCATGCAATACATTTCATACAAGCATGTTATGCAAACAGTGAAAAATGCAAAGATTTCATTTTTATGTTTTAGTTACATTTTTCTGTCCTAACCTTATTTCACTATCACTCTCAATAAGTGCTTTGAGTAAAACTGAAGTTAAAACTCTCATGCAGTTTCAGAAGATGAGAATATAAAACAGTTTTGCTAAAAACACCAAGGTCATGGTTTCAATCCCTGCATGGGCCATTCACTTACAGAACTCCATGAATCTGTGGGGCCCTTCCAGCCCAGAATATTCTGTGAAGTCAGAAGCAGCTCTTCACTGAATTGAATTGTTGGCCAGCAACAGGGTGTAAGTTAAACTGTTAACTGGAACATCTTTTATTTTACAAAGCAAAACAAAATGGAAAAGACATGTTTTTGAGAAAGCTAAAGGCTGGCTAAGAAAAACATTTGTAACTTGTCAAGCTACAACCTGAAGTGTCTTCTGAGAATTGCTACATGGATAAATAAAAGTGAGATCATGGACATATGTAAGTGGTTCCTTTATGCATTAAAAACTTTTTCATAAATAGTTCTTATTTGTCACAGCACTGAAGAAAGCTGGCAGGTTTAAAAAACAAAACAAACAACCAAGAAGCACCTGTTGTTCAAAAGGAAGAATACTCAGAAGTGTTGCTGTCACTTGATCAATTCAATGAAAATTTTTAACCAAGCATAACTCAAGAGCATTGTCAAATCTGACTGCAAAGTGATGTTATTACCTCAGAGCGTAAATGCTGGAGAGACTACAGGTAGTGACAGAAACACTCTCATAGTCACTGCTGGAGATGGAGCTGAGGGGGGACTCATGTAAGCCATCCTGAGAACTGGAAAAACACACGGAGACAAAATGAACTGCTGAAGCGAGCAAAGGCAAAAACAGAGCATTGAGATAAGTCATGGCTTGTCATGGGTCATTCAGAAATAAGAATAAACTGGCACTTGCATTGTTTTTGCTCTTCAGATGATACAAACCTATTCTGTTTTCTTCCCAAAAGGGCAGGCAATTCAGCAAAGTCAGTGGGCACACATCTTACAACAATCTTCAATTTAATTCATGCCATACAGTTAAAGACTCAGGAAACAACTGTGAGTGTTACATTTTCATTGGAGATGGAGGAAATAGCTTGCCCATGCTGCTACGTGTGGTATAACCTTAAACTGAAGACATAACAAAGCTGCAAGTTCATAAAGTCATCTTGGGTTTCAGGCCAAGGCACAGTAATCCATACACTTCAAAAAATTCTGAATATTGCGAGAAGTCTGACCTACATTTGCTCCCCATTGGAAGGAAAAGGTCTGTTAGAAAACAGAACATTGACACTTGGGTGATGGAGCTGAACACACCTGCCCCTAAGTTTGCTCAGTCCCTCTAAGTGCCATATATGTAGCTCAAATTTTGTGCTTTGAGCCAACAGATATCCAGGAAGGAGCAGTCCCATGGCAAACCACTGACACTTTGTTAGCAGAAATCCACCAGCTACTAATTAAAAGGATATGACTAATTTAAATGAAGGGTAGACAACTTGTCTGTGGCATCCCTGGACTAATGAAAAGCCTCTAAATAGCACATAATTTCATATTTCACATCATATTATCAACATAAACTAGAATTAGAGGAGTAAAAATAGTTTCATAAGCACTTACAAAACTATCTTGTAAAGACCAATTTCTTGCTTGAGTAACAATTTACTGCTCAGCTACTAAAAATTCCTCAAAGTGAGAAAAAATTAGATTATATGAGATAAGAAAATATGTAATCTTGAGCAGAGATATCAAAGTTGTATTGGCTCTAGGCAGTGCAGAATATTCACTCAAGCCAGCTGAACTCAAATGTTCAGTCAACAAATCTTTGGACAATGCAAAGAGAAACCTAAGAAACATTTCCAGTTAAAAGAGAGGTTCTTATATAGGTCAGGGTTATTTCACCTTACTTCTCCACAACTGTGAGTAGATTTTTTTAATGTCCTTTTGCTCTTTAGATCTGTGCAAGCCAGTTATGTTTCAAGCTCTTTTTTTTTCTGCCAAATTTACTATTACAGCTATTTTTTCAGCTGGAAGGCTGGAAGAATGCTTAAGGGGAATTCTTCAAAGCAGTGTATGGAAGGTATGTGCTCTAATCCCACTAAGAAATAATAGGATTTGTTTGCATACCTCCCACTAATCACTTGGAAAATGTACCCCTTCATGTTTCTCATTTCTGACTGCCAATCTGAAAATAAATCCCAAGTGTACCATGCTTTAGTTGAAAGGAGAGACTTCACAACCAGAAAATAATTTTATCAGACTTGAACAAAAATCTATTTAACTTTCATTCGTTTTATGTAATTTCCCTTGCTAATTCTGCTCATTATGAAGAGATATATGCATTTAAACAAAGGCTTACTCTTTTATAGCTCATCACCTTTACCCATCCAATCTTACAATATGGTCATGCTACTAAAATGTAATTTTACTGTCTGTTTTACAGCAGCTGAATGATATTAAAAAAACCATTAGCACACAATTTCACACCATGATTAGGCAGGTGTGGTGGTGTGCTCACCCCCCTTTTCTTTTTAAACAAAAGCAAGAAATGGCAGCCTGAGTGTCTGTACCCAAACTAGGCTCTGGGGAGACAGCAAACACCACAGGAGCCAAGGGCCATAAATTTTGCACAGCAGCTCAGGGCTACTTGAGCACACACCAGCCAAAGTACAAATATGCAAATATGACTGTAAGTCACTCATCTCAGCCCAAAAATAATGGACAGTCCAGGGCCTGTTGAGCTCTCCTGTGTGGCAGCAGCCTGCATGCCAGGATCTCCCCTCCCACAATTATTCCTCAAGGCTGAGTGAATCCTTATCACACCAGATACTGAGTAAGAGGAACTGGGAATAAGCATGCTGAAATGTAGAAATATTAGGTTAAGTGACAAAAAGATTGACTGCACATATATAAATAATCCTTTAGACACAAAGCATTGATCAGGTCTGGGACTAAGTCTGGATCCAGCTGCAGTCACTCCTCTCTGAACCTCAAGACTCAGTGAAAGGGCCTCCCTGGCAGCTTTGTTTGACCCTGTCCTCCAGGCACTAAATACTGAAGTGAACCTTGTTAAACTGCTCTTACATTGACCATGGAATTTTGTTAACTCATTGTCTCCCAGCAAACACATCACTGCCTCTCTCTTGCAAGTGAAGCACATCACTCTTTTGCTCAGAATAAACTAATCTTTGAACAAGAGAATCAGGAAACAAACAACAAGTAGCAAACTCAGCATATTCTTGTATGCTCTTCCACCTCCCCAGCATTCCCAGATTTTTCCAGTGTAAAAATCCTGCCAGCTGATTTGGGTAGTAATAATTTTTCGGAAAGATGTCAGGTTTGCTGTCCTTCAGTGCCTTCTGTGAAGCTCTGCCTGCTCTATTTGCAGTCCAATCAAAATATTTCAGTTACCAGTATTTAAGCACTTAAATTCAATTTTCTTAGGTTCTCATTTTCTACTTTTTTGTTTTAAAGAACTTAAGATTTTAAGTTCTTACAGAGATCCCAAAGGGCTTAAATTTTCCCCAAGAACTCAAAAGTTCACACACATTTTTGGGGAGTTAAATGCTCTAGGCTAAAACATAAACCAAACCAAGCACCACCCTGAAGTACCACTTCTCTGCTAAGAGCAGATATTATTCAGTGCCAACATTGTCCCAAGACATGAAATCCCTTTCAACCATCAGCTACCTAAGTGGAATGGACATTCTGAGAGAGAAGGCAAAGCAATAAAGCACTTTCATGGTAAGGAAACCCAGTGAGCATGATGAACTCAATGGCCACAACCAGCTGGCATTATCAACCATCTCAGGGCTAGCTTTACCTGCATCTTCACAGATGTCTTCTGAACAGGCAAGAAGCATCACCTCAGCTCTCCTCCACACTTCTTTGTCTCATTTCAATCTTCTCTCATTCCACACCAGTTCCTATCAGCACAACTCCTCCTCACCAGTTTCATCATCTCACCAATTTTTAAGCCTTGTCTTAGCCCAGTTTGCCATTCTAAACTGCTTTATAAATGCCTTAATTTTCTACTTCTCCACTTTTCTCTTGGGGCACAAACCTGACCATGCTGAACAATCTGCTGACTTCAGGATGAGATCTCCATCCACTCAGTCATCATCTGGCAATGCAAACTGCTTGAACACACTTGACACAAACCACACTCACAGAAATTTGTTTGTTCTAATAAACTCTGTGTAGTTCAGGCAATTACAACATGGAAACATTTTTCTCATTCCTGTGTAACCCTATAGACTGACTCATTGTACTGGAAACAGTATTTATGATTTTAACAGTGCTTATTACTAATTCATATTCAGGCTTTAACTCTTGACATAAGAAGTTATGTTTATTTAGTACTAAAAAATAGGAATCCAATAATGGTAACTCTGTTTTATACTTTCTAACTAGCTTTAAAAAAAAGAACCCTTTAATAATCACTACTTTCCCTCTCAGTACACACAGTCTTAGGATAACTATAGAGATTTCTTCATATTAATGTCTGCCTGAAGATCCTCTCTGCTTTTCCAAGGTGCTGGTAGATCCTGAGGTGAACTGACCTGTTTTTCCCATCTCAAGATTCCCATTATCAGCTGATGATGGCTCAGCACACACACACTCATTAGCACAATTACAAGAGAAAATCCATGCATAAAGCCACATTCTGCAGCTGAGAGCTGCTAACCCCTCCTTCCCACATCAGCCCACAGGTGACCTGAGTTTCACCACGTCATGCTCATCTGCAATATTGCTGTTTTGGATTGGGATTCATTGGACTGCTGAAACTGGGGAATGTGGCAAAAGCTTCTTCCATTTGCAGGCCCTAAATGCCTACAGTGCTGTTTAAAAAATTACATTCTGGCACTGGATAAAATCACTATCCATGCTCATCAAAACATAATTCTTCAGCACTTCTGATAAAATTAGAGAATAAAGATTTGAGGACATGGAGCAAAGTGACATGGGGTGTTATGGCTGCCTCTTTCCATGGAACACTGGCAGACTGAACCAATGAACCCTCCCCTGAAAGCTGTTGGCCACTCTTTGCAGCTATTCTAAAAAGAATAAACAAACTGAAAGCCATCTTTATTTTATCCCTGCTTTTTTCTACTGGAATGTGTTTCTAGCCTCTTACATTTAATTAAACCTCTGCTTCAGGGGACAGGTTCTTCATGAATGCTACTAATTGAATACAACTACATTTCATATTACAATAGTTAATTGGCACCAGTATTGTTTGACTGGCTCACTTCATGAGGGCTGACTAAAGCCTCATGTGTCACACCAAATCCACCCAAAAATTAGCTTTAAAAACTTTTTAACATGATATTTCAGGAATGCCTACATTGAAAGCTAACATGGTTCCCTGCTTCAATTGATATTTGGACTGAGGAAAAGGGAAGCTGGTACAAAACAGTGACACCAAAGTTTTGTAACAGCAGTTGTGTTACAGGATACTGCACAAAATCAGAGTTAACAGGCAAGGCAAAACATTGCCATTTCAAATTTGAGACCTGTATTGTTAAAAAGAAGGGGAGGAGGGACTGAAAAAATTAATGTGTACTGAATCTGAATTTGGCTAGTTGCACAAAGGCAATAAACAGAATACTAGAAGGGGAACAAAGAACTTCAATCAACAGCCAGATAAAGGATTGCTTAAGGGAAGTTCTGCAGTTAAAGGCTGATGTTTGATTCCCAATCAAGAACTATTTGCTTTTTGCTGAGAATTTTTGATGAGAATTTTTCTTTCTCCTGAACAGCCAGTTAAAAGACTAATCAGCACAAGACAATAAACAGACACATTTTTGTTTATGTGAACTTGCACAGCTGTCCATTAATTTTTCATGGAAAAGCCAACATTTTAATGTAAAAATATACACAATTTTCTTAAATCTTACTGTGAAGGGAATATTAGAACAAGCATGAATTTAGGACATTTAATCAAGGTAATTTGAATTTCAATATCAATTAATTTAATTTTGATAAAGGAATACTTGTAGAAAAGCTAGAAACTCAGACAAGCTAGAAAGGTACTTTGTGAGAATTTGGGTTTGGTTTTTTTAGCAAATGTTAGCCATCCTCCAAATACAAATGGCTGAATGGCAGTTTTCCATGCATTTATAAAGGTGGAATGACTTATCTTAAAGTTGCTGTATTGAAAATGTGCACATGTCACATGTTGCTAAGGAGAGAACAAAATAAGGTACAGGCCAAAAAAATCAAAATTAGAAACCAACTGTCTGAAACAGGTGTTCATTTTCTAATGAAGTTATTCTAATATCCTAAGGCAATAAGATTTTTAATATATTACAATACAGACTACTGTAATACATAATATTGTACAATATATAAAATTTAGCATTAAAGAATTGAAAGACTAAGAAAATAGGCAACTTGAACACCAAGCTCAAGAATAAATTATTCCTCTTATTCTAGAGTTGCAATACAGATGAACAAATAGCAAAACATGCTTTTCCAAGGACATCTCATTCTTCCTCCTTATATTGCAAGAGCAGAAGGCAAAATATTCTGATTTTTAGCCCCCACAAGTAAATGCAAACATTGCCAGCATCCAACAGCTGATGGACACAGCTGGAGCTTGCAGGAAGGGAGAAGGGAAGAAATTCTCCTCACTACCAACTGCAGCTCCTTTGAAAACTGTCACTGCAAAAGGCTTCATCAAGAATACATTCAGACAGATCAAGGAAAAATGGAAAAAAAAAAAAAAAGGTAGACATTTTAAATAGACCTGCAGTGGAAAAGTGAGAAACTATACTTAATAATCCCTTTTTTTATAGCAGAACTGTTTTGAGGTCAGTATGTAGATAAACAAACATGCAACAGAACCAGGTATTTAAGACAAAACCATGAAAACACCAGCACTGTATGACAATATCAAACAAGCTGCCCAACTTCATAAAACATGAGCAGGTTTACATGGACTCCTCAGCTCCAGAATGAACTGAAAGACAAATATTTACAAAACACACACAAAAAAATATCTTCCCTCTTTGTAGTTTTCTTTCTTCTCTGAAAGAGCAGGAAGAATTTCATAGTTAAATGAACATTTAAATAAAAGAAACAGTATAGTTTGCTTCCATTGAAAAGCAAGGAATACTAGATAGAGATTTAAAGCTTGGTTTTGGGATTATTTTATATTCTTTTTCACCCCAAAGCACCAAATGGTGCTTTTTTTTAGTTTTATCATCTTATGTTCCAGTCTTACATGGCTTTCCCCCTTTAACTGTTTGTTTTGTTATTTATCACCTTATCCCTTCAGCAAGTCAGACACACTGCACCTTTGCTAGTGCTTTTCTCATATTTGCATCTCATTAGCACTGCTGCCCAAGACTTGTGTGCTGTTGCTGTTTTATATCTTTGAGATAGAAGCAAATAGAAAAGAAAGACATAAAACCAGCTAACACTTAAAGAGCCAAGCAGCAGAGACCTGTCAATATCCAGGGATGGTTGTCTGTGAGGGTGTGACTCCATCAGCACACAAGGGAAGGGCTGTGGATGTCACTCAGCTGCACTTCTCCAAAGCCTCTGACACAGCCCACCAGAACACCCCTGGATGTAAATGGGACAGAGATGGACTCAGTGCATGGACTGTTACATGGATAAGAAATTGGCTGGTCAGATCCAGAGGGCAGTGGGCAATGGCTCTGGACATGAGTGACAAGTGGTGTCACAGTGACAAGGCTCCCTCCAGGGAGCCTCCTGGGACCAGAATCACTGAATATCTTCATTAATGACACAGATGAAGGGACTGAGTGCACCCTCAGCACTCTGCAGGTGATCCCAGGCTGGGTGGTGCAGCTGACACACCTGAGGGACAGGACTCCCTCCCTCCACAGGGACCTGGACAGCTCGAGAAGTGGCCCATGGGAATCTCAGGGGCTCCAACAAGACCAAGTGCTGGTGCTGCCCTGGGTCAGGGCAGCTCCCAGTGACAGCACAGGCTGGGGATGAGCAGATCCAGAGCAGCCCTGAGAAGGACTTGGGGGTGCTGTGGGTGAGAGGCTGGACATGACCCAGCCATGAGCACTCACAACCCAGAAACCTCCCTGTCCTGGGCTCATCCAAAGCACCGTGGGCAGCAGGTGAGGGAGGGGATTCTGCCCCTCTGCCCCACTCAGGTGAGACCCCACCTGCAGCACTGCTTGCATTCAGCTCTGGGGCCCCACCACAGGAAGGGCATAGACCTGTTGGAGCAAGTCCAGAGGAGGCCACCAGGAGGAATGGAGCACCTCTCCTATAAGGAAAGGCTGAGAGAATTGGGATTCTTCAGCCTGGACAAGAGAAGGCTTCAGGGTGACCTAACTGGGGTCTTCCAGTACCAGAAGAGAGCCCACAAGAAGGATGGAGAGAGACTTTTTACAAGAGCAGGGAGTGACAGGATGAGGAGGGGTGGCTCCAAACTGCAGGAGGAAGGTTCTGATTAGATAGGAAGAAATTCTTTACTCTGAGGGTGGTGAGGCCCTGGCACAGGCTGCCCAGAGAATCTGCAAAGGTCCCATTCCTGGAAGTGTTCAAGGACAGTTTGGGTGAGGCTTTGAGCAATCTGGTCCAGTGGGAGGTGTCCCTGCCCATGGCAGTGGCTTGGAACAAGATCTTTAAGGTTCCTTCCAACCCAAACTATTCCATGATTCCATGAAATCTTTAGTAGAAGAGTGTTTAATCTTTATTTTAAACTCCACTGAATTTTGAGGCTAGACAGAGAAGCATGAAACACCAGCTATTTCAGACACAAGGTTTATTATGGTAAACCCATCTGGATCACAGAGATTACACCTATAATGTCATATTGTGTAGTAAAATAGTTTTAGACTTACTAAAATAAATGGTTTGTATCACAACACTCACATTTGAAAGCTGCTTTATTCAGAAAAGGGAAAGAAAATTTTCTTCTACCTGGTGACTTACAGTAACTAGAAAGTAAATACATTTATCAACTTGATGAATGAGCCTATCCTGCAGCTATTCCATGTGTATGAGATTGCTTATTGTTCTAGCTAATGGGTCCATCATTCTGAAAATAATCTACTGTCTCCAACATTTCCCCTATGGTTAAGCTGGCATTCACAAGCATGTAATAGGGAGCAGTCACAGAAGCCTAATGTGATCTGTCAATTTAAAAATACCATCAAAAAAGCAGTGATTAGTCATTGCCAGGGCAGCATGAGTAAGGAAAGGTCCACAAGTTTTGTAACTGAATTATCTCTTTTCCTGATAACATGACTAGTGATTCAGAGGCAAGACCCCAATCATATATATATATATATATATACACACACATTTAAGGCAAAAATAGGATCTATCCATGTATAACTTTTTAATCTAGTTCTGAGTAGAACCCCAGCATCTCCATCTTTCACAGAACATACCTAAGGAGTTGGTATTAGAATGCTTCCAAATAAAGTAGCAACAACCTAGTAACAAAATACCTCCATCCCTACTGCTCTACTGCTGCAAAGGTGGAACACTTGACAATCATAACAGATGTACTGCAGTCTCAAAAATGAATACAGCTCATTAGAAGTAATCAACAAAGTATCTGTGTAAAAGGCTATGGTGCAAACAGGCAAATCCAACTAACTTGCTAACAAAATATTCAAAAACATTCCCCCAAGAGTTTTACAACTCAAGAATGAATAAGATGAATTATTAAGCTCTCTTTTAAAACTTCCTTGATGCCTGGAGTCTAAAGCTGGCCATCCCTTAAAAGAAAAAAAAAAAGGACTCTACAGGGATTCAAACAGCTCTAGCTCTGTGATCCTGATGATCACACCAAGCAACTTAAAATGTACCCAAAGCTAAAATAAGTAGACAACAATATGAAGGTCTGTCTGGGAAGAAGTAAGGTGACTTCTGCAGAGGGAACCTCTTGGGAGCTCCGTCAAGGGGTCAGGAAGCTTGTGAAGAATGGTGATTCATCTGTCAAGGCTCTGGATTTCCAAAGAGGGTCTGTCCAAATACCTCACTAAGGGCTTTTAGGAAAACTAAGAGCCACAGAACAAGAAGGAGGGGCCCAAAAAGGACAGAGAATTCTTAATCACAAACTGGGAGAAGCTGTTAAACAAAGCTGTTATCACTTCTCAGAAAGGTGGGATTTCACGGCTGAGGTTCTTCAGCACCCTGGGAGCTTTGTTTTTGTGTATGATCTGCAAAAACAGGGAGTGCAATGAGCTCTGACAGGTTACTACCAATGCAAAATTACTCAGGGTACCAGAGTAATTCTGGTACAGAATTACTGTACCAGAATTACTCAGAACAGACTGCACAACTGCCCAGGATCCTAAAGTCTGAGGAACAGGCAAGACTTCACAGGTAAACACATGGAGAACAATTTTAGCATCAGATACAGAACAACAGCCTCTGAGACCACAAGCACCATCCTGGGGCTTTAGCAGACAACTTCAAAAAGAACCTGAGCACACCACTTAGTAAGAATTCCAAGTCAAATACTGAAAACCACTGAAAAAGAATTGAAAATAATTATGCCACTGTGCACATCCACAGTTTGCTGATATCTTAAGTGCAGTTCTGATTCACTTATTGCTAAGAGGAAATTGTAGAATTGAAAATTGTTTAGAGCAAGATTTAAGACATGATCAAAGGTATAGACAATTTGTGGACAACTTCTGAACAAGCAGGCTCTGATTTTTCCAATCTGAAAAAGTAACCACATTGAGAAAACGTGACTTAGGTCTACAAAATCACAACAGGCAGGAAAGGCCAGACAGGAATTAGGAGCAAACAAAAGCAAATGGCAAGACAGACTTACAGAATTCTCTGTAAAAGGACAATTCTCAGATAAAGATTTTTAATAATATTAGCAGAGACTGGACAAGACAGTGGAGAAGTTACTACATTCACAAAACATGGGAAGCTTAAATAGCAGCTTACAGATATATAAAATTTTATTCTATTTTTCAGACCTGTTCTCAAAAATTCATTTAATATCCTACTCAAGGGAATAACTGGTAGACAAACAGTCTGGATTTTGTATTTTTTATGAGGAAACTGATTACACACAGTGATTACTTTTACACATTTGAAGTGCTGCAAAATCATGGAATGTCAAAGGGACTTGTGAATTACATCTTAAAATGAAGTCCACTTAGAAACCCTGTTGTAAGGCCTTGAATATGATCATACTTGCAAGCCTAAAATAGAAAATAGTCAGAATAATTAAACAGATAAGCAGAGTTTTGTGCATGCTAAGTCATATTTAACCTGTGAAAGCAATTAGGTCTAGGCCAAAGAACTCATGATGCTATTTCCACTGCCAGTAAATTATTTCATAATTCAGTTGGTACACTTATTTCTGTAGCTTTTATATTGTGGTTGTGCTTTGTGGTTCAAGCTACCTCCACTGTGTTATCCTGAACTCTGTGAACATAACAAAATGGGAGAGCCTGCATCACACACGCACACAGAAAGCCAGCTATCACAGAAACACAGAAAACAAAGGTAACTCATCTCTAATGTCTTCCCTCTGCGTCATGATATTAAAACTTCAGGGAAACTGAGGACTCACTACAAAACAGGTTATCCTCTAAACAGTAAACCAAAACAAAGTCAGGTATTTCACTGATCTGTGTAAGATCCCTTGTGTCTAATCAAAGTTGAGCTGAAGTGTGACATTTTCTTTATTACAAGTATTATGATGTTATCTCCCTGCTATCAACTAAGTTCCTTACTTTTGTTAAATATTCAGAACCTTAATCCATGACCTCCACTCTTCTATAAACTTTGGTGAAATGGTCCAACAAGTTTAAGAGCCGCTTTGCACTTTGTTAGGCTCCTTCAGCACACACACATTCACAGCTATGCTTGTGCCCACAGGCAACAAGGTCACATCAAGCCCTTTCTCTCAAATGAAGCCAAGGTAAAATGTGTTTAGATAACCATTTAATCCCAAGCACTGATGCAAAAGTTAACTTTGTAGTATTTGCCAGACACACTTCTCCTATAAAACAGCAGAGGACAAGGGAAGTAATGACCCAGGTACCATTTAGCAGCAATGCCCTCTTGGATACATTAAGCAGGTAATGTAACATCGACTTCAATGATACAGAGACACTGGATGATTAAAATCTAGATCTCCAAATCTTTTGCAGAAAAGCTGATGTCCAATAAAAAGTTATCTGCATTAAAAAATATATAGGATAAACCCTTTAATCCTGCAACACTCTATTGTTCTTAAAATCAAAATAAAGAATCCACCAATCACTGCAGTAGAAGGATACAGGAATTTATGTACATGCAAATTACTACCAAGACATGAAGTTGCTCTTACCTTGAACTAGATCTTGACTTCACATCTTCCGTTGCTGTCCTTTCACTACTAGTATCTTCATTGTAGTCCGTTTTTTTATCACACAGTGGTTTCCTCTTCTCCCACTTCTTCTGCTGATTTGAGATGCTTTCTGCTTCTCCTTGGGAGTCACTTTCTACTCCTACCTGTGAACCTGAGGAATGTGCCAGGCACTTAGAGGAGACTGGCAGTTTTTGCTCTTCACTGCCAAAGTCTCTTTCTGCTAACAAAGCAGAAGTTTCAGGTTTTATTGTTTCCTGCTCAGGGACTGAATTGTCCAAGTTATCTACATGGTCCATTTCCTTAGACTTTACTAACGTGTATGAAGCATTTACAACACCTCCTGCAGAATGTTTAGTCTTTAAACCTTCAACACCGTCCTCCCTGCTGTCTTCACAGCTGCCACAACACACACAGGAATTAATCAGACAGTTTGTGGCAGCTATACTGAGTTTATGGGATTCATCCTCCTCCTCATCTGCTAATGGATTAGCAGATCCAGGAATACAGCTAATAGCTGCTTCTGGGCTTGTTACTGGGGATTCTGAGCTAGAAGGAGATTTAGGATTGAATATGACAGTAGCAGATATTTTCATTCCCCCCGTCCTGTGCGCTATCACTTCCGCCGTTTCCGCGTCGTCGGCGTACGCATCCCAGCCATTGAGGTATAACTGTGAGTCTGCACCTTCCAGACAGCTGCACGAATTTGGAACTGAAATGCCAGGCATCTGTTTTCCATCTTCAACATTGTTATTATTGCTTAAGTCACTTTCAGCATCTTTTAAAAGCAAAGTTTCCTCCGTCTGATGGCCATTCTCATAAAGCAAAGCATCTCTATATTGCAGGTTCTGTTTTGAATCGTGGCAAGGGTTATTCACCCAAGCAAAAGTATCACTTACTGAATCCAACCCAGCCAGAGCTTCTCCTGCTCCATCTAGGTCATCCATAAAAAACACTCTGTCCTCTTCATCAGTTAAGTTGTCAAGATGGTGTCTTGTTGGTGAAGCTTCTGTGCTAGAACTATTCCTTAGGCTAGATCTGTGAGCTGGAGACTGACAGATGCTTGGAGGGGAAAGCAGAGAAGACATTTCGTCGCCAACTCTGTGCACCATCCTGTTCAGCTGCTCCAGCTCCTGCTCATCGTACTGCATGGAACAAGCCAGCTCAGCCTCTGTGTTCTCAGCTTTTGCTGAAAGTTCCTTAGGAGGCAAAGTCGCAGTTATGCCTGGTGCAATGACAGAGGGCACCTCAGGATCTGCTCTGACAGGAAAATCCACATCTTGGGAGATGCACAGGTTACGTTCCAGCGTGTGCAGTTCATCCTCGGTCAGCGTCTGAAGGAGATCCCTGAAAATGAAGAAATACACACATCACTTGTCATTTATAATCATGAGGCATTGATGCTACAGATTTTAAAAAAGCTTTTACTGTTAGTGCAGAAATCCAGAACTTGAGGGCACAGAATACTTTTGACTGTGTAATTCAGTGCATTTGGCATTCATATCCAGAGCACGTGACTACTGATGCCTGAATTTGAGATTACTCATGCAAATAGAGGGCATAAAATTATATGCATGCTTGCAGTGAAGCCTCAAAATAAACCAAAACACACACAAAAATGGAAATTTTCCCCTCCTCATCATTCATAGTGAAAATGTCACCCACAATTAGATTTATTTCATCATTTTACTTTTTTAATTCACAAATTTGACTTTGATTAGCAAACCAATTTTCCATCCTTCAAGTTGATTCAGAAAATTATTCTGCAAAAGAGTACTGCAGAAGTTTCACAGCATTACACTGTCAGATAAAAGAATTCAATAAAATAGTAATATTGCTTATGCACTACTGGTATCTGGAAGCCAGATCACTGAAACTGGGATTGGAAGTCGGCTCTCTCCTGCCTCAAACACTGAACTCAATCTTCTGGCTCTGCTGGCATAAACTTAATTTTCTTCACAGTGGCTACAATGGGGCTGTGTTTTGGATTTGTGCTGGAAGCAGTGCTGTTAACCCAGGGGTGTTTTTGTTATTGCTGCCCAGGACTCACACACAGCCAAAGCCTTTCCTGCTCCTCACCCCACCCCAGCAGCGAGGAGCCTGGGGGTGCACAAGGAGCTGGGAGGGGACACAGCTGGGGCAGCTGTCCCCAAATGACCCAGGGATATTCCATACCATATAGATGGCATCAGGCTCAGCACACAAAGCTGGGGGAAGGAGGAGGAAGGGGGGTTTGGAGGGGTGGCATTTGTCTGCCCAAGTCAGCGTTACGTGTGATGGAGCCTGGCTGCCTTGGGCATGGCTGAGCACCTGCCTGGGGAAGGGCTGAATTTATTCCTTGTTCTGCTTTGCTTGTTTGGGGCTTTTACTTTATCCATTAAACTGTCTTAATCTCAACCCATGACTTTTCTCCCTTCTACTCTTCTGCTTCTCTCCCCAGACCCACTGGAGGGTGAGCAAGTTGGCTCGTGGGGCTGAGCTGTCAGCTGGGGTGAAGCCACAACACCAGGTCATTAATGACTAAAGCTCCTGCACGATGTTAAGGACAAGGCAGGTCTGGAAGCAAACACTGAGCAATTCAGCAAACTGTGTTTTCTGTAGACATGCAGCATCTCCAGTGTTACCAAGTGTCCTCAGTACTGCAGTTTAGGACTATGGGCACCTGAAAACAAAGTGTTATTAAGTGCTTGATAACTTAAAAACAAATCTGCAGACACAGCAGCATGTAATTTTAGGCCTGAATTTGATTTACAATATCCTTCTCAATTAGAAGTCACATATATACAAATATCTTCTGTCAAGAACTGCTGCCACCATTTCCAAAGATCAGTAAGTGTATTTTAGCTTAAAAGAATGGATGGGAAAAGCAAGACCTGTTCAACAGAGGTTAGGAGTCCATGATTCCTCATGTGCTTAGGACTAATTTTTAAGCAGGTAACATACAGCTGGAATAATAACATGTACATATTAAAAGAATTCTCTTAAAGGAGTAATTTTGGTTAAAAAAGAGGCCAAAAACCACCAAAGAAACATTCAACACATCTCACACCTTGATTTCCAGTAAATGGTTTACATTCTTAACTTTCTAACTCAAAGATCAAATATTTTTTCAAGTACTACCAGTTTTTCAAATAGCTCAAAATATACAACACTAGTATCTGGCCTGCATTTCAGCTACCTACAGTTTGAAAAAGCTAAGAGTTAAGACAAACATTCTTAAGTCAGAAAAAATTATGGCTATGTACATTCCACACAATTAGGATTTTATTTCTTTAAAAAAATCTTGCTTTATATGAGTAATGTGACCCTGAAAAAAGTTCCAGGCCTACAGAAGTGCCATTTATAAAAACAACTGCACTCCCTTTTCACTTTTCACACTCTGTAACAGAGAAGTCAGAATTTCCTAGAATCATTCAAGCTGCATCTTCAAATCTAAAGTTTGACCATTTTTTCCAGTCTTAAAAAGTAAGAAAGGAAAGTGGGCAATCTTTCTTAGACCCACTTGCCTGATAAGCTGTAAAGCAGTACTGCCATTTGGCACACTAGAACATTTTAAATACCTATACATTCCTTTCTTTTGTCTGCACAGTATGTAATGACACCACCTTATTATTACTCAGATCTTGTATTTAACTAGGGTCTGTAAGAGATTAGGCACTTGAACATCACCTTAATAACAAATTGAGAATGGCTTAGGTTTAAGGTCAACATAAAACCAGTAGTGTTACCATCAGTTATTCTAGAAATAATTATACCAATAGGATAAAAAACCCCCATAGAATAACAAGATTGCTGCCATGAGGCCTTGTATTAGGAATTTTCATTTTGTTAGTGATTCTGATATAGAATTTATAAGCATAAACAAAGTAATGTAAGATTTTAAAAACAGTTGGGGTTTTCATTTTAAAAAACCACAACAAACAAGAGTAAGCACAGAAATGTAACAGTGAAGGGTTTAAGCTTGTCCCTCACATATTCAAAGGTATAAAGACCTAGGAAATTTCTGGGTTGGGCCAGGGTGCATTAAGTAGAAAATCCTGGCTCCTCATGGGTCCTAAGGAAATGCAAAAGCCCAGGACAGACCCCCAGGGATCCCTGTGAGTGCATCCTACTGGCTGCCAGCAGCCAGGCATCTCTGAACCAAGGCAGCATCCCCGTGCTCCACAATCCACAGGGAGCTTTTCTAGCACAAACTAAAAGCTGTGTGTCAGCAACTGACCAACAGAAAACTGCTTAAACATCAGCTCCCCTTCTCCACACACCACAGTCACACACACTTCTCAAAACAAGAAAATGAGCAACTTCTACAGAGACTGCACCAGCAACATCCAAAGGAATTTGCTTTCCATCCAAGCCCTGCAGCATAACTGAGAATGATCCACTGGGGCCAGGGAAAATCTAAGATTGAATCTTTGGACTTCCAGCATTTATTTTGGGGTTTTATTCAGAACAGACACCACATGGCAGCACCCAGGATTACTGAATGTCTGGGTGTCCAGAGCTACTCTGCTTCCTTTCCAAGGCTCAGAGAGCCTGGCTGCTCAGACCTATCCAGAGCAGGTTTCACACATTGCCTTGTAAATTCAGTGTGTGAGTAAATTCACTGTAAATTCAGTGCTGAAACACATATTTACTTTATACTAGCTTGCTCCATGGACTGAGTAATAAATTCTATTTCTGTCAATGATGACACCTCAAAATTGAAGAGCAATTCTATGCAGTTTTGAGGACAGTAAATAAAGCCTAATAAAAAAAAATTAATAATAACAAGAACAACCACCACCACCCGTGGAATCAACTGACAATCCTCATTGTCTTTTTAGGAGAGTCAGATCCATGCAGCCTTGGAGGAATAACATAACCAGTTGAATTACACATGGTAGCCTACCAGCCCTGTAATCTCAGTAGAGAAATAATCCTGCTTTAAATTCAAAGGGAATATGCTCATTTTCCTAACCCAAACACGGGAAATTTTGCTATTAACAAATACAGCTTATTCTGAAAGAGGTTCAAGTAATTATCTTCACTTCTCTGGTTAAAAATTCCCTAGATTCACCATTTTTAAGGATGACAAATGTTTGAACAAGAGCTACCTTTTAGATACACTGTACATTAGATTATACAGGACTCACTGCCAATCTGGCATGCTGTAAAATGACTATGAACACTGAAAATGAATGTTAACCAATATATGGAAAGAAATGTGACATTTCACTACTAAAAAACTGAACATCAGGCGTCATCAGTAAACTTTAAGCTTTAATTAAACTGCAGCTTCTTCAGCGGCTCATTTCCTTTCTGCTGCAAGAACCTTTAACTCATTGTGCTCATACAGACAAAAAGGATTTCTTCCTCTGCTTACATTACTCAGAAGCCACAGGTAAAGTCAGCTTCTGCAATCCACCCTATTGAGCAGCAGTGTGCTTTCTTCTCACAGGGGCTTCAGAAAACACTGAATTTTAAAAAGTGCATGCTGAGGTTTCACCTGCTTTTTTACTCTTTTTGGCATTGTATCACAGAAAGGCAATCTAGCTTTCAAAATCCAAGGAACATTCTTCTTCCAGTGCTTACAGCTACTCTCAGAAAAACAAAGGAAGTTCTTCAGCTGTGCTCTGCCTGTTACAAGCAGCAGTAGAGATCTGTTCTGCCTACTGCAAAACCAATGAATATATTTTACTCTACTGCCAATATCCAGGGTGCAGAAATGACAAAAAAAACTTCAAAGACATGAGGCCAGATGTCTTTAAAGACAAGTTCAGCTTAACAGAGGTCAGGGCCACAAACCCCCTAATCCTGCACATTCCTCAAGCCTCCTCCATTAACTTTGCTCCTATTCTGACAAGAATTTTAAACTGCCTTGCTGTCAGAGAACAGCTTCATTGCTACTGCCAGCCTGTGCTCCAGTTCATGCTCCAAAGGGAGCACAACCAGCTGCCTCAGTGGAGCTGCCACTGTAGGAGGCTGGAGCAGGTCCAGGGATGCCACACACATCCCCCCACTCCTGCTGCACCCTGCTCTGCTCACCAAAGTCCACAGGTCTGTCTGACACACCCACACTAAGAAACCAACACTGAGATATGTGACAAACTGCACTGACACTCCTTTACTGCCACAGTTTTAAATCAACTCAAAGTTTTGAACACAGCCACCTTGGAAAAAGCAATCCACTGTGCACACTTAATTTAAAGAAAACAAATTTACACTGCCCCACCCAATTCTTTAAAACACAGAGAGTATGTAAGCTGCATTTAATTTCTGGTCAATGATAGAGAAAGGTTTCAGTGTATTGAAAATGGCATCATTCTCTGATTCTGCACCACTTGATGTGCAATCTCCTTGATTCTGCACCACCAAAATCCATGGGGACCCTGCCATCTCTTAGAATGGTCTAGAAACAAGCACCAGGCAAGCAAAGAGCTCTGAAACAGGGCAGGATTAAGGAATACTGCAAGATCCCAAGTTTGCTGACTTTTGAAAATCCCTGTACAGCAGCCTCACAGGCATATATAGCATAGGCAGTGTTTTGTCACAAGCATGTTCAGTGTGGCAGGCCCTCAGTGACATATCTGGGCACAGAGCAGGGGATGTGATCTGGGGATTTCCTAAGCAGATTGCAGCAGTTTGGCAGAAATGGTTCAAACACCTTCATTTCAAAGGCAGAGACAGCGCTACTATATAATTATACTTTGGTAAATGTAATGCTAATGTTTTACACACAAAATAAAAGTCAACACAAGCACCTGGCTTAGATATTAATTAAAATATTCAAAGCCATAATTTGCTGCTCAACCTCTGCAAAAACTCAGCAAGAACCCTTACTGCTTTTTCTCAGAGTCTCAACAATCTCTATTGTTTTCAAAGTTGTCAGCCACCAGTAGGACACCAAAAAATTTTCATACCTAATAGATATTTATCTTCTCTGCTAGTTCTGATTTAATTATGTGGATAAACATAATTAAATACAGTACTTATCTCTGCCTTGTGGATATTTTAGGACAATACAGTTTAAAAATTAATTACCTGTAATCCTACAAAATAATCAGTTCTGTGTAAGATGTTACTCCATGAGCTAAAATACTTAGTTGGCTTAAAAGTTATAGAAATTTTCAGAGAAATTCACTGGGATGTGATCACATTCTGCAGTAAGATGTTCAACATTCTTACAACAGGCACAAAACTGGAATACAAAATGCAGCTGTTTTTAACAGAAGACTTCTGAATCTATTTTCATGCCTTAACTATTGGTGCTGGAGACTGGAGAAAGACTCCAGGGAAAAGCACTCTTCTTTTGCTGGGGAGCAGAAGTACTGGTATCAAATATCATTCCATCTTCAGAGGTTTCTATGAACCTTCTCACAGACTATGGATTGCAGCCTGATGAGTTAAAAAAAAAAACTGATATGAAAAAAAAAAAAACCCTACACAGCTTAGGGACTTTAAAAATTAATTCAATTACTCTGTATGAACAGCACACTTATTTGCATCTCATTGTTATTTTGATTCAATGGATTTTCTATTCAAGAATATTACTAAAGGATCTTTCTGAGCTCAGTCCTTGCCAATATTTGAATTCCTTCAATTCAGAGACTGCCAGACATGGAATTTCATATTACTTCTTGCTTGAATTTTTGCTCTGATAGATGTTATCTCAGTAAGAACACTTTGCCAACTTTGTCTCCCAGACAACTGAAGTCACATTTTTTAATGCTCCCTTTCCTGTACAGAATAAATACAAGTCTTAAAAGTATATCAGAACTTTGCCAAAATTGAATATGAAAGATCTCTATTTTTTAAAGTTTGCATTGAAAACTGCAGTTATTGAACAAACAAGCATTTTACAAATTTGTTTTCAACCCCAGAGCTACGTTCACAGTAAAAAATGAAAATTAAATGAAAATTAAATGGGCTGAGCAATACACTGACTTCAGTGATTTTCATTTTTCACGTTGTGAAATATGAGGATAATAAAGCAGAAAATACGGATTATGAGAAGAATATTAGCTTTTAAGTATCTTTTTGGCTTTAGACAGCAAGTGGAATGCTGGGGAAAATATCTGCAATAGCCACATATTGGGAATAAGGTATTTTAATGTAAACTTCATGGACTTTTCAAGCTTCAGTACCAATAAAGCTTTTTCCTCCTTCTAACTTCAGGTTTGCCCCTCAGTTCATGTTGTTATTCTTAACCCAGTGGTTTATAATACCATAATTACTCCAAAAACCCCAAAAACCAAACATGTTGATTTATCAATTTTAATTCTCAGATTTCAATATGAATTTCACTAACGTACCTAAAAATAAGACTTCTAGACAAAAATACTAGGAAGCTTTCAAGGGACACACAAGGATGTGGTCTAGATATTTATAAAGGCTAACTTCAGAAATAGCTCCCCTCTGAACCACCCCTGACAGAGCTCACATTCTCCCTCAGGAGATGCCTCACCTCTAAGGGATGAGAGGAGACCAATCTGGATATAAACTATGTGAAAACTATTCTTGTATCAGACTGTCACCATGGCATCCAGGGAAGGCAATAAACTGCTGAAAACTGGACACAGGGAAAAAACCCAAACCTTTCAAATTATCTCTAGAGATTTCTAGGAACAAAAGTTGCAGTTGGTATAAATCTGGATTCTAAGAAAATAACAGAGCTTATGGATTAAGAAAATTTTTTAACACCCAGATAAAATACCTGAAAAGTAAACATAAAGATCCTTTAAAGATACAGATCAATTTCTAAAAAGTAACAGATCAGTTTTCTAAAAACCTCAGTTAAGAAAACAAGATTTTAATGTTATTTATACTTGAGCCAAAGCCCACATCTCCAATGGTAACCCACACTGAAGCATTATGGAAAGAAGTATAAAGTGATTCATCCTGTAAAAAACAAATTTACAATATGAAAAACTGATAGTCATTTCTATTAGGTTAGGAATTATCTGAGTACTGCATCACAGCATAACAAGAAAATGTAATAAGCCTAGTTAAGCAGAAACATTGATGCTAATTAGAAACAGAATCCACCAAAAATAAACTCTAACTTTAGAACTTCAGGCATCATATAACCAGAAGGAAAATGTGAAATGCTATAAAATGATACTCAAAAAAAAAAAAAAGGAAACTATCACAGAGATTAAAAGTTCAGAAAACTAGCATGAAATGAAAAACTACATTTAGTTATTTCACGGGTATATCAGGCTGATGAGAGGAAAATGCTGTTTATGGTTAACATAGCAAACAGAAACACTTTTTTAAGCATTTATGAGTATTCAGGACTCTGATTTTCACTTCAGAAGAGAAGCAATTACAACTATCATTTATTACTTGCCTTATTTTTCTTAGCAAAGTGTGAAAAGGTCTGAAGAGTTCAGACATATCTTCTGGTTTATGGTCCAAGTTTAATGGTCCCTCGGAGTAGACAACAAGGCCACTGTAATTCAAACACATGCATGAACACACACAAATGAAAATTTTATTACACAGAGCAACCACTGCATAGACAGAAAAGCAACTGTACATAAACATTAGAACAACATTTAACTACATCTCGTTATCTTATTTTTGTCTTATTCACCCACAGCTAGAATTAGATGCTATTTAAAGTAACAGGAAAAAGATACCATCCACTCTGTTGCCCTTTCTCAAACATGGCAGAAAAAGCAATGGAAGCATAAAGGGAAGAACACACATTTATTTCATTGCTGCAGCTGAATTGAAAAAAAATAAAACCACAAAGGAAACCCCACAAAGGAAACCTATTATCAAGTACATTGGGGGAGGTCCACTGATTTGAGATATTGCAGATGGCTTGTTCTTTCCTGTCAAAATAATTTCCAGGCAAGGTAGCTGACTCCTAGCTCCCATTTTTCTACCTCTAAGACAAATATAACATGGAATTGACATATGGTAAAAAAAGGAAACAGATTTTCTTAATCACATAAAACATTTTGAAGAAACCATGCTTTTAAATCAACTCAGCCCTTGTACAGATTTCCCTGGAAAGAGGTAAATTCACAATCCTGAGAGCTTCCAGGTACTTCCCTGTAGGTATCTCAACAGCTCCTCCTGACCAAATCACCACTGCCCAAACCTGTTTGTGTGCCCTGGGTTAAACAAAATGCACCTTCAGATCTGCTGTGCCACACCATCCTGGCTCTGAGAGGATTCCCAAAGGCACCACTGCTTAAAACTATTTAATCCTTGCCCACTGCAAAAGCAATGTATGCTTCCCAAAGGCAGCCTGTTCTCACAGCTGAGATTACACCAGTGTTCTTTTTCCAAGGCCATTTTCCCCTTCCTGTCCATAGTGTCAGTGCTCTGTCACCCAAGGTATCTCAAAGGAATGTTCCCCTTCTTAAACTCAAATTCCATATTGCTCCAGAGAGCTATCCAGCACCAAATCACCCAGAGTAACAGCAACCCTTGCCTAAGGGTCTGTCAAAGTCTTACCCTAAGGATTGACAAAGTCTTTTTGTCACCAGCCCCTCCCTAGCAAGCACCTGTGTGACCACCAAAGCAGCAAAGCTGATGTCACAAGCTATATGAATTCCTCTGAAGTATTAAAAACAAAGACCAGGGGATTAGGGTTTTGAGGGCTGGAGCAGGGAAGAGGAGAGGAGACTCAGAAAAAGTTGCTTCCTTTCCAAGTCACTTTTTTTTTCTTTGCGGCTTAAGAGAAATTATCTTGTTGCCAGGGATTCATAGTTTTATCTTTTTCTCTATGCTTGCCAAGCTTCAACAAGCAGGCTGCCACAAAGGGAAGCAGTTATTGCTGACTCATGTCTTATGTTCTGCATAAGCAAATGTTACTACTTTGCTCAGTGAAAGAAAGCTCAAGGCTACTCTCCTCACACTTCTACCTGATGCAAGTCACTGCTCCTCTGGCTTTCAGGCAGTTTGTTTGCCACAGAATTTAACTCTTGGAAGAAAATTTTTAAAAAAGTGGTATAGACCACTAGAGAAAAAAAATATATTATGAAATAGCTTCTTTACATGTGTAACATTTGAAAGAGCTCTGTGATACTTCATGACACTCATTCAGTTTCTTATCAGTGGGTAATTAGGAGCACTTAAACGTCTTCTCTATCCTTTTGTGTAATTTGGGATAGACATGATCCATTTGCCAAGGAGCCCTGGTTTTCCAGTTAGTGTTGTTGTGTTCTCCTCCACTGTGTCTTCCAGCAGCTTCAAACTGAGTTGTCCCATTCCTGTTGTCTTCCAATAATCAGATTATTACTGTTATTATTTTTAGAATGACAGTTAGAGACAATATACTATTTAACAGGAACAACAGGCCACAGGGATTTCCTGAGGAGAAGTGTATTACACTCAGGATTTGAGGGTTTTTATTTCCCTCAATTATCCTCCTTATATTAGCTAACTGTAAAACGTTCACAATGTAAAATATTAAAAATATGCTGGCTTTACTCCAGAGAAACTGCTGCCTTAGAAAACCATGAAGACTCATTAGGAAAAAAGCATCTGATTTGTTCAATATTGCAAAAACTGAATGAAGCAAAACCACTGTCAATTTAGTTGAGTGGTCAGTACAGGGAACAAACCTACACAAAAGTTGCAAGTATTAATACTTTCCTTCAAGAGAATTAAGCCTAACTCAATAGTTACAATGCACTGGGCCATGAGAATTCCTTCTGAACCCTAGAGTCCTTGAGAAAAACCACACAAATTTAATTGAAAATTTGTAGTTTTCAAGACTTGTATCCTTATGTCATCCTATTTTTGAGTGTCACAAAATTTGTGCTTTCAAAAAATATTTCTGACAACAGGACATTACAAAGACTGATGTTCCTAATTTCTGCATTTTGCTGGAGGATGCCTGATCAATTGTTCCTGCCTGCTCTATTTAGAGATCTACCATCTTTCTTTTTTTGTCTTGTTATTCTACATTAAACTGGTAATGATTTAGAACAAAACAATCCTCCTCTTTAATTTTTTTTATTAAAACAATCCTCCTCTTTAATTTTTTTCAAAAAACATTAAAGCAAAATCAGGTGAAAGATCATTGAAATTCTGAACACAGCTTTTCAAATCTTCAATAAACCTTTCAATGAGGCAGAACAGAGAGTAGTTAAAAATTACTCACCATACAATGGCTAATCTTGGAATTGTAAACATTAAAGCTGGTTCATAGTCATCTATCATATCTTGAGTGAGGTATCCAAGCCTTAAGGCTCTAAGCAAAAGAATAAAATTATTTAGTAAGACATCAAAGTCGTGAAGAACACATTTCACTAAGGAAAAACTTGAAAAAATTGTTACAAGCCAAACCAAACTGATGGTATTTAACTCATGCACTGGTTTTGTACAGTCTAAAACACATATATAACTGACTGCTTAAGTCTCTGCTTTAAAGAAAAAAACAGTATAATAAAAATATAAATGCAAGAAAAATCCCTTAAAGCATTTAAAGCTTTTATAGTTATTCAAAACACAATTCACTTTTATGAAATTTTCTCTATTTACTATTTCATGTCCAGCATCAGCTTGATACTGAAAACCACTGGTGCTGGCAATTTTTCAAATAAAAGAAACACTTTTAAAGTAATAGGGGAAAGTACTTGGTTTCATTTTCAAATAGCAACTGCTCTAATTATCAAGGTCAATCTCCCCCTTAACTAACAAAAAACTTTAAAAAACCACCCAAGAACAGCACAGTTCTACACAATAACTCTTACTGAAGCCTAAGGATTTAATATATGGGGGAGACTTCATTGTCCTCAAATAACTTCTCAAATGTCTTAGGCCCCTTTTAAACTAAGCCCCATTTTGCTTGGATTCTTTACTTTTCTATATTTTCCAAGTTTCTGCACAATTTTCAGATTTTACCATGTGTTTCATAACATCCTCAAATTTCTTCTCTGACTTGTTCACATCAGTGTTGAAGATTGCAATGAAAACTGCGCATGAATCCTGCTTTTGGTCCCCAGAAGAATGGAAATGACTTCTCATTCCTTGTCAGCACTGTCCAGCCAGTACTGCTGGGGGTGGATGGGACACAACCACAAAGCAAACCCTGGCTGGTGCCAAGAGTGGATGGACACACTGGTGTGTGGCCCATCCTCCCTCCCTGCTCCTTCCTACAGCCCAGACAGATTTCCCAAAGCTACAAGTAAGAAATCATCTTCTTCCTCTTACTGGGGCAATACAGAATCCCAGAACTGTCAGGGTTGGAATGCACCTCTGGAGATCAGCCAGTCCAACCCCCTGCCAGGCAGGGTCATCTAGAGCAGGTGACACAGGCACACATCCAGCTGGGTTTGGAATGTCTCCAGGGAGGGAGACTCCACAACCCCCATGGGGAACTATCCTGCCACCTCAAAGTAGAGAAATTCTTCCCCATGCTGGTGTGAACTTCTCGTGTTGTCATTTATGGCTGTTACTCCTTGTGCTGTCCCTGGGCACCATGGAAGAGAGCCTGGCACCATCCCCTTACAGACACCTCTGAGATATTTGTGTGCATTGATCAGATCCCCTCTGTCCTGCCTCTGTATCAGGCCCAGCTCCCCCAGGCTCTCCTCTCAGAGACCCTCCAGCCCCCTCCTCACCTTTGTGGCCTCTGCTGGACATGTGTATGCCACAGGGATGTGTATGTGGGGCAGCTCTCTGACTGATGGAAGGTAATTCCTCCTACTTGTGACCTTTTCTGAGCTGTTATCCTGTCTCCCAAAATGCCTGAAACACCTCTGATCCTGGTGCCATGTACAGACTGTGGCAGTGTGCTCTGTACTCCTCCAGTCCTTGATCAAAGATGGACCACAGCAGACCCAGTGTTCTGCTTCCCAAGCTCTCCTGACATGACAGTGAAGCCAACATTTACCCTGAGGGCCTCCTACAGTCAGCTGGTACCCAATAATTCTACCCAGAACATCATTCACTAATTTTCTTTTAAGAACAGTGCTGCACTGCTCAGAACCTCACTTAGCCTGAGCATTTCTCATGCTGCTCCCCTCTACTGCCCATCTGCAGGCTAATTCATCTGTCACAAGGGGGAAGAAAAAAGCTGTTCAACACAGTATATTACAAATTCATGCTTTTCTTTGCACCTTATACTTCTAGAACTTATGGACTGCTGAACAGATTTCTTTCATCATTGTCCCTTCATACACATAGAGCCAACAACCAGTCCTTTGAGATTTTCAAGAGCTTTTATGAGTTCTTTATGAAAATCACTGGAGGTTCACAGATTATTTGAATCACCTCCCCATGTATTTTTGCATGAAACATCATTAAGTCTTGATGTCTTAAACAGATGCAGCTCATTTAAATGCTGAGTCTTCATGTACACATCTGTAACCAGGCATAATCCAACAATAATTGTATTGTTGGTGTTACCTCTTGTGTTTTGTTTTGTATTTTTTTAATGGAGAAAACAAAAAGCCACAGGTTTGTGCCTGCCAAGCATGCTTAATACCTTTGAATTTGAGTATTTACTAGAAAAGCAAAATACCTGGTGCTTTATGACAATTCTTCAATATTAATAGTTAATGTACTTCAATAAAAACTCAGACAAAGCAAACACAAAAATTAGGATCTAATCCTTAACTTACCTCTCCACAGTTTCACAGAACAGTACAATAACCTCTTGCTGTACATAGTATTCTTTTGGAGACTTCACAGGTACCATGGCTGACACGTAACTACAAACATGATAAAATAATGTACCACTGTTTCACATGCTTTAACAATAAACCAAACCTAGGACAAATCATCTTAGAAACCTAAGATCATTTCCTGCACCAATTGGTATTTATTTCAACAGCACTCACTATGAAAACTGTGTAACAATCTAGGAGAAACACAGCCAAATTACTTATTGAAGTGGAATTGAGGCAGTGGAAGTCAGCAGTAATTTAGAAATATTATAATTAAATAGCACATTTATGATACAGTGATGTAATTATGATAGCACATTTAGATATCAGAATCCTCTTCTGTGTGGCACAGTGCCTTGGAAGGATCTTTACTGCCCCATCTTAAAGACAGAATAGTTTACTCTGCATTTCCTCAATTAAAAAAAATCTGACTTAAACCAAACATTTTATCTATAATGATTTTACCTAAAATTAGATTAGTTAAATTCAGTTACCCAGATGAGACAGTTTATGACACTTAAAATTTGGCCTCATTTCTGTGTGGAATTACTAGCAAAAGCACTAATTCAGCAAGGTAAGAAACACTGGTAGAAGTTCAGTGTTTTTCTGTCACTTTTGTATTACTTAATTGGTCACTTGTAGAATACAAGTTACACAGAAAGGGAAGAAACTGTTTGCAAAACAATGATGAGGAAAAATGCTGTACATAGAGAGCTGGTATTGACAGGCCAAAACCTGCAGAGAACTAACAAGAACCAGTTACTGATGTCATTATTGGTGTCTGCACTCAAACCCACACTTAGAAACAGGTTTTTAGACAACATTTTCAATTAAAGTGTTCTCAGTGTAACAGAATAATGATGCCTTTACTAATGAGAAAAAAACCTGCTTACCTGAGTGAAAGAACACAAGAGAACAACAATATTGAGGAAGGGCAAGTAGTAATGTGGGACATGACAGTCCATAGGTTACTGCCAAGAAATATTAAAAGACTACCCAATTCTAGGAAACATGTTCTGCTAAAAGCAGCAGTGATGTGTTATATTAGATCCACAGATAATCCTGCCCATTATCTTGTCTGTGGCCAGCACCACAAACATCTAACACACAGGCAGGTAGCTGGCTACACTCTGAAGCACAATGCAAGACTGGTCAATGTGACCCTTGGTGCAAAAAAGCATCTTCCCAAAAAGCAGCTATTTTTACTTAAGCTATAAACCTCAAAGTCATTTTTCAATCACAAGTTTTCAAATCAGTGATTTCCTGTGGTTAGTTATGGTTCATGTAAAAGCACTTCCTCCATCAGAATTCAATTTGCCTTCCTAAATTCACTGGGTACATCTTGCTTGTACCACTAAGCACAAGAGAACAAAACCTCTGTCTCTAGAAAATTCATAATCATTCTTTTCTTTTTGAACATCTATTTATTGCCTTTTCTCTGACAAAGAAAACATTAAGAGATTTATGGTTTCCTTTTGTGTCTTGGAAATTCTCCCTCAAATGCCATATGCCAGTATGCAAATGGAGGATTATAGTTTAGTTGGAGAGAGCAAACATTGTTTGCTAAAAAGCTATTTAGTTTTCATTATTGCTACACTGGAAGGAAAAAATCTACCAATACACAAATTACTAAAGAATTCAAATACAACGATAAAAAATTTACATCATTTTTCCTCTCAAAGAATACAGAGTGAAACAGCCAATTTCCAAAAGCCAACAAGCCAAAAAACAGCTGCAGTGGCTAAGCCATGGCTCACAACACATTTACTTCATCTGTTTTACCTTAATTCAAACTCAGCAAAAAGGACATCAAAATGCTTGAGGGAATCTTTCATTTTTTCTGTGTAGAGGTTCAAATCCCTTAAGGCCTGGTCACGGATGATATTCCTGACTTCCTCCAGGCTGCGGGTCAGGTCCTTGGCCAAGGGCCTCATGGCCATACTCTCAATTTCACGATTCATAATAATTGACCCAGCAGCCAAACACTAGGAAAGACATGAAGAGATCAAATATTAGTTTTTACAAAGTAAAAATACTCCTATACTCAAAAGCAAAGCACAAGATGTGCTATTTAATAAGATGTGCTTTTGAACAAGGGCACTACTTAGCCCCAGTTAGCTACAAATTATTAAACAAGTGAAAGATTTAAGGCTGGTATGTCAAGAGTCAAAAGCTTTCACAGAAAAGGTTAGGGAGCAGCTCAGCCAGGCAGAGATGAGGAGAGGAAAAGGCTGAAGTACAAGAATGTCTTAGGGGAACCACAGTGCTGACAGAAGTTATTCTCCCACCAGTTAGGCAATAAGCATTAGCAGGATAGATCCTCTATGCACACACAGATTCCTTGCATAAAAGAGGTGGGAATCCAGCAAAACCACAGTCCACAGACTGGTTTGATTTGGGCTTTGATTTGTTTATTTTATTGTAAAATAAATCTGTTCCTTATAAAAAGAACAAATTCTACAACTGTGATGTCTTTTACAGCAAAACTGCTCACACTGGCCATCACAAAGGATCCAGTTGGGCCAGTATCCTGCTTCCCACAGAAATCATGATAATATATAAAAATCAGGTCACTGAGGGATTCTTCCCTTCCAGTGTCTGGAAAGCAACTATTTAAGACTCCTTGCCCCAGGCACTATACATGGACTCTGTGACCAGCTGACAAAGGCATTAACAGTAGATTTTTACTGTAACACATTAATAAAACTTTTTTTTTAATCTTGCCACTAAACACAACTTCTGGCTTTATTCTTTTATGGTTACATTTGGAAGACAATAAGCACCAATATAAATCACACCTGCTGCATTAAAAGAAATATTTTTGTTAACTGAGAAAATACAAGGCTGTTCTCAAAGATCAGGGTTTTTTTCCCTTTTTTAAATCTCCATTTGCAGCTGTGTCACCCCCCTCTCCCAGGCATCCTGTGGATGGGAGAGCCACAGCATGAGGGACCTGCAGTCCCAGAAGGGATCCTGTCTCAGCAGTCTGATGCATTGATTTGAGGGCACTCAGAGAAGATCAAGTTCTCACTTCTTATCAGCCAAAGCAGTGTTTGTGGGAAGTATGGACAGAGTAAGTGTTACCTGCTGAGAGGTATTCTCAGTCTGATAACTCAGTGATTGTACTGACAAGGACAGAAGTGTGTACTCATAAAGCTCACACAACCTTCTTGCTCCATGAATTTACAGGAGGACAGTGCCTGCAGCAGCAGGAGTTGGCTTTACATCATCACTGCACAGGTTACTTGCCCTGAAACCAACAGGTCTCTCCAGCCTGAGGGTTGCACAGTCAAAGTTTGATTTGGAAACAGGTTTAGCTTATGTAAGACAGCAGTGAATAAAACAAGACTTAGGACATGATTACAAAGCATTGACATACCAAATTAATTTTGTAAATTCTGTCTAAAGCCTTCTCTGACTCAAAGGAGCCTACAATTAACAACTGTCAAAGCAAGTTTTAGAAACAGAACATATGGAGGCATATTGGACTGAACAAGATGGGAAATCTTGATGAAGAACATGCACTTGAAAAAGAAGGGAGAAACTGGTAGAGGAAAAAAAAGGATATTAACAGGAGGCCAAGGACTGCTTCAAATACAGGAGAGGCAACACTGAAAACAAGACCACAACATTCTGCTGTGTGGAGGGATGTCTGGACTAACTGCCCCCTCAAGTCTCAACAAATTCATGGTGTCACCTTAAGTTACCTTCAGGCCAGTAAAAGTGAAGAGTTCATCATCACTAAAGATGCCACAATATGAAAAATGCCACCAAAAATGATTTATTTTTTTAGCCAAAGACATCAGAAGTATTAAATAAGCATCTTGCATATCACAGCCTTTTGTTCTGACACTTCAGGCTTCTTTTGGTTAAAATGACAGAAGCTTATTCACCACAAAAATTCCTTGATCCTGATCCTGCAGGTTGCTCTAGAAGCAAGTATTTGAAAGAAGACTTGGTAAGAAAAACCAGGTAAGAGAAGAAGAATGGACTTCAGTATTCTGCAGAGCAACTGTTGTATTTTTGGCATACACATGAAACAAGGAAGTTATGTGCAACAAATGACAGCCTGAGGTTGCATATTTAGGATGAATTATAGCATAACAGAGCCATTAAAATAAAGTGACAGCATGCACTTCTATTTGTTGGAGATGAACTTTTGTCCTGATAAAACTCCCTAGTACACTTCTATTTGTTTCTAAGATCTTCAAAACACAAGATGGGTAATCAGAAAAAAAAAAATCACTCAGATGCCAACCCACAAAAGAACAGTTTTTCACTATAGAATACTGACAACACACAGTTATCAAAATTAACTGGTATGCTCTTAGCCCAACCAAAAGCACAGTTAAAGAACCCCATTTCTCTGAGCTGAAGTTCTCTTGTTTATTTTGCCCTGTAATTCTTTTTTGTACTTCTTTAAGAAAAGTCTGAGAAGGTTCTTGTGGCTTTACACAACAAAAAAAAAGTGTCTATTAATGCCAAAGAACAGAAGTATGCCAGACCTACCTCTGCTCCAAACCAAAGCTGTCCTGCAAGGTTGTCATGGCGTATTTCCTCTGGAAACTTCACACAGAAGTCTCTGTTGGCCCGTTCATGGGGAATGCATTCATCCATGATTTGGTTGATGATGTTCAAAACATTATCCTGAAGCAAAACACAGGATACCATATATACTGTTTGCACAGGAAACATTTCTTCTTCTAAAATACTTTATAAGTGAGGTACCAACCAATTAAAATAGAAAATGCAGTTTAACTCTCATGGTCTTCATACACACAGTGAAAACAGAGGGGAATATTGCACAGAAACAAGAGCAGCAAACTTCACTCTTTGTAGTTTTCCTAGAACTGTTTGTCAGATTAGTTGCACTTAACTTTGACTACTAATGGGACTTCTGATGAGGAGGCATGACATAAAGAGCTCGTTACCTCCAGCTATCTGTACCTACCAGTAAATAAACTGGAAGTACAAGTGAATTATACTTCTTCCACTTCCTCTCACCAACCTCAACAACACACATTCCATTTATTCCCACGAAGAAAGAGCACCTGGCAGGGTACCTTGCAGTTGATAGAAACAGTTATATTGCAGTTGATAGAATAGTTATATTGGGACCATTGAAGCTCATCCTGGTAATCTAAAGCAGTTTACACACCTGAATCCCAAGTGGGCAAGGGCTGGCACACTCACCAACCACCTTGTCCCCCAGACTCCAGGAGGATAAAGGGCTACCACACAAATTAGAGCTTGAATAACTGCTCTGATCTACCTCTGCACCAGGACAATGATCAAAGACCTACAAGCAGTTTCTTGATATGCAGTAAATAATCTGTATTCATTTATTTGAAAAGATCATTTTCACATTCCCCTGCTGGGAACTGTACAGAATTTAATTAACATAATAAAGGTAGATTGAGAGCATGAAAAAGGCTGAGTGCTTTCATAAAGATGTTTTGTCTTCTGCTTCTTCCGCTATTTACAGAATTCACATTCTATTTAAAGTATTTCTCAAACAAATACCACCACATCTGTCTGTACAAAACTGTTTAACAGACAGAATTGCCTTAAATCTACACTTTACTGGTTTATTTTCACCTGTATTTAAAAAACAATAGAAGACAGGAATTTTGAAGAAACCTGCCCCTTTAATATGTTCCCCATCAAAAAAGACAAAACCTACTTTAGCTACAAAGAATAATCCACATTTTCTGCAATTTTTCCACAGACTGCTGCACCTGCTGTTGCCACAAAATAATCTTAACATTAAGGCTGTAATTACAGTTGTCTTCATCCAAAATAAGTGAATAAATTAACAATCAGCAATATTTATTACACACTGGTATAAGGTACTCGATGTGTTAACCATTAAAACACTTTCACAATGAAGTCTTTTTTGCAAAGCTGTCATGAGATAAGTTTCATTTCAATAAATTTGCAAAAAACAAACACAAAACTCCACCTCATACTGTTAAAACACACAAAGAAGTGTAACAATCAACCATCTTCTCTAGATGTCAGACTGAAAATCAAATGCCCTGCAGCCCCTCTGGGGCATCACAACACAGACCATGGCCAGCAGGTAGAGAAGAGACAAGAAAAGAAAACCAGAATCACTGACAAAAAACTCCTGATTTTAGAGATGAAACCTCCTCCTCCTCACTGTGCTGGGCCTATTGTACTGCCAGGATCAGTGGGGCACTAGGATCCCTCAGAGCCCAAAGAGATGCCCCTTATAGGAACTGAGGGAAGAGCCAACCTTAGCTACTCCCTAGGGTCACTGCAGAACAAAGGTACCCACACCCTGCAGCATCCTGAACCCCTGGCTGCAGAACACTCACCACCTCTCTCCAGGACAACAGGGAGTTAAACAAGCAATCACATCCAAACTGGAGTGACACTTTATGGTCAGAAAAAACAGAATAATAGCAAGTTTCCCATTCTCCTTCCACTTCTTAATTCATGGTATTGAGTATACTTCGCTCACCATTATTTAGCTAAATCTACCTGGGAACCAAGGTATTTTGAAAGTAGGTCTCCTAAGAAAAACAACTCCTAAACTACCTAGCTCCTACCCAAAGTAACAGAGCAAAGACTGAAACTGAGGATAAAAACATTTACATTGTAGAAAGGCATGAGTCACTCATGAAGTGTTTCAAATCTGTTATTACTGATCTATTTTGAGACCAGGTGCTTTGCCTGTAGCTCTCACTTTATCACTAGTGCAATACAAGTTGGTCTTTAGCATCAGGATGAAAAAGCCAGGTTCCTGTTTTCAGAGAATTAATCAAAGTTTGCAAAGGCCTTTTGCATTGGAGAGATATAGTGGTAAAAAGCAATCTTACCAGTTAAAATTTTACTAAAGTTTCATGAAATGCAGGGGAATATTAAGGCAGGAAACTGAGAAAAACATTATTCAAATCTGGTTATATCAGACTCTAAGTAATCCAATTGCATTTTATCTTAGGACATGCTATTCCAATTTATTTTACTTGCCAACCAACTTTAATATGGGGAAATGCAATTTTTCTCTTACTTTTTTCCCCCTAAAATGCTACACATAATAAGAGGAAAAGACATTGTAAAAAAACTTTCCTCCCTAAATTTCATTTTACTTCAGTGGATTATTTTTTAAATGCAATCTTATTTGACAGCAGCTACAAGACAGATTGAATTTCCCTTACATAACCACCTCTATACATATTCAAAATTCCTGACGTATCAAAGAAGATTTTACACAAATAGAATAAAGAAAGAGGACTCACAGCTGGTAAGCAACTGTTCCTCTAATCATTATACCTGTTTAAAAGCCCTAAGATTCTGTCTAAACCATCTCAGGAGATAATTATTACAAGCATCATGAAATTTTATACCTTAATGCACTTAAATATTGCAGCTAAAGGCAAGATGATGTAATGAAGATAATTTAACTTTTTACAATATACTAATGTTTAAGCATATAACTTATTTGCTTCCCACTTAAAAGACACTTAATATTCTTCCTCATTTCTTCAACATTCCTATAATCTCTAAATGCTTCTGCTCCAGAGCACCCAAGATTTACAAACACATCTCCACGTATGCCAAACTTGGAGTCAGGGATTTTTTTTAATATGTGCAGTACCACTAAGTTAAACTACAGGTAATTAGAATTTTAATATACACTTCCCAATGGAGATAAATCCCAATAGCTCCATCTCCAGTAGCAGTTGTCTGTATGCTTCACATGGGCATCTGGTTTTTCTGTCAGAGAGCTGAGTGAAAAAGCCAATTAAAAAGATGGGCATCTTTTCCTGCCTTGTCTAGCAGGGATACAGGAAGATTAGGAAAGAACAGTTGATGGAACTTTGATATAAAATGTACAAATACTGAAAGATTTCTGCAAGGGAAATTGCTTTTGCTGTTTCAAGATGTGCAATTTCCCAAATTCTCTGTTGTTCCACAGGGTATATTTTATTGTCCTACAGAAGAAAAACAAAACAAAACAAACCAACAACTCTCAATCACTTCCCTTCTCGCTACCATTTTTCTTATGACACCCAGAGCAGAGTAACTTCCATAAAAAATCTGGAATATTTGCTCTCATAATAATTTCAGATCTCAGATGCTTTAAAACTGGAAGGATGCCAGCCAATTTAGACAGACTTTCCAATGCATTGTAAGCAAATTAGTCTTTTCTTAGAAGAGCTTCAAGAAACATTCAATTTATTTAATTACAGTATTCTGCTTTGTAAGCTAATAACGAATGGGTTTGGATACATGGTAGCACTGAAATTTTGCTCTAATTTAAGCAACAGAAATCAATTAGTTGGAATTGAAGCAGTAAATCTTTCACTTGATCCATCTTTCTACATAAAAGCCTCTGGAATTTAATGCCTCTTTTGGTGGCTTTATCTGTTATCTTTTGGTTTATCTGCACACTGAGCTGTGCACAGTTTTGTTTCAGGTGCTCTGCTGAGGCTTTACAGCAGCACAGGCAGCCACTGCAGAGATTCTGCTTTGGGATTTACTCCAAACCCCTTTTTTTCCTGGAAAACACAGCTCAGAGTTTCACATAATAGAGAGCACTTATATTTCATTTTGATAGGGAA
Source organism: Serinus canaria (assembly GCF_022539315.1). Classification (NCBI taxonomy): domain Eukaryota; kingdom Metazoa; phylum Chordata; class Aves; order Passeriformes; family Fringillidae; genus Serinus; species Serinus canaria. Next base: position 62,707,242 of record NC_066317.1, on the reverse strand, counting down.
GATAATGAGTGAATGAATGTAGGTAGCCACAGCAGAGGACAAAAAGTTGGTTTATTTTTGGCCCATCAGTAATTAGCCATATATTAAATAATTAGAGCATAAAGCTAACATCAATTGCTGCATTAGCCTCCTGAAAAGGTACCAAAAAAATGCCAAGAAATTATTCTTCCTTATACTGTGAAACACATGTTCAGAGCAACAAAAGGCAAACTAATCTACCTTTTTGTACATGTCACTGATGAAATTTATGCTGCTCTTCCACAACACTAAATTTATTATGACCTTTCTGAGGTCTTTTGCAAGACTTCTTCAAAGGAAGGTAACTTCCTGTGCTGTTCAGTACCTCTTTAACAGCCATGTTTTGAATTATCAGTAAAATCTAGCTAAGGCAATATGGTCTATGATGTTATCACCACGAGCTTAATAGATGATACTTTAGCCTCTTCATTTAAGTAAGTCCATGACATTTTTTGTTACCTTTTCTAGCTTGATGTTAAGTTCCAGAACTCCTTCAGCATCACATTATGGCAATCAGAAGTCACTGATGAACAAAAATTAATGCCAAAAATAAAGGAAGATTTTATTGTAATTAAAGCAACTTGAGAGTATTTAGGGTTTTATAGGCTACTTAGAAGAAGACTCCAGTACCAAGGTGGTGTCCTCTCTGATGTAACAAACACGTTTTCAATGTACACACAGAAGTCCTGGCTTCAGAACCCAGGCAGTTATTTCACATTAGAGATCCAAAGCCTCTCTATGGTGCTCCCTCCAGTCCATCTTGCACAGTTCCCAAAGGCTGAGCTTTCAGACTCTTTTTGCCTCATCAGCTAATTGATTATTTCCCACTGGCAATGTAGTACATTGGAATTGTTTGGGTTGGAAAAGACCTCCCAGATCATCAAGTCCAACCACTAACCCAGCACTGCCAAGTCCCCTGCTACGCCATGTCCCCAAGTACCACATCCACAAATCTTTCCATCACCTCCAGTGATGGTGACTCAGCCACTGCCTTGGGCAGCCCGCTCCAATGCTTGCAACCCTTTTCATGAAGGAAGTTTTCCTAATATCCCACCTAAACCTCCCCTGGCATAACTTGGGCCTTTTCCTCTTGCCTTTTCATATTGTTACTGGGGAGAACTGAACCCCACCTGGCTACAACCTTCTGTAGTTGCAGAGAACAATAAGGTCTTCCTTGAGCCTCCTTTTCTCCAGGCTAAACATTTCCCTCTGCCTCAGCCACTCACAAAACTTGTGCTGGGCCACACCACTGCTGGTCCAGGCCAGGTGCCATTGGCCTTCTTGGCCACTTGGGCACACCTGGCTCATGTTCAGCCACTCTCACCCAGCACCCCCAGGTCCTTTTCCACGGGGCCCTTTCCAGCCACTCTGCCCCAGCCTGTGGCACTGCAGGGGTTGTTGTGACCCAGGGCAGGACCCAGCACTTGGCCTTGTTGAACCTCAGAGCCCTGGGCCCACTGACCCAGCCTGTCCAGATCCCTCTGCTGAGTCTTTCTGCTGCTGAAGAGATGAACTACTCCCCTTTCTAAAAGTAACAGAATTTTTCTCTGTATGAACTTTGGGGAGCAGCTCCTAGTTTAACCCATCCCACTAGAGAGTAACACCAAACCTCACCATGAAAAGGCAACTTGGATATCTAGCAATTTAAATTCTGTATTGCCCCAGCCTACCAACAACAACTCTCAATAAATAAAAGAGGAATCCCCATTCACAGAGGGCAGAATGAAGGAGATGTCATCATAAATTACTGCCATCTTCACTCTGCCTTCCCCTGCTGCAGTGAAAGCATCCTGCATCCCCAACACATTCATTGCTGAGTTGGCATGGATCCAGCTTTCTTCCCTATGGTTCTCTGCTGCAAATTAATTCCCTGACCTGCAGTGCACAGCATTTTCATTCCACTCTGCCCACAGACTTAGATAACAGGAGTTTCTCACAATGACCTATCTGATCCATGAGAGCAAGTGGAAACACATGAAAAAACTTGTTAATGTGAGAAACTAAAATTTAAGGCTACAGCACTAAACATTATTAGGATCCTGTTTTCAAGGAGAAAATATATTTAAATATTAATCACTCTCTACATAAGATCAAATTTGAAATGTAGAAAGAAAATAGAATTCCTGTTAGTTGATGGGAGTTGTACTGATGGCCCAACTTACAGTCAAGCATTTTATATTTTATAGCCATTTGCTAATTATTCTATAGTGACCAGAAGTTTCCCAAAATTATGAAAAAAAAGCTGTTAAAAAACAACCTTTAAAAATACACAATTATTTTATCTACTGAAAATGAATGTTTAACTCTGCAGGTTTGTTTTTCACCCAACTACAACATTCTACTGCTCACCTGACATTACTGGGGAAAAAAGGCAAATTTAACATCTGTGAACAAAACCCAACAGACAAAAAACCCAACTCTTCTGATACTTATAAGTCTATTGCATTTAGAACAACCATACTCGAGTTCATTTGCAGTGAAGTATGGTGAAAACATATGAAAGGGTTGACAACTCTGCCTGCTTGGAAAATAAATGTTAAGGGCTTTCCCTCAATGGCAAACCCAAGCAGGAAGCAGGTACCTGACACCAACTGTTTGAAGATGTCAGGCAGCACAGAGAAGACATCTGTTGGAGCAATGCAACTCACACAAGTCATCACTGCTAGGAGTAATGAAATGACAAATGTTGCCATCAGTTATAAAACAACCGAACTGGAAATGAAACTCCAAAGGAAAACCACCCAAATTTACAAGCTCTATTATGCCAGGAAAAAAGTAAAGTAGATACGTGTAGTGTTTCAGATTTAAGCTTAATCTTGACATCATCACTTGAAAATGGCTGTTCTCTGTTTTTCTTTCCTTTTCTAGGCTGGCACCTACCAGTCCCCACCGAAATTAAATTGGAAGACACTGTATAAAAGAAAATAATTTTCTTTGAATACATCTTAGCTCACTCTCATGTCAAACAGCCTAATCCTGGCACAAATTTCTGACTTCCCTACCTCTGCATCAAGTCTCTTAAATACAAACCTTACGAGAACTTTGTTCTGGAGTCCACCAACTCTGCTCCAGTTTAAAAAAAAGCCTCAAACACAGATACAATTCAGAAAACAATCATGATTCCCTCCTCACCACAGATCAATGAGGAACACCCAGTGGGTTGGACAGAGTTTGCTTTTAGCTCTTCTTGCCTCTGTTGTTAAAAGGTATCTTTGTCTGCTACAGTTTCTAAACTTTGTGGACAAAGAAGGTTTCTTTCAGTCAACTTCCTCCCTTGATCTCAGTAATTACCCTGCTGTCTCCTTCACTGACCTCTACTAACATAACTAATATAATGTCTCCAGGGTTGCAAATCAAGCAGGCAAGAAAGACCTGGCCATTACTTCAGCTAAAAGTACTCCTGGTTCAATCCACACTGTTTAACCTCTGTATCAATTAACAAAATAACATTAGGAATAGATTCTTGCCAACTTCTAACCAATCATTAGGTTTCAGAACCCAGCAGGGAGTTCCTTTCACTTTTGTCTAATTTGTCTCCTTTAATGAGATCTATTTCTACCTAATTCTACAAGAAAATGTTCTTCAATGGACAGATGCAATCAAACAGGAAAACATCCCACCTCTGAACTGCCTCATTGTTCACAGTGACTATGGTACATACTCCCAGTTTGCTCCTGTCAAGAATGTTAATGATACAATTAGTATTTCATAGATAACTCACTGCCAATCCACTACAGCACTGCCCTCTGAGCTCTTGAGCAGCTCTTCACAGGTACCCTCTCCATCAAGGGATGCTCCTTGATGCTGACTTCCTCTGCAAAAACTGCTTCTCTTCAGCATGGATATATTTCCAATAAAGCAGAGAATGAAAGAGCATACATTTCCTGCCTAGAGATTCCTTATTCTCATACCACTTAAACTTCTCAGACAGCAGGAGACACCTTCAGATAAGGTTTTTTTACACGTGAAACAGAAAGCCACTTTCCATTACAGCCTGGCGTCAGGCCATTTTGCAGTGTCAGCCTTTGGCAGCCAGGCCAGCTGGAGACTCAGCCCTTTATCTCCCCATCTCACCCAGCCTGCAGTCCCTGTCCCCATGTCCCACCAGCAGCCCCAGCTCCTGTGCTGGGGTCACCTGGGAAGGGTTTCAGTGCACAGACCCAGAGTGACCCATGTCATTTCACTGCCCAAGCTCACAGACAGACTCCACAAACAGTGCATCAGTACAGCTGAACAAGTGTTTCCAGTGTAAAGCTGACCACAGCTTATTTAAACTAGCCTTGGATAAGGACCTAAAACTTCAAAGCTCTCTCAAAGCTGAGCTTTGAGGGGTGCTATGCATAAGTGTGGGAACAGGAACAAGAACAGTGTAAATTTGGAATGGAAAACTTTTAAACTGACGCTGTCAATGGACCATGGAATAATGCCTAAGGAACTATGTGTGATAACACAGAAATACACATTGGAATATATATATATATTTATATAAAATCAAAGTTAATTTCTCTTGTTTGCCCATGCTCAACTACATAGCCAAACAATGAAGTTAAGATATTTACTGAAACTAAAATGTTTATAACATTTCTACCCAGTGCACAAGGGCTTGCTTGAATCCAAGACTGGGCAGCCAACATGCAGAGCTGCTAAAGCTATCACAGACCTCTGACCAAAACCACTCACATTTACAGAAATATTTCCTTCTGAAACCACTCTATCCTCTCCATTAATACATTTCTATTCGTACATTCGTAACCCACAGCACTGGTAAATTTAAAAGTCTTTACCTGCTAGGAAAGAAAGAACACATTTAGCATTAAAAATCAATGAAAAATCTGATTTCACTGAGTACAGAATTAATTGAGTTATGCTGAAGTTGTGCAGCTGCAGACAAAAGACAAAGGAAGGCCAATTATGAATTACACCACAAATACAGAGTTATATCCAACAACACTTCAACTGAAAACCAAGGAGCCCAAGCCTTTGGAGACTTTCATTCTAAGAGTGTTCAAGCTTCAAATCCTTTCTACAGTCTGTGTATTTTAAATGAGTGATTTAAAGTTCTCCTGAAAATTTACATCAAGATAATGCTGCTTTCCTGGTTGAGGAATCCCCTCATAATTTTCTTTTCTCAATTATAAATTATGATATTTGCATTTCAGAATAAGCCAGACAACCACAAATGTTTTAATTAGATCTACTGAGAAAACTCATCACATTCCAGCTACAGGGTTAAAATATTTTATAGTCAAATTTGCAAAATCCCTGTGGAGGAATACTGTACAAATAATAAACAAGGCTGGCACTGAGGCCAGAGGTTTGTACAAATGTATGAAAATGAAATTAATTTCTCATACCAGTTATCAAGTAAGCCAAAAGTAAACATGACTCTGAAAGCCTGCTAGAATTCTTCTCTGATTATTTGTGTCTGCATCAGACCAAAAAAGACTTTCATAGTATCAGAGCAATTCCAAAGCAAAAATTACCAGAGCTTACATCACAAAGGCAGTTTAGCTCAGAGCCTCAGTTGCACAAATCAATGGAACAAGCTTCGCAGCCTCAAGAGGATCATCATTTACCACCTCTACATGAACTATTACTCTGTTTGATTATGAGCCCAGTGTATGTGGAATAGCAACAACTTCAGCAGCACTTACAGACACTGCAGGGCAAGTGAGAAACCAAAGAATACAAATATCTGCTGCTTGGTATTTGTGTAAGTCATCTTCAGGCACAGAGACCTTGAGACCTCTAGAGAACTGAAAATGGATTCTCAGGGCAAGCCTAAGAATTTGTATTGTGTACATCATAAGTCAGTATCAAGAGCACTACATTTCCTGAATTAAATTGTGAGCTTTTCTCAGAACTATGGAACAAGGAGCAGTACAAACATGTAAGAAGGATCCAGCTCTATCTCTTCACCAGCTGAAGAGCCATGTACTTGGGGTAATGCTGCTGCTGTTCATCTCAACACCACTTTGAGCAGTGTTGAAAAAATAGCACTACTTTAAAAAAATGGAAATCCAGCAGGAGGGAGTAGGTGATATAAGCAAAAAAGGTAAGCTTCCTTAACCAAGAGCACATTTTCTGCATAATTAATTTCACACAAGTATAGATTTCCCAGAGCCTTTAAAATGGGAAGCTTTTATGAGTGCAAGCAGTGCCTAAGCATGCAGGAACAAAACCTACTATCTAAAGCCTGCTCTCCAACTGCAAATTCATCCTTAGCACAAGCTGTTTTCATATCAACCATCTCAAACCTCTTCTAAGCAACACTAGCTTGCTAATACATGTAATACTTTCAAAAATTAATCGTTTTTTAAATTATTGTCTTAAAGCCTGCATTATTTTTCACCAAGAACACTGTGCAGCAATGAGTTAACACAAATTCTGTCAAAAGCATAAGCTGGAGGCAGAAGACAACCAGTGCATTTTACTCCAAAAGGAACTTGGGGTTATGAGTGAACTATTTAAACTCATTCTCTCTGGCAAATTATAAAGTTGCAACGACTGAACAAGCCACCCTAATGGTTAACAAATTATTTTCTTCCCATCACCTTAAATTCCAGCCATTCAATTAGCAGTTTATTGTTAAATTATACACTAATAGTAATGAAAGGGCAGTCTGAAATTAATCTACTCTCCCAAACTCCAAAATACTTTGCAATCCCTCCTGCCAACATGTACAAGTCCTTGTGTCCAACATTTAACATACATAGATACATATTTAACACCTAAAGGCCTTCATCCCAAGGTGCAGCAGGAGCATGCAGCAGGAGGAGCTGGAGTGCCAGAGATTTGGCATCACAGGCATGAGCAGAAGCCGTGGGATCAGTTCTGTGACTGGAGTGCCCTTCTGGAGGGGTCCAGGCTCCCCAGGAGCAGCAGGCAGGGCAGGTGGGGCATGGCTGGCTCTGTGTGATGCAGGGGCTGCAATGCACAGAGTCTGGAGCTGGCAATGGCACAGTGAGAACCTCTGGGGAAGGACTTAGGGACAAACAAAGGAACTGGGGATGCTGCCCCAGGAGGAGGAAAGTGAGGGGACATCTCAGTGCAGTTACAATTCCTCAGAGGGGAAGGGAGGGACAGACACTGATCTCTGCTCTGTGGTGACAGTGACAGCACTGAGGGAATGGCCTGAAGCTGTGTCAGGGGAGGTTTGTGTTGGATACCAGGAGAAGGTTCTTCCCCCAGAGGGTGGCTGGGCACTGACCAGGCTCCCCAGGGCAGTGGGCACAGCACCAGCCTGGCAGAGCTCAGGGGTGTTGGGACAATGCTCTGGGGCACAGGGGGTGACTCTGGGGGATGGTGCTGAGCAGGGCCAGGAACTGATGATCCTCATGGGACCCTTCCAACTCAGGACGTTCCATTCAAGGATTTTGTTTAAAGAAAACTTACTTATAACAACCTGACAGATGAGAAAACCAGATTGCAGACTATTCCACAAAATATTCTTCATAATAATCCATTATTATGAAATGAATTCTTTCTTATTAAAAAACAGGCTTTAACTTTCAAGTATGTTAAGTCACAATGAAAATTAAATTCCACTGCTAAAAACAGACTTGAAAAAATTACTAACTTGCCTTCTTGTCTTTCTTATCATACCTCCCCAGTATTAAAGGAATAAATAAATGAAAGGGATTTTTCTATATGATTAAGTGAAAAGGCTTCTAGCACAAGAAAACAGACTTAATCCCCAAGTACAGAAACATCACAAAATTAATAATTTGCACGTAATGTTAATCTTGCTAACATGGGGCTGCCATGTCCATATGGAGAAAAGAAGGAAAATTGCAGCATATTTAAGTCATGAGACTACATAAACAATTCAGACTACATAAAAAATTCAGTGGCTGATACTAGAACCTATCCTTCTTTGCAACAATAAAATAGAAATAATTAAAATTTAGCCAATCACACTCTAGCAGAGCTGACAGCAATCCTCTGATGGCACTGCTGAAGAGTGTGGAAGAACCACAAAGCCCCTGACAGTCAGACACATCACATTACATTAATTCCTACATAACTGGATCTGGTAGAGTATCTTACTTCCTAAATGCTGAGAAAAGTCAGCCTTAAAATGACCTGGCTCCATTGTCCTCATTTAGCCTCCAAATGCTCTGGGAATGACACCCCTGGGTCTCAGGTCCCCTGCCAATACTCATTCAAAATGTGCCAATTGTTAGCAATATAAAACTTTGATCAAGGGCAAATAATCATAGATTAAGAAATGAAAAATCATTTTATCTTTTGAAGCTGAATGTTGGAAGACTCCAATACCTCTGAAACTACGAGCCTTCTATAGCTGGGTTCTCTTTCACAAAGAAAAAAATCTATTTTTAAATTTGAATAAAACTTGTGACCAAAAGTAGAAACTGTTCTAATTGAAGTGCAGATAAAATATTCATTTTGTTCTCCTGTTAGCACCTCATGGTTTATATGGATGACTGCCTCATCCAAAGGCAGTGGTTTTCCACAGGAGTTTGCATGCAATGATTGTGGTCATCATGAGCAGATGGTACAGCATAGCCTTGCACCACAGCTCTACAGCTACAACCTATGGCTACCCCAGCATGCACCATTTAACATAATATAATCACATCCCTTTTTCACTGATAAAAAATTAATAGTGTTTTGTACACAAAGATAAGTTCTCTTTTCATTATTTAGCAACTTGCCAATCCAGATTGAGTTTCACCCTTGTGCATTATTGATTACCACCTGTGTTGTCATTTCATGCTACATCAACTTTTGTTTATTTTTAAATATATATAATAAGAAAACTCAAATGTCACACACTGAAGAGCCTTTCCATTTCCCACTACAGAGAAATCAATGCATGCTCCACGACAATTCACTCAGCTCAGTCATGTTTCTCTTCCACTCTGGAAATGTTACTAAGCAATTTGCAAACCCTGCAACAGCTTCACAGTTCTGTGTGATGGTGTTATGTTGAAAGTTTTGTTTGGAGTTAGATTTTTGCTGGTCTGTTGTTTTCATTTGTTTGGTTTTGTTTTGGTTGTTTGTGTTTTTTGTGTTACTGTGTTGGAATCCTGTGGGGTTTTCTTAATTTAATAAAAAACCAACACAGAAATATGCCCACATAGATGGTGTAAGCTGAGTGAAAGACAGCTGGACTGCTATCCTGCATCAGGCTGGAACGGGGAGCCACCTCCTCAAGTGACCCCTTATCAAACAGGATCACTGCTTTGGTCAGACACAACGCAGCCTCAGCTTCCCCACTTCGAGACTTGTTTTATCCATCTCCCTCTTCAGAAAGCAAATAACATGCCTAAGCTTTTAAGATACACAAAAAACATATTTCAAAGATAAAGAGCATACATTTACTTTTGTGTTAAAGTTTTGATTCAACAAGGCCAAGTGCAAGGTCCCTCCCCATGCTGGGGAAATCTAATGAGAGGTGCCCCCACCCACAGCAGGGGGTTGGAGCTGGGTGATATTTAAGGTTTCTTCCAACCCAAACTATCCTATGAGTGTGATTTTAGCAAGTGACAAAGCAGATTCCCCAAGTATGCTCCTGCAGCACTCTTCCTTTACTCCTTGTTTGCCATTTTCAATTTGTATCATCTTTATATCAATTTATATCATCCATACCCCACAGTAAGCTCCTTCAGCATGGAATACATTCCTTTATGGTGAGGACAAAGCTTTGTTTCCACTGACACTTCTATCTCTACTTATTTCATAGTGATGCTTTCAGTTGTTAAATTGAGCTTGAAGAATATGGAGATAAGTGTAGTTGAAACACAGCATTTTGGACAAAATTCACCACATATTTTGTATTGCTACAGAAATTGAGACAGACAAGTGATAAAACACAACAAAGAAATATGATGAGCTTTCTCTCCAACTCCCTAGCAACATTTACTTAGGCTACAGGATAAGCAAGTTCAGGTTCACAGGTGCCTCCTTCTCAGCACTACATAAAGGAGTGACCTATACAGGAGGCAGTCCACTAAAGACTACATTTGAAAGCCTCATGTCACAGCAAACTGGAAGTGCTAAAGCTGAATTAGAAACACTGGGCTGCCAGTTACAGTCAAGAAGGCAAACAGCAGGAAAGGACTGAAGAACCAGTGTAATGTACTGCCAGTCAATGCAGTGTCCATCACTCCTAGCAGTGAGCCAGAAACAGTCATGTCTCACAAATATTAGAAATTCCCCATTTTACTGTGCTGTGGAGCAGTGCAAAAGGACAGCACAGCCAGGAGAGTCCATGGTTTGCTGCAGGTCAGTGCCCTGATGGGGCAAATTCCTTCCTTGTGCACTACAGCAGATCAAGAGGCACACTGCTGAGGCACAATCTGCAGGAATAATGCTGATAAAACCATGCTGGAGCTGACTCATGTGCTATTCTGAGACCTCACTACTGCACACAGAGAAATAATTCTCAGTGTACTGAAACAGCAAGCAAGGCCTATGATCCTAAAAACATCCTCACCTGTTATGCACAGGTTTGTTACTGGTGAAGTCCTAACAAATCTCTGCTTTGGAAACAATGGGGTTTTTTACTCTAAAACAAAACAAATGAACTTTTGTAATATTTAACAATAAACCAAACTCCATTTAAAAGCCAAAAAATTGTTTTAAACCAGCTTACCAAGGCAACTAACAAAATATTAATCAATGTGAAAACAGCAACGATCAAAGCAAATTAATTTAGAGAATGCTGGTGAATGCATGAGTGAATAATTCAAAAGTGTACATGACTTACCATCACTTCTTGTAAAACTCAATACTGTGTGATGTTGTGAGAAGCAAAGGAAAGGACACCTTGTTATACCACTAATATAAAAATACTGCAATGATTTGTGTTGCAGGGATCAAGCACTGCATATTACTGAAGACTCCCTTATGCAGAGATGTTTTCCTTAAGGAAAAAAGAGAGTTTTCCTTCTAGAACCATCAATCAAGTTCAATAAACCAAAGTTTTACATTCTACCTTTTGGTTCATTTAAGAAAAACTTACACAGCTTTTCATCATGCATCCCAGCACACTTTAGGTATTGTTAATCTTAACAGAAACCAGTAGAGAAGTGTTTTATTCTGTTGAATAGGTATTAATCACACAATAAATGCAAGATACTGTATTGATAGATATGTTATGATTTCACAATATTTTACCACTGACATGCAAACAGCAAACAAAATGAGGGATGGCATTTTTATAATAGGCTACTATAACAGGAAAACAGTGTTACATCACATTGTGAAAATGAAAAGCTTTGAAAACCATGATCTTACTCATCTTACCACTCTTACTCATGGATTATGCTACTCAGCATCCTACTGTACAGTCAACCCACAGCATTTGAAAACCAAGCTGCAAGATGTTCAGAAATTTTGAGAAAGTAATTTACTGTAAAAAGTGTGATTCTTATCAGCAGACAGTATTATGACAAAGCAGGAGACAACACTCAGAGTTGCAGTTCTTTACTAAGGAAGCATCAACAGTCTTGAAGACTGCAGTTCTCTGCATATCCACCATGCACCACACCTTCACCTGCCTTGACTAATTCTGCCAGTTTTGTTAAGATAGACAACTTGAAGTATGTCCACTATAAAGTGTTACATCCTTTAGGCAGAGACCTTCTGGTTTGTCTGTCTGTTCACACTCTACAGTAAACTTGAGATCTTTAACAAACCTATCAGAAGTACAAAGTAGACACAAAGATTTAAATCTTGGCTCTTAAGATATGGTTAAGAGCCATCATAACACCCAACCTCTCTCCAAGAAGAATTAGTTTGTAAGTCTTGTTAGCATTTTAGAAAAATCACACTCATTTAAAGGCATTTCCTCTCTCTAATTCATAAAAAAAATTTCAAAAACATCACTTGGTAATCAGGCTATTGGTGAATGATATGAAAATAAGGAACAGAGGAACAATGAATTAATTTAAAAAAAAGATGCCAAAATAGGACACGGAATTTTAGACATCTTTGTCCCTAAAAAACACTAAAATCAGATAGAAATGCTATACCAATTTCATGGAGATAAAAACTGGAAATAATCTGGAGATTTTTAAACTATGGTTTCCATGGAACAGCTGGCACAAAATGGGAAAAAATCATGCAAAGACTGGGAGTCTGGTAAACTGCTCTGTGGTCACAAAATACTTTTCAAAAGCATTGCCTGAAGAGTCAAAGTGCACATTTCTAAAGAAAAGGCCTCAGAATTGCATGACAGTTTTTGCAGACACCAGAGGCATTGCACAATGCAGCTGTTCCCCTCCTTTTACATGCACAACCTTCCACCACAACATGCTGAGCCCAGGGCTGGCTGCTGGCTCCCCATCATTCTCAAACCCAACCACACCTTAGGCTAAAACCAATTTTTCCTCCTACTGTGTGATATTTGGCCAGCAAACATCTACATTTTGAGTCCTTACTGTCCCTTCTCTTATTTGGAAATTACAGGACAAATTCTTAAAAGAAACCAAAAAACCCTGCATCTACACAAAGTACTGCAAAATAACATAAGACCTAATTAAGCAAAGCCATTTTTGACATGACATTTGACAATGATCTGACCTATGCTACAGAACTTATAAAACTACAAATTACAAAAATAGCTGCATAAAAAAAGCCTCCATCTTTTCTTTCAGTTCTAGCAACAGATTGTTTTAGTAACAGCAATCTGTTTGGCAAATGAAATTACCAGACATCAGAAGATAATAAGAGTCAAAAGGCAGTGAATCACTACAGAACAAGCCAAGCAAACTGACCAAGGAGCAGTCAGAGTCTGCATTTCCTGCACTCCTTCAGGTGAAACATTTAGAGAAGCTTTTTTTTCAACAGAACAGCTCTTCAGGTCTGCCTATACTACAAGGAAACATATCAGAAAACCTGTGTGCCTTCAGGGAAACAGGGAAAAAATTGTCATTGCCAAGGATAAGACAACCAAGGAGGTTTTTCCTGCACAAGGATAGTGTTAACCCACCCTTAATATCAGAAAACCTTTCCTGCCAGTCTGGAAAGAATCTGAGCAGAAAGTTTGTAGAACATCACTGCTGGAGGTTTTGTAGAAGTCAGATAAATATTTGTGAAGTGTGATTTGGGTACAACTGATCTGTCACACAGAAGACTGAAGTCTTCCCCTGAAGGCAACTTTCACCTTTTTTTTTTTTTTTCACTCCAAGTCACAGCATTTTTAATTGTTAATAAACTTACAGCTTCCAGTTTGGTAATCCTTTAAACTCACATTTTTCTGTAGGAACAATACAGTAGGAAATTGTGCAGATCTTCAAAGTCAACAGAAGTATTAAAATTGTTTCTGACAGAACAATACATTCACTGTCTACTCTTTCTCTGTAAGCACATTTCAAAAAGCTGCACTTTTGAAATTTAGCTTTCTTGCAAGCAAACACAGAGCACTTGACTGTTCTTCTTTTCAACAGACTCAGCTAACCTAATGTGAACACTTCCTACAATGATCAGAGCACTTTTCCTGAAACTCATTGTAACATGATTAGCGATGAAATTTTTCCACATAATGAAGTTAAGTACATTTTATTAGGAGTAACAGGAAGAAAATTTAGCAAGGGTGAATCAAAATCAAAGTCTTTACACTAAACTGCATCATATTTTACTTGCTGGAGATGTAAATGTTTATTTATTACTATGGTACTTCCACTTGAAATTGCCCTGAGGTGACAGCAAACATTTACTTCTCATACAGAAATCCTCATACCACCTGAGCATCATGTATTTTAGCTTGAACCTACTCCAGTTTAAATTGTATTTCTTGGGTGTGACTGGGAAATATCAAAGCATTCATGTAAATACGAAGGGTATAAAATGCAGATTCTTTGTACCTCTAAACATTTGAATTACCTAAACACCACACAGCCCTCTGAATGTAGTTCATTTACTAATGAAAAACTCTGAGATTCATGAGGCATGAAAGCTGAGCAGCTACAAATGAGATGCCTATTTTTTGCTACTTGAAATTTTGAAACATTTCTCATGCCCTGTAAACTCTGTATGCTTATTTTATATAAAGGAAACAAAGTTTATCATGTGTATTCTTATTCAGGGAAAGCATCAACACTCTTCAATGAGATGTAGGACATTTAATTTATGGATAGTATTTTCAGGAATACACTCTTTAAAGTAATGAAAGGCATGTATCTAACAAAGGTTCATTTTAAAAAGCTCTGACAATAAAAACTAACTAATACAAAAAAAAATTAATGGCATACATGAAATGTACACAAAAACCCCAGTGAAATCAGGAAGTTGCCACTCTGAGTACCTGACAGGAGCGAAACTGGTTGACCAGCAGTGTACATCTCTGTGGGTCCTTCCTTCCATCCAAACTGTCCAGTTCAGCTGCCACTTGATTTAGTTCCTCATCAGCATAGTAGAACTGAGCAAGGAGCTGGGGGTCTGTTCTCTGCAGTGGAGACATAGACAATATTACATTACTATTGCAAAAAAACCCAAATCAATCCCAAAAACTAAAACATCTTCAGCTAGTTGTATTTACTGTGATTTTTTTGAACATATAAGCCAGATAAGCAGCATGGAAAAGAAGGATATTGAGATGAATCACACACACTCAAAAATTTTTTCTACTTTGAAGAAAAAAAAAAAACTCTCAAAAAACATCTCACATAATAAATCTGAGACATTACTCAGCTACTATTATCTCTAAAACCACCCTGGCATTTTCACTTCTTGTGGCATAATTATCTGGAGGAGCCGACAACTGAATCAGAAGTTTTGTTTATTAAACAGAAGCAGACTTCAGCTCTAGGCAGAACAAGACAAAGCTGCTTTTCAAGTTAAAACAAACAAACTATACCCCCAAACCTATCAAGCAATGGAACCATCTACCAAGGACCATGGTAACCTTTGCAGCATGGTCTGGTCAGAATCCTCCCTTTGAGCATCACAAGAATGAAGCCACAGAAGGGAAAGGTCCTGAATCTGCCAGGGCCAAACAGATGCAAACACTTTACAACATTAATAATATCACTAAACAAAGCATTACAGAGAGAAAATTGTGTCACAAGCCTTTCAGGTGGCAAAGAACAGAACCATCACAATGGATTTCTGGCCACATTAAAACAAAGCAGCAACTATAATAAAAAGACCAAACAAATAAAGGAATGCCTCCTCAAAACCACTGAGAAATATTCATAGTAAAGATTTATACCATAAGAGGATTTTTTTGAACATTAACCACTAGGAGTTCTGGTTCCAACATCTTAATTGTAAGCTGTCAAAAATCTACACTCTTGAATAATGTCTTCACTGTAGCCCTGATATAAAGGTGCCCAGGGAGAAGAATAAAGCTTGTGATATATGGTCAGGGAAAGAAACAAAATTCAAAAGAAATTATAATAAGAGGGAAAGCATGTAATTACTCTGCTACTAAATTTTACATTGTTTAGTTCTAAATTTCTGTATTTATAGTCAAGCTGAGTAAAGCAGTTCTTTAAGCCTTCTCTACCTGATGATTTTATTATTTCTGATTTTTATGTTTTCCTTCAGCATTTATCCTCAACCATTAAAACCCTCTGGAAAATAAACAAAGATGCAGGAGCCTATGCATGGAATTGTGACAAAGCATGACTGCTGATTTTTAAGCATCTAAATTGCATTGCAGAAGCAAAAGAGGGCAATTTATTAAGACTGGTCTCAAGCAAAACAAGTATGCCTGAGACACTCAGCTCCCACATGGCTGATTTTTTCAGCTGGAGGAACAGAAGTTTTAATTGAGTTCTCTCAACTGTGTTATGTTTGGTGTGGATTAGTAGTGTGATCTTTGATTAATTGTGTCAATCATATGTGGTCTCTGGCAAGATGAAACTGCATGAAACTCTAAACCTCCTCACAGGGGGCCACTTAAGTGAATAAAAGAAAAGTTTACTAATTCAATTTACTGCACTAGGTAACAGAAAATGAGGGATAGTGCCATGTTCAATGCCAACTTTTATTTTCAGTTTATGCAAAATATAGTTCAAATAATTTAATCCAAATTCCTTACTATTCTTTGGCAGAATGAGAATTAGCAATTCCCATCCTTTCTTAATAGAAAGACTTAATTTGAAAACATCTCATGGAAAACCTACCACTTAGCCTGGTAGTTTGTTTCAGGAAATCATCCCATTTAACAACAAATGAATGCATCCAAGTTCCTGTTTTCATTAGCTGGACTTCACCAACACTGCTCATTTGCCTTTGCAGCATTAATTCTATTTGCCTATTTCTTTTTCACTGACTGCAGCAGCCCCTTTAACCATGTAACCACTGTGGGATGCACTTATGGGTTTGGGATTTCTGGGGAGAATTTTTGATTGCACAGGAAGGTTTTTTGGATGTGGTGATACTGCTGTTCTCATCCCAGCAGCCTCTTCAGTATGAGCTCTCCAGGCAGGAATCTCATTCTGCAAGCACACCTTGCACTCCTTCTGCCTAATGTCTCTTGATATTCCACATACTCAGCCCAACAAATGGCCCAGGGTATCCTGAGGATCTCTACTACCAGCACAATGTACCACACCAGTGGAGAACACTCTTCCCAGATTTGAAACCATCACTTATATATGGTCAAAACTTGCTTTTCCCATTTTGTATGCTCTACACAACTATCATTCCAGCCAGTACCAAAACAGGAATCAACACACCACAAATTAAACAAAAAAAACCTCCAAACAAAGTAACACACATTTAGCCATGTTATACAATAACACACAGTTACTTTGGGAAAGACCACTCACTGAGTAATTATTTTAATGATTTTTACTTTTTAGTAAGTTCCACTCAATAGGTCAGATACCAAAATCAGAAGATGCCTGCCTGTCATACACAAAGTCAGTATAAAACTGTCCATATGAAAAAGTTGTATTAACTATTGAAGTGGTTACATTCTGACTTTACCCATCAAGCCCAACCAATGAACAGTGACCAGGATTAGGTTAGTTCAGTTTATTGCATAATGAGCTCTGCTCTGGTTTTTCAAACAGGATTTAAATGGACTACAAGAGAATGTTAAAAAAATCTTAATTTAAGAGACCTGTTAGCTAGTTATAGATTATTAGATTAATAACAGGTCTGAATAATTACTTATTGCATGTTATCAAAGGAAAAGATGTTATTTTCACATCTTGTAAACAGGCTGGTAGACAAAACCAGGAACTCTCACTAAAAATAGTGGCAACTAGCAGAGAAGAAAAATTCTAGCACAGACTTCCCAACATGGGACAGAGACCAAAAAACAAACTACCAACAAGAAGCCAGGGTGCCAAGAGACCAACCTCAAACGACACAGTAACTCTGGAATCTAGGCATCACTTTGAAAATCACATTTACAGACACAAGGGTGGTTCTCAGGGACACATCCCCTTTTGAAAAAAAACTGCAAGTACTTTTTGCATGATTTTTAACAGCAGCTTTCAAGTACCAATACCACCTCTTTTTGAGTAACATAAAATGTGTGTCATCTTAGACCTGACAGCAGCCTACAATTTGAACATTAAAGGGAAAGTTTTACCCCAGATTTTCATGATTCTTTGTAGAGAAGCATAGATTTTCTTCAGGCTTTTTCTTCTACTGAGATTGCAACAGGAATGCAGCTGCCACCACCACCATCAAAGGAGACATGATGATCCCAAAAAAAGCCAAAGAACAGACAGAAGCAAGGGAACCATGCAAATGAGCAATAGTGATAGCACTATCCTCTGGAAGCCTGTCAACTGTCCTCTGGAAAATGGTATCCATCATTTTTGAACTGTTGATCTGAAGTCTTCAGAATAGCTAAAACCCAACCCTGCTTAAAATAAATTCCATGGACTTGAAAAGCTCCAGATCTCCCATTGCTCACTGGCACTTTTCCAGCAGTAAGCATTTGTTTTTCTGCCACACACTCAGGAACCCTGACTTGATCCCTATGGAACGAAACTAGAGAGAAAAGCAATAATTATATGCCTTTGCTGATGGTGAATTCAGATTGCCTTTTGACATGGGAACAAAGTAAACCTACATCCACTGGGCTAACTTTTCAAGCAGGACTTGGTAAAAGCATTTTACACAAATACATGGATTTTATTATACATTGTATGAAAGGCCTCCACAATCACAGGACAATATTTGGTGACAGAACATGTGCAATACTTTTAACTGTTGCAGGGTCCAGAGGACACAACCCTTCCTTAACCAGGAAGGTTAAACATGAGCTCAACCATTGCTATTCTGCTACAGCTCTAACAGCTGAAGTGAGGAGTTTTTGAGAGAGGCCATCAGTTCTGCCTTGCATCTATTCAGCTTCCTTTATTCCCCCTGTGGTAAGGGAAAGGGTTGTTTTAAAAGCCTGGACAGTAAGGAGTTAATGCATTGCTGTGCCTCAAACACCAATTTCTCACTCAGGTGAGAAAGGCAGCACAGGGTGTGCCTGGAAATGGGGGCTGTGCAAACAGAGGACAGCACCTTTCTGGAGCTAGTTCCCATTCAGGTCCATGGTGAGTGCACCAAATAAAGAGGAGAAGCATGAAAGTGAGGTCAAGGAGTGGACAGGACCAAGAGAGGCAGCTCAAGACTACCCAGGACCTACAAGTGTTCCCTCACTCTTTTTGGGAATTCTCCATCAGAGCACTGTACACAGCCCATAGTGTGGCATGAGACTTGGAGAATCCCACCCAGGAAGGGATCCAGGCATTTCCATGCCAGCTGGAATGTACGTAACCTGACAAACTTTTTGTTTCATGGGCCCCCACTTCCAAAGGATCACATCTGTGAACACTAGAACAGCAAAACAGTAGACAAGCCTCACCAAGGGACCCACAGGTGGTGTCATCTTTCCTCTCAACTATCTGCTCTTCTTCTCTTTCTTTTCCTTACGTTTTTTGTGATATTTTTATGCTTTCATAAAAGAGAAACAAAATGCCCACATACTTTCCTCTGCAACTGAATTGTTTTAAAATAAACCTGCCTCATAAATACACTGGTCACTCAGTGTCTTTTCACTGTAATTCAGCCCAAGGATTTTATTAACAAGAATCCCAGTTAGACTGCCCCAGAGACAGGTCATAATAGTAGTGTGTCTCCAATAAGGAGGGTCCAGTTGTTCTCAGTTTAAATCTGTTGCCTACTACATTTTCAGGGAAAGGAAAGAGGCACAGGATCAGCCCCAAACTTTCCAATCCCCAAAATAAGTACTGCCACAATCAGACAGTCCTAAATATGAACAGTTACAGTACAGCACAGAAATTTTTTACAAAGGGACTTCCCAAGAGAAAGCACATTCTCTTTAGGATGAGAACTCATTAAAGCTATAGCTTAGAAACTTGATTCTACCTGCAGTGTACAGAAAATAATGCATCTGTGTTGGAAGACATCTCCTTGTACCAGGTGGCAATATGGTCTGTGCAAAAGGCAGAATTAGGCCCTAAAAACTTAAATAGAGGCACTGATGAGCCAATTCAGTATTTTCAAAACTTACAAATGATGTTGAATATAACTAGTTTTAAGCTAAAAATTTAACTAAGACCTACATAACATTATCAGGAAAAAAATTTTGTTCAAAAGTGACAGGAAATAGGAACAAAGTCCAAAGTGTATTTACCCCACTATGGAAATGTAATGTACTTAGAGCAAAAGAAACTTAGTAAATTTGCAACTTTTTACACCAGTCACAGTGGCAGTGTAGCTTTAACTGGCAGATGACAAATTCCAAAGATGGAAAGTACTTCCTCAAAAAGAGATATCAGCAAATTGTTACATCTGCTTATTTCTCACCTCACATGTAAGCAAGTGTATTCAAATCCTTCCTTTGGACAGGCATTTGGAATTTGTCATTAATTTCCAAATGCTGATACACACCAAGAAGAAACAATAATTCTCCAACAAGCAGGTGAGTCAAAAATTCTGGCATTTAACTGTCAGAAGGTTTAGCAGCAAAAATTTTTCTTCATACTAAATGAAAAAGGAACTGCTGTTGTAAGTACATAGTTGGGGGGTTGTTTGGTTCAGGGCTTTTAGTTTGTGGTATTTTCCTTTTAATCTACTATCTGAAGTGCTATCTGTTAAAAAAAACAGGAAAAAAATTCCCTCACCAGTTATATTTTGTACAATGTCATGAAGTCTTACACTAGTGTTGCACATGCATAAAAAGAAAAAGGATTCAGAGATGAAGACAACGATTGGTAATTGAGCACGAGGATATGCAAAAAAAAGCACTGTGAAAAAAGCTACAGCCTGGTTAAAGCTTTGCCAGCTGCTCTGTGTTTATCTATAGAATATCATCACACAAGCAAGAAAGACAGGTGAACAGCTTGTTAGCACAATAAAATGCTAGCAGCACCTTAAGCAAAAAGACAAAACAAAACAAACAACCAACCCCAGTGAGCTAATGATTCATAGGACAACAAAAATCAGGTGGATAAATTTTTCCAATGTTCTCTACATTGGATGTAATTCAAACTCCCCAAAAAGGAACATCTTATAATGGTTATGCTTAACTAGAGTACCAAACATCTGAGACTGCCATGCTGGGGGTTCTCACTCATGATAGATCAAGTCAGTGTATGTAGTTTCTATTTTTGAGTGTTCATCATACTAATCTGGAAAAGCATGTGCTCAAATCCATATTTTCTGGGGGAAGCACATCAACATATGCTGAATACAAATTACTGAACCTTTTGGACATCTATTCTGCAGAACAGGAGTGCTCTGCAGCTGAGCCACAGCCTCGATTTCTAGGAAAGAACAGGGACCCCAGAAGAGAAAGGGGTTTTGCTGTAGGGGAGTGATGGAGCAACCACTTCTACCAAGTGAAGAGTGGGGAACCTTCAAGGTTGCCCACTCATTCAGCCTATGGCAGGCTATTTTTAATCAGCAAGAAGTTAACCTTACCCATATTGCATCTGTTCTGCTCATGACGGCACCTGGTGAGTGATTTCCCTGTCTTTATCCCGAGCCATGAACTTTTTCATTCTATTTACTTCCCCTGGCCTGTTGTGCACAGGACTGAGAGGACAGCTGGGTGGGCACCAAGCAGCCAGACAAGGTCAACCCACTCCTCTGAATTTGTTAAACTCTTACCCCAAAGCCTCCCCCAGCAGCTAATGTCTCAGAGTGTGACCTTAAAATAATCAGATTTCATTCTCAGCTGTTGCAAGAACAATCAAGTTTAAAGAACAAATATTTACTTAGAAACAAATTCAGCTTGTCAAGATACATATTGAAATATACAAATCACTCTTAATTTTTTTCCTAAATGCTTTTATGCAGTTTGCTTCAGATTTGTCTAGATTTTTGTATTTAAACATTACACTAAGCATCTCTTCAAACAAAATTGATCCTGCCGTGCTTTTAGTGATTTGTTACCTATCAAGAGGAAAAGAGCCAATTTAGCTCCCTGGGCTTGTTGATCAATTCTGCTCAATTCCAGATGTACAGCCCCAGCTTGCACAGAGGAGTCCTGTGGCATTTGCAAGTGGCACCCAGCAATTTGTCCTGCAGCAATGCAACCCACCCTGCCACACTACATTTCACAACTTACCACATTAGAGGACTTTCAACTGACTCTAGTTATGTTATACCATGTCTAATGGATGTGTCTAAATATTTATAACAACTCCTAAATATCTGGGCCAGTAATGACCTCTTAGACACGTCCAACATGCTAATTTCTCTCAAGTTATTATGTTGCTATAACCTTTTTTCCTTTCAGAACCAGGCTTTTATTCTAAAAAAGCCCAACTAAACCAAATAAATGAAAAAACCCAACAACCTCAAGCAATCACTTTATGCAGTTAAAGGCCTATTTTGAAGACTCTTTTTGGCTGTCACCTTTTAGCACACATTTCTAAATTATTTTTTCCCTCCTAGGTCTATAGTTTCAGTATTTTGGTCATGCTTACCAGACCTGATAAAATATGAATTTTGCTTTGCTGTTCAGAACTAACTCATTTTGAACAATATGCCATATACAGTTTTTTACTTCTAGATCATAACAAGAATATCTTAATCAGAGCACAGACAAAGCTCCAACAAGAGGGAAAACTGACCCAGAAAGTAGAAGCCTGCTGACTGCAAAAGAGTTGCTCCAGTCCTTCTCAGGCATTAACAGGCATAGCACATTCCTCAGTTTCTTCATGTTCAAAGCACATCTTGATTTTTTTTTTTTTGGCTTAGCAAACTCAGGCTAAGTCTGAGGTGTTCCATATCATATTTTAATAAAAGCACCATCATCTGTGTAAAGCTGCTCATACATAATCTCATTTGCCTTGTAGGAGACTTTCAATAAACTCAAGCTGAACACCTTGACAGATGTTTGGGATTTAACTACCTTGGCATCATATCAGTAGCACAATCAATCATTGCAACAAAAAGATTTCATCAAAACTTTGTTTCCAAGTGCATCTGTTCAAACCTGGTGATGAAAGAAACTGCTTGTACAGCCCTCAGCACAGAAACTTTTCCCAGCTTCTGCCTTCTGACAATAACTTCAAATGAATGTTTGCATGAGTAAATCTTTTGATCTTATTTCCACTATTTCAGCTAAATCACATAAGCAAGTAGCTTTCCAAGTGCCATCATCAGTCACACTGTTTCCCACTCAGTTTTCCAGGTAAAAGCAAGCTACAGTGGTGGTTTGTCCCATGTGGAGCTTCACCCATGTCTAACCAGGAAAACACTCCAGACACAGTCCTCAATATCAAAGATTTAAAACCATCTCTCTTTACACCAAGTCCCCACTTCCTTGCAGGCAGAGCCTACCTAAAGTTTTAGGGAACTTTTAAAAATTTCATTGCTTTTAACCACTTGATATTGTGATCAGTATCCTTTTTCCAAGCACACTTGAGCATGAATTGTGGCTTTGAAAATTACCAGAACGTGAGCAAAAACAAAGGGAGAGGAAAGGCACCAGACAGACCAACAGCAGGACTTTAAACAATGTTTAAAACCTTTTAAGCAGCCCAACAACAATAAAATACATTCAAGCACACAAAAAGCAGGTATTTGCTGGAGACAGGGAACACTGCATGCTAGTGCACAGCAGAAGGCTCCCATGCATCCCTGCTCCCACTGCCTGCTGAATTGAATATTTTTTTTGCTCAATTAGGCATTCACAGGTCTTTTCAGACAATATCCTCAAGGTCTGTCCTTGGGCTCCTGGTCACGCAGAAAACCTCTCCTGGGAGACAAATGGGTTTGTACAGCTATTGCTGTTTTCTGTGCTAGCTCAGCAGACAGTTTGAGTTTGACCACTTCTCCTCATCAGCATGCATGCTGGATAAGCTCCATCAGTCTTCAGCTATTCTCCACCCCAAACTGCTCCTTTTAAATCAAGACACAGAATCCATAAAACCTAAGCAGAAGTTAAAGGCAACCATGAATGTTTTTCATGCTTAATATGAACAGCTCTGTATCAATTTATTGAGAGGAACAATAAAACAAAAATCCAAACAAAACCAAACACAAAAATACCCCAAACCCTCTAGTCAATACATATAAGTGATTCATACAAGGATTTAAAAATCACATATTGCTTCTTCTGGAAAGATCAAGCTCCTCTGACCTGGCTGCTGCCTCTTCAGGTACTTATAAAAACCTACATAATTATGGCACCACCTATTTAATGAATGACACTTATCCCACATTCTTAGCAATAGCTTTCAGAGAAGCTATTACACATACACTCTATTGCCTATTACCCTGTATTGACCAGCAATATTGCTTTGGCATAACTGTTGGTTGTCCCCAAATGCATTCTGCAAATTTTAGGTTGCCAGCTATGTCTATAGAATGCTAAGTGGCAAATGAGACAAAGGCATTAATTGCAGAACTGATGTTAAAAGGAAATTCATTACCAGTAATGCTTACTGTAATATTTACAATGTCTTGGAAGGAATAGGATTCAAACCAGTTTGCCTTTACTGTATTTGATAATAATATTGAAAAACAACATTACATTGGAGACACCACAAAGGAGAAATGTGATGTTTGAAAAACAAAGCTAGCTTAAGTAATGCAAAAATACTAGCTCATAAGTAAAAATTGACTTCTATTTCAATGTAAACACCTGCTGCAGACCTTTATTAGCAGACAATAGAAACCTTTATCCTCCAGCACAGCTGAATATCTTCTCTACCAACCCTGCAGGCTCTACACCCCAGTCAGGCTCCAGAAATGAACACTAACTAGGGACCATACCAAAATCACAAAGACTCAAGACACCTCACATGTAATGGGGCAAAGAATTCCAGTGCTTCCAAAGCCTTAAGGAAGGACACCTGCTGGAGTAGCTTTGGCTTTTATTTTAATCACATAACAGGTTAAACTGTTCCATTGGTTTCACCATGAATACTGCACTTGACACAAGGTTCAGCATAAACACAGTGTTGGATCAAAGCTAATAATTTTTTTTCAGCTGCAAAACAGTGAATACTTTTCCCTAAGCAACATAAAATCCAAGTGTCAAAGGTTTCCTGACATTTCTGAAATCCAAGTTCATAATTATTGCCATTAATTTCAATTTCAACTGCTCTGAAAACAATCAGCAACAGTTGCATCCAGCCTGACTTCCACAGGTTTCTAACCTACAGTCACACAATCCCATTACTTACCTAAACCATGTCAATTGGCTCTAGAAGAGGCAAGAACAACCACAGGCATTCTCCTATTCCTCATTTTTCCTGCTCTAGCCTTTCTGTTTTGTGTAACAAATGCAAAGTGAAGGTCAGAACCTGGAAGTACTTTCCCAAAGAGGTATTGCCTAAACCAGACACAAATCTCTCCAGCCCAATCAATATTTTGTTGTTCCATTCCAAGGTTCAAAGATGAGATCTCCAGATCCCTCTAGATCTGCCAGGAGCAAATGGTACAATTTCCTTCTGAAGGCAAGAGACACCAGTTAAAGCTTACTGAGATAAAAATTTCTTTTTTTGCCCTTTCTTGCTACCTTAGAGACAAACTGCCTTGCATCTGAATTTAGCTCCAGCTTTTTCTGTTTTGCTCCCTCCAGCAGTGGTTACACCACACCTGAGCCACAGCTCTGCTTTAAATTCCAAAATCCAGTGTGTATGACACAGGCAAGCCTGCAGACTGAAAATGCCTGCAGAGCTTCAGGGATTACCAATGATGATCTAAAAAAATCCCAATGCATTATTAAACACAAACCTCCTGCTTTTAATACACATGACCTAAGAAACTGTGGAGAAATACTTAAAGGAGACCCATATTTTACACTTTTGTTGCATCCTGCAAACACAGTCAAAGCAATTAATTGTAAAGTCTTACAGTAAAACGTTTTTGGTTATTCCTCCAAGCAGTTACTTCATCTAGTCAGGCAACAGCTTCCTCATGTACTGAATATTTTACAATTCTAACATTATACTGCTTTGCCTTACCACTTTATAGGTTAAACACAGCACTTCTTTTCAAAGAAAATGAAGACTGACTGGGAGTTCTTTTAAACCTGCATATATTCATATCAGTATACCATAATTCAGATTTTTTTGCTATTTGTTTTCCTTGATATATTTTTTAATTATTTTATTATTTATAATTATTAATGATATTCATAGAAAATCTTTACAAAACAGGCTAAAAGAGCCTGATCCAATTAAAGGTTCTGTACAGGAAGATACATTAACTTCAGAGTTGCTTTTATCACATCCCAAAATTGTGCTGTGAAAACAAACACCATTCAAAACCATGACTAATATCCATAATCAAAGTATGTGTTGAGAGAAATTTCATTCATTTACTTTTTTGTTTATTTATTTGAAAGAAAAAAGGAAGTCCAGAATTTATCAACTGGAAATGACAGGCAAAAGAATATAACTTGGAACTTATGAAGTCTGGGGATATGCATGTATTTTCAAGGGCCATCAAAGATTATTTATATTCAGCAAAACACAATTATGATTTTGAAATGGACTGAAAATAAAAATGTAAATCAAGTTGGCAGTATATTTCTACTCTCCTAGCAGCTACTGCTTGATTGTTTGTGTTACTACCTACACCAGCCTAAGGACTAGCCAGGACCCAATGCAACCTGAGACAAAAACGGGCATTACCTCTAGGGGGGTGGGTGGGTCTAATTACAGTAAGATGGTAAAAGTACTGACTGATTACAACACAATGACTCATTATGGGGACATGTATTTATTATATAGGAATCCCACATTCAGAAAAATCTGTCAAATTTATGGCAAAAATTCCCAGGTGTATCAATGTAGATTGTTTCAGAAAAACCAGTTTGAGACAGGCAGATCAACATTTAAATTACACAAAAGCCACGTGTGAAATATTGTGGTCACTGTGTAAAGTGTCACTGAATGCTGGAAGTGCTGCAATGAGAAAGGCAATAAAAATCTGAGGTACAAGATCCAAAAAAAGAACAACCAAAAGCACTAAGACAAAGCCAAACTCAGTACCAGTGTTGAGAACAGAGCAAACATAGGAAACAAAGATATAAACTGACAAGATGGATTTATAAACCAAACACAAACTTTCCTCTCTGAAAAGCATCTTGGAGCTCCATGGTAAATCCAGCCCTTCTCACTGGTAATCAAAACCCAAAGGTAAATTCTAAAGCTGTGATGAATGCCAGGCTCCTGACAAGACCAATCCTAGAGTGCCAGATCTTTTCAGTGGTGCCCAGGGACAGGACAAGCAGTAATGGCCATAAAATAAAACACAGCAATCAGCATGAATCAGAACTTTACAGTGAGGATGGCAGGGCAGTGGAACAGGCTGCCCAGGGAGCTCGTGGAGCCTCCCCCTCTCTAGACATTACAAATCCACCTGAACACACTCATATGTAACCTTCTCCAGGTGCCCCTGCCTTGGCAGGGATGTTGGACTGGATCATCTCCAGAGATCCCTCCCAACTCGAAACTATTCTGTTATTGTAAATGAAATCAATTGAGTTATGAAAATTGCATCAACAGCCATTGTATATGTAAAATTGTATTAGTAAAGGAAAACTTCAAGAAAGCTATGGTAGCTATTTTATTCCATAAAGAAAAAAGTAAATTACCTGTGAAGTGAGACTTGCTAAATTACCAAAAGAGCTATTACAAACATCTTTATTTCCCATGAAATAATTTCATTATGCAAAATATGAAAAACCAGGAGACTGTTAGTCTTCCTAATGATTATATATAATGCTTCTTACCACAGGCTTGTTTGCACTTGTGAAGCACAGATATAGAGAACCTCCCAAACACCCCAAATTTCTGCAGAGGAGCTTAGTGAGGCTGTGGTCTGCCACTCCACACCCCACCACCATCAGGGTGCCATTTGTCCCTCTGCTCCTGCCCAGCTGGACCTGCACTCAGCCCGGAATCCAGGTGGCCCAACAGAGCCTTGTGAGTCCCAAAAGAGAACAAAAGGGAGAAATTTCTCTTACACACTTAATTTTTCTCTGAATAAATAGTTGTATAAAAACACGTACAGCACTTTGAGCAAGATATACTGCAGAGAAATAATGAAAAAACCCTGAAAACAAGAATCCAAAGAGAAAAGTTCCTTTTCTCTTCATTCTGCTCAGGCCAGCACTGCTTCAGAATTCCTCTGCACACATTGTCCTCTGCAACAGATGGGAAAACTCCCCAGCAGAGCCATGTTACACACTTCATCAATTAATTGTAGAGGACAACATGACTCTCATATATTTCATTTTACAGGCTGAGGAATTTATTCTGACTTGCAGTGAATGACTGTCCAATACAGCCTTGCCATAGTACCTCAGCACAGGCATTGCTCAGTACAGGGGACAATGTGGCATTCACATTCTCTGAAATGAGAAAAATTCCTTTGCCCGGGGTTTTCTCCTGGGAAGCTGAGAAGCCTCAGAGAAAAGGAAAACAATTCCAAATGATCCTTTGCCCAGGGTTTTCTCCTGGGAAGCTGAGAAGCCTCAGAGAAAAGGAAAACAATTGTTATCTCATTTGCTTCTCCTGTGTTGTGCTCATGTGGAATGTGTTTGGAGATTGTTCACCCCCAGGTGATTGTTTCATGGCGTTCAGGTGTGAGTTGTTTTCACTCTTTGGCCAATTTGGGCCAAGCTGTTTCAGGACTCTGGAAGGAGTCATGAGTTTTCATTATGATCTTTTTAGCATTCTATAAGTATCCTTTCTGTATTCTTTAGTATAGGATAGTATTCTTTAATATAATACAGTGTCATAAAATAATAAATTAGCCTTCTGATAAGATGGAGTCCTCATCATTCCTCCCAGACTCTGGGCAAAAATATCAGCAATAGGACTGCAGTTGGAAAACTGACACTGCCCTTATAACCAACCCACTCAATGATGTCAACTTCCAAAAAACCCCACTATAACAAAATATCCTCACAAAAACTTACTCTTGAACAGCAACTAGAGCAAACCACTTGAAATTACAAAAACAAGCTTTTTACTCATTCTCTGCAAGACCCCAAAGTCTCTTTCATGCTGCCACAAGACAGATTCACTGATTTGTATAAAAGGGGAAAAAAATTTGCTGGTTGCCATTGGAAAAGTTAACATAAAGCACCAAAATGACAAATTGAACTGATTTCTGATAATGAACTGATAAAACAGAATGCATGTTACAAAGTTGAAATAAAACTTCCTAATTCTTTGCTTATTCTATTTATCTCACATACACAAAACAGGTTTTCATCAACAGCTACTTTTTCAGTGGCACCTTGAGGGAGTGGCAATAAAAACAATTCTGAACACATCTCAGGTGGTCCTGAGACACTAATATTCTTTTATATACTTTAAAGACATATGAAGAAACATTCTGAGTGAGAAATTAAGTATGTCTGCATTTCCTAAGGTGGGAGCTCATTGACTCACATTCCCACATGACTTACTGAGTCCTCTCAGAGGTATCTAAACCCTTACCCAGCCTAAGCATTAATTCCACCTAGACTGGAATAACATGCTCTGAGGATTTTTTTCCCATTCATAAAATCAGCACAGTTCTAGCTGGAAAAGAGTCAAAAGTAGCAGTTTTTCAGACTATTTCTCAAGTTTGTCTGTCAGCTTGTGCCAAGAAAAATTTCACTTAGGCATCAGCAGCCACAGCACCCCAGAAATAGAGAGGAAAAAAAAAGCATAATGCCAAGGAGTCCAGAGGAAAACCAAAGTTTGGTAGAGTCAAATCACAGCCCTGAGAACTGGGCATTAAGAACCTGGTCCAGTTTTAATGAGTCCACACCTGTGCAGGAGAAAGGCCCCACACGAGACCACAAAGACAAAGTAAAAAGACCAAATCCTGCAAAGACAGAGCATAGCCTGGAACCAACATACTGCAGACACTGCCTTCAGAACTTCTCAGCTCTAGGCAGCAGATGGCTCAGCTATGCCAAAATACTTCTGAAGTACAAGATGTGTTCATTCATGGAAGCTCCTGTTACTTCATTTTCCCATTTGTCCTCTAGGATCAGGCTACTGAGGCAGCCCTCTGCCAACATGTTATTTCTCCTCAGAAAAACATTAACAGACTGAAGGGGAAAAGCTGACATCATACCTGATGGCTCCAAAATTACACATGGATTAGCAGCCTTGGCTTATTAAAAAAAAAAAAAAAAAAAAAAAACCAACAAAAAACCCAACCCCAAACAAACAAGAAAGAAAACAATAAGCCAAAACAAAACCAACCAACAAAAAACCAACCAAACAAAAAAAAAAACCCAACTAACTCACCCAGAAAAACAGGTAAAATGTAAAGAACCCAAACTAATTTTAAGAAAGAACAGTAGTCATGCTAGGGGAGATGAGATGTACTGGTTTAGCTGGCCATTGTCATAAGCTTGACCAGAAATCACTGCACTAAGAGAGAAGCCAATGACTGAAATCAAACCAATCAAGATGAAAACACTGGTGGGACACTGATACAGAGAGAAAAGTCACCTCAAAGCTACATCTACTACTGGGGCAAAGTTTCTGTCAATTTTTTACCCAAAAACTGATGGAAAAGCCTTGGATTAAAGCCATGTCCTGCCTGCAATACAGCTTCACTGAATATACTAAACACATTCCAAAAAAAACCTAATCCTTACTTGGATATTGGCAATACCTCATTCAAGACAACACCAATGTTCTTGCATCAAGCTAAAACCAACTAACAGTTCATGATTATTACTGTGAATTCATCAAGAAACCAGTAATTACAACATATGTTGTTTTGATTATAAGAAAAGCAGAAAAGTGAAAAGGACACTTCCCATTCTGAGGAGAAAAAATAATCTCATCAGTGGAATTTAATTACTTGCTCTAAGTGTAAGTCGTTTTAGCAGTAACATATTGCAGGATGCATTCATTTGAGGGTATACACTGGTGGATTTATTTTTCCTAATGCCTTGAAATCACTGAGCCTACAGGACCTGATGGCAAAACTTACAGTGCAGCAAAGCAGGACTGAGAGGAAAAGAGAAATGTGAGCTCTCTAAGAGGAAAGAAAGTTTTTACAAACATTCAGGTTTATTCTCTTGGTATTTTTCTCCTTAAAATCAACATCTAGGAGATTCTCATTAGGAAGTACAGGGCCATAAAAGCTGTATTATTTTATTATATACATTTCTGATATGATAGCTGCAAAATAATTTTCGACAATCAGATGACCCACTAGCCCATCACAGTTCACATCTGCACCAGTAGAAATTCAAATACAGCACTAAGGCAGCACAGCATTTCTCAGAATCTTGACATCTGCTTTCTAAACCCACAAAAAGCTGTTATGGTTATTTTGGCTCAGTTAAAAAACAAACTACTGAACCTCTGCAGCATACTGGGGAAAAATGTTTAAAGCTGGTTTATGTGCAAGAGCCTATTATAATGTAGCATTATACATAAGGTTCCCCAGTGACTGCTTCACACAGAAAAGGTTAAATTGCTTAGAGAAACTGTTTTGCAAGATGCTAGAAAATGAATCCTGTTTCTTATTGTAAGCCATTGCCATTCAGACGTCGTACCACCCTACCAAGATAAATATGAACCCATTTGCATATACCCAGGTGAAATTTTGCACAGAGTAATAACAAACTACAAAGAAATTTTTAAAAAATGCTAATTAGCTGCCACATCCAGCGTTGCAGAACACAGCAAAATAGTTCTGTCTAAGAAATAGCTGCATTCCTGTTCTTTCAGCATTCTGCAGCATATGGATGAACAGCCAGGCTGAAGGCACACTTTGACAGATTTACTGATTTATATACAAGGGGAAAAAAATTTTGCTGGTTGCCATTGGAAAAGTTCACATAAAGCACCAAATGACAGATTGAACTGATTTCTGATAATGAACTAATAAAACAGAATGCATGTTACAAAGCTGAAATAAAACTTCTTAACTCTTTGCTTATTCTATGCATCTCACATACACAAAACCAGTTTTTTGCAACAGCTACTTTTTCAGTGGCACCTTGAAAGAGTGGCAATAAAAACAATTCTGAATACATCTCAGGTGAACATGACAATGAAGTCTTAATACCAAAAAAAGTCAACATTCACAGGTTTTGTAACACTGCTTGTAATTCTTATCTTCCATCTTTTGGCTATTGGCAAAACAACTAATTTCTTTCCAGCTTGACAATAACCTAAGTAATTAAAGTTTTCAAAAAACTGCTGTGTCCTTTCTACAGTTTAATAACCAACCTTAATGTAAAATTTATATTACTGTAGGGTTCATCATGATCTGGCTTTGCTTCAGTACTCCCAAATCATTCTGAGAAACCATCTCCAGCTTCAAGGCTTAACCTTCACAGTAAGAGTTGAAGAAAAAGCCAGAAGGAAGAGCCCCAACAAAGAGAAGGCACAAATCAGACTGGCTCAGCAGACAGGACACCAGCTCCACACCCCTCTTCCTCCCTTGCCCTTCTGCAACATCGGGTGAATTCTTTGTCTACTTGTTTGTTACCTCGTTCAGAGGGGTCCCAGGTGTAGGGAAGAGAGGAGAAAGTTGACTCCATGTATCAGAAGGCTTGATTTATTATTATATGATAGAAAATATATAAAAACTATACTAAAAGAATAGAGAGAAGGATTTCACTACAATGCTAAGCTAAGAATAGAATAGGAAAAATGTGTAAACAAAGGTCTTTTCAGACCGAGACCGGCCGGACAGGTGATCTGTGATAGGCTCTTAATTGCAAACAGCCTGACGAGGCCAATCAGAGATCTCCCCTGTTGCATTCCACAGCAGCAGATAAGAATTGTTTACAATTTGTTCCTGAGGCCTCTCAGCTTCCCAGGAGGGGAAAAATCCTAAGGAAAGGATTTTTCATAAAACATGTCGGTGACACTTGTTCAGGTGTTCAGTTGTGCTGTTTTTCTGTATGACACGTAAACGTGACGTGTAAGAACATATTAGCAGACCTAGTAAGATATTTTGCTTTCAGAAGCTGCCTTCTGCTTCTAGGTACAGCCTCCACAACAATTTGTTGCAGAGCAACAATTACTTACATTTGACTTCTCAGTCAAGTGACTACAGACATGTTACTATTTGAACATTCAACAATGAAAGAGAACAAGGCAGAAAAGACAACCTGGAGTTGCCACCTCTGCTTTTACCCAAACTTCTAGAGAAAACAAACAAACAAAAAATACATCATCATATTCCAATAGCATTTAGCACATGCTTGGTATCAGATTCATAGGTCAGATTCATAGGTTCAATGATGAAAAGCAACTTACAGAACACAGGAAGACAACTCAAGCTATTGCATATTTTCTTTAATCAGACAGCAACTAGCATTATTCCAATTTATAAAGCAGTGCTATCCTTTGAAAAGGCAACCCAGCTAGTTGATCAGAGCAAGTGAGGTGACATAACCATTTGGGATTTCAGTAAAGCTTTCAGTGCTGTCTCCCAGTATCCTTCTGGATAAAAGGTCCAACAAACAGCTGGTAAAAACATCATGTGGTGGACATCTTCATTAATGACCTGGATGCAAGACTGGAAGGGTTCACTTCCTGAGCAAGTTCACAGATGATACAACACTGGGAGGAGCTGTTGACTCCCTTGAGGGCAGAGAGGTCCTGCAGATAGACCTCAGCAAATGTGAGGGCTGGGCAATCACCAAACATGTGAGGTTCAACAGGGAAAGTGCCGGATTCTGCACCTGGGATGGAGCAACCCTGGGTGTACGGACAGCCTGGGGAGTGAGGGGCTGGAGAGCAGTGCCAGGGAAAGGGACCTGGGGCTCCTGGGCAGTGGAAAGCTGAAGGTGAGGCAGCAGTGCCCTGGCAGCCAGGAGGGACATCCCTGTGCTGGGGACATCAGGCCCAGCATGGGAGGGGATTGTCCTGCTCTGCTTGGGGCTGGGGCAGCCTCACCTCAAGTCCTGCATGCTTAATACTTGGCTCCCTCCAGCAAATAATGAAGAAAATTAACAAAACTAAGCAGCTGTAAACCAATCTTTATTGGCATCCTCTGCTAAAAGGATATTGAAAGGATGCTGCTGGATATTGTTTACATCAGAGGCAATGTAAATAAAAAAATTTTTACTACACACTGAAACTTAATACAGGTTTTTATTTGCATACTAGAAATTGAATAAAAAACCCAAGAAATCAAGACAAATAACTGTAGCATACAAAGCAAAGAACCCATTACATCTTTTTTCCAAAGGATCATCACACACCAATTCTGAGATAAACCAAAGGCACAAATTGTGTTTCAGGAGGGAGAAGTGTAACCCATGAATTCTCAGAGAAATGATGCCCTATAGGAAATGCTGGTTCACCAACGAGGGGAGAGAATGATGTATATGACTCCATCCTATCAGAAGGCTAATTTATTACTTTATGATACTATATTATATTAAAGAATACTACACTATACTAAAGAATACAGAAAGGATACTTATAGAATGCTAAAAAGATCATAATGAAAACTCATTACTCCTTCCAGAGTCCTGACACAGCTTGGCCCCAACTGGCCAAAGAATGAAAACAACTCACACCAGAACGCCATGAAACAATCACCTGGGGGTGAACAATCTCCCAACACATTCCACATGAGCCCAACACAGGAGAAGCAAATGATATTAGAATTCTTTTCCTTTTCTCTGAGGTCTCTCTTGCTGCCTCTTTCAGCTTCCCAGGAGAAAACCCTGGGCAAAGGAATTTTTTCAGAGCATGTGAATGCTACAATGCCCTTTCAGGCCAACATCCCTGAGGCCTCAGAGTGGTCAGAGGTGAAGAATTGTGACCCCACAGAAAGACCCAGGCAAAGCCTGCATGAACCAGCAGAAAGCACCCCTGTGAGCCTGACACCTTGGTCATTTCACCCCTGGAGCTGAGTAGCACTTGCACAATTTAGCAGCAATCATACCAAGTGTTTTGCAGTGGCATTTGTTACATGCTTGAAAGCACAGAAGAAAAACCATGACTCAGGAAAATGAGGTAGAAAGCAGGATTTCACAGTTAATGTGTGGTAATTTAATGCACAATAATCTCAGTTCATGATCACATATTTGAATTAAAATGAACCCTCAAGACAACAAATATTCTAAAAAATTTGCATTTTTAGCACAGAAACCAATGGAACTCAGAATTGCCACTAAATTTCAGAACTGGAAAATCCTGTTTTCCTCATTATAGGTGAAAACAGAAAAAATGTGAACTTATTCTGAGGAATGTGACTATACAGTAGGAATTGTAAAAGAGAAAATATTGTGGGCAAAACAGTGAGAGAA
Organism: Serinus canaria; assembly: GCF_022539315.1. Taxonomy (NCBI): domain Eukaryota; kingdom Metazoa; phylum Chordata; class Aves; order Passeriformes; family Fringillidae; genus Serinus; species Serinus canaria. The sequence continues at coordinate 62,672,558 of NC_066317.1, read as the reverse complement.
CTCTTCAAATACCTTAGAAAATAAGGTTTCAGGACAGAAAAGGAGCCAAAATCCAAACCTGAAAATGGGAAGCCATAAACTTATCAGCTTCATCTACGGGTGTCGCTATCCAGACAAAGTGGAAGCATGGAACCAATCAAATTCACAACTCATCTTCACACTATTACATACAACTTTCCTAATCATTTAGTCATAAAAGTAAAGAAGAAAATGCCGTGCCAACAATATAAGTAATTCAAGCTTTACAAGCAACTTTTTCCTCTTTGCAACTCTTTGCAAAAAAAAAAAAAAAAAAAATCCAGGCTACCCAAGAAACCACAGAACCTCAATTTTTTTTATGTTCTGCAGCATTGCCATGTTTTTCCTCTTTTCTTGAATTTTTCACTCGAGTCAGTTTTACAGATGTTCACAGACACACAACTGTTGATGCAGCGTGAGGATGAGAGAAAGCACAACCAACAGAACAAGCTATCCAAACAAGAAGCCTTCATGTCTCTGTTGGCTTTCCCTGTTTATACAGAGGTGTTCACATGCCTCTAAGGAAAAGCAGATCCTTTCAACAAAGAATATTTCATGGGAAGTTTTCTCATTCTTTACTCCTTTCATGGAAGCTTGGTTCTAAATGTCTGTGTTCCACAGTTCTCAGCTTTATTACACAAGACCTCCCCTTTGCTGCAACCATGTCTGCAGGAAACTTACTCTGCTGATTTCTCACTGAAATAAAATTGTTATTCCACCAAAGCCTGCCCAGTTTGGGGGAAAATGCATCATTAAAACATTGCAAATGTCAGGTTCTCTGCTTTCTACAAGCACATTAATAAATGGCCATGTTGGGCAGGTAGGAGTAAAAACCAGTAACCCCAGCTACAGTTTCAGGCAGCTGATGTGATATGGATTTTAACCTCAAGCACTGCTAGGCTGGTGACATTTTGGTAAGGAACCATGATATGAAGAAACAGTAAGCTGAAAACTATATTGATTATATATATTTATGATATTGATTATATATATTTATGATATTGATTAAATAAGACAAGGGGGGGAATAAAGGAAACAGAAATGAGGAGACTCCTAAGGAAACAGCAGAACTTGCATCCTCTTCACTCTTGTAGCTGGGATTTGCAGCACCATTCAATTACTTTGTTTTCTCTTACTGTGTTTCTTTTAGGTTTCTAATTTATATTCAAGTGATTAAATACTGCAATTCTTTAAAAGGCATTTTACAAACCTTTTCATTACTCAAGAGGCTGTACAAAATAGTATTTAAAAATAAGATGAAAAAGCAGGAAGAGCCAACAAATGGATTAAATAAGGAATGGGTATCTCTGATTTTAATCCTATTTTAACTTTCATGTCTGGTGAACAATGAGAAAGCTATCAGCTTTGGGCCTGGCAACTGCTGTATCAGTGTCTGCTACCAGCATTAGCACTGAATCCATCTGTGACTGTGGAACAGTTCAAGGACATCAACAATATGATTACAGCCTTTAATTTTCACCTGCAGCTGTATGATTAAGTTTAATAAAACTGTGGTCTGCACTGTGACTCACATTCTCGAGTCACCAATGAACATTTGTTGCACCAGACACATAACATGCCTGTCTTGGATGTGGAAAATTAAGGTAACATTTCACAGCACTCCCTTATTGCAAAGCACTGCAATACAGAAGAACATTCTGAGAATAAAGCTGTGGTTGTAAAGCACTTGGAGATTCTTGGATAAAAGATATTATAATTAAAAATTAAATTACTCCAAACTAGTGGGAGGCTTTTTGCACCTTTCCCTAACAGAGCTCACACCCCCACACACAGCACCACCACTATAATGCTCCTGCACAGACAGAATCTCAGCTAATTCCAAAGTTCAACCCTGCCTGAAGTCACAAATCTGAAACTCTTGCAGCTAAGGAAATTCAGCTCTTTCATGTAACTAAGACTGAAACACACTAAATCTGAAGCTTTCAGCCTCAGTTAGATCAGGAATCGATGTGGTAACCCTTCAGTGAGCTTAAAATGTATTGCCACCATTACTTTTCTATAATTTCAAACAAATACCTACAGAAAAAATATAATGAATAAGCAGTAAGAAAAGTTTCTGAGACATTCAAATAAAAAATTGTGAGCACCTGTTCACAAGATTTTTCTTATCATCTGGCACTTTTATTATTGTGAGTCAAGTTAAGAAAGCCCAGAAAGCTTTGCTGAAATATTTTTCATGTATACAGCAATCATTTCATACAACAGAAGAGCTGTATTTCACATTTTAAAGCCCACTACACCTGAAAATCCACACACACATTGTAATGGTATCCACACTGAAAGTAAAAAGGTTTTAAGATGGCTCTGACATCAACAATTTATTGCACAGCTACTGATATGTGTATTATGTTTTGTCCTAAAAAGACACAACTCTAAAATGAGACTCTTGGCATTACAGAGCATGGGGAGGACAGCAATAACCATAAAAATAAAAATTAAACACACCAGCTGTTGCATAATTTGGAAGCATCAAAAGTTATCCCCTATTTGCTTTTATCATCAAATGAGATGTCTGGAAAAAAAAACAACTTCAGAATTACTGAAGACCTCACAGGCAACTGAAAATTAATGGGGAACTTGATCTTGCACACTTTTACTAGAATCAAAGAGTGGTTTGGGTTGGAGGAGACCGTTAAAGGTCATCCAGCTCAATCCCTTTGCAATGAGGGGTGAGTATCTCCAACTAGATCAGATTGCTCAGACCCCATCCAAGCTGGCCTACAGTACTGCCAGGGATGGGGCACCCACAGCTTCCCTGGATAACCTGCTCTGCTCTTCCACTACCCTCACAGCACCTATTCCTTATAGAGAACCTAAACCAAAGCTCTTTCACCTTAAGGCCATGACCCCTTGTCCTGTCACAACAGGCCCTGTAAAGTCTGTCCCCATTGCTGCTCAGGCTCCCTTCTGCACTGAAAAGCTGCCACGAGGTGTCCCTGGAGCCTCCTCCTCTCCAGGCTGAACCCCAGCTCCCTCAGCCTGTCCCCACATCAAAGGATGCTCCAGCAATCTGAGCATCCTTGTGGCCTCCTCTGCACTTGCTCCAAGAGGTTCCTGTCCTCCCTGGGTGGGGGCCCCAGAGCTGCCCACAGCTCTCCAGGGTGGCACCTCAGAGGAGAGGAGCAGCAGCTCAAAGCCAGAGCCATGACCTGCACACATCAGGATGGCTGGGAAGTCATGGCTACAGATGTCACACATTGAGGTAACTCCACTGGATACCTGGTTATGAAGCATCCTCCCACAGTGGCAAGTGCTCATAAATTCATGATTGACAAGGACAATCAAGATGCCAAACATCAGAAAATCCACCCAAAACAGGAGGTAATGATTTATGTTAGTCAGCTGGTAAGACTTCACCACACAAAACTGTGGCAGTTCTAACCAGCCTTTTTCCCCCCCATCCTATTTGACATTCAAAATTTGCAGAACAACCTTCAGCTTTTACACAGCCAAGTTTTGGGCAGACAGACTCCCTCCTTTCTTTTCTGGTTAGGCAAAACAGGAGATCTGCCTGTCTTTATAATCTCTATTGGCAAGGGAAACCTACCCTGAAAAAAGCTAAAGCATCCTTTCCCTACAGCCTTCTAAATGTTGCATGCAACAGGGAAAGTAAGCTGCTGTGCTGAATACAGAACTAAAAAAACCCCAACCAAACCTATATATGTCTTTTACAATTACATAACATTACATTCTGTCTCTAAAAAGAAAACAAGCCACAGAAAACAAACAAACTAACAAAAAAAAAACCACTTCACATAAAAACCCAGCAGATTTTACAAATATTATCTCCCTCCCTTTGCCATCTAAATAGGAAAGACAAGTAGGAAAAAACCAGCAATTGTTTCAAAACATGTACAATTTTGAACATATTAACACTTGGCAGAATCTCAAAACAAGCTGGGTTGGAAGGGATCTTTAAAGGACATCTGGTCCAACCCCCCTGCCACGTGCAGGGGCATCTTTCACTGGATCTGCTCGCTCAATAGATTTCACTATTTTAAGCATTAAGTTCTCTCCTAAGCCTTGACCGGGTCTCTCATGCTTTTTCAGAGCATATTATTGCTGCCAGTGGTTGCATAAGAGAATTACTGAGATTTTCAGAAATGCCAGCAGAAGTAAAAATCACAACCTTAGGAACAAAACAGAAATTCAATTATCTGCAACTATTCCCAGATAAATTATTTTTCACAAGCAATAACCTGGAAATATTTATTTAATTTTAAGACGCACCCTCTAAAGCAAAATCCCATTTAAAAAAATGTATTATATATTTGTACATCTTCAAATATTTTTAAATATACAACTCACTTCCTACAACATATGGCAGATAAAAACCAGATAAGCAATATAAAGGGGGCTGGTGCATTTGTAAAGTTCCTTCCATCTTCTGCTTCTAAAAAAAAAAAAAAAGAAAGATCAGTTAAAAAAAAAAAATAGAAAGATCAGTCAGGCTCCAAGCAGAGTTGTGCTGAGTGTGAGCAGGCCCTCTAGCAGGGAGATTATGTGATTATTTCGGGATGCCGCAGTCATGTGGCTGCACAGCAAAGCTTTTGTGGGAAACATGACACAATCCCAGTGCACTCCAACTGCTGCCAGCAACTCGCCCGAGTGCATTTCCCTCCAACACACCCACAGCCACAGGAAAGGAATTACAGATTTCAGGGCTATGGCCTCAACTCTCAGGGAGTTTTTATTCCCTGTTGCAGTAAATTAGAGGCTCCTCTCTCATTTTTCACTGGGTATCACTTCATGATTATCTACCCCAAAAGGCATCTCCCTGGGTATTGCATTTATTCAGTGTTTGTCTTTCTGCCAGACAGGTATGTTTTTCAAACACTGTCATATAGTCTCACATTGTACTTCTCAGAAAAACACCAGACTTGCTAAAAATATTTCACTGGATTATATCTCAAAGACCAATTCACTGTTTAACTTGATTTAACTAATTCTGCCCCTCAAGCTGTCTTAAACTCAGAATACTTCCACATTCAAGTGCAACAGTTAGAGCATATACAAAATACTAGCCTCTAGGTAGGACAACCTCAATAAAAACTGAGTACAAAATTAAGTATGTTAGATGTTAAATAACAAAATACTTTTATAATAGAACAGACTGGAAATTCACACATTTACCTCCTATCACATGACTCATCACTAGTTTGCTTTTACCTATAAAATATTACATATTCACTGCCAGGTACATGGAGTACTGGAAAACACAATGTAATTACCTGACTTCAGGATAATAGGCATTTGACCATAAATAAAAAAAAAAATCAAACCCTGTAATTCAATACTTGCATGGGGTATTTCTGCAGCAGGTAAGTTCTCCTTCTAAAAGCTCATAGGAGTATCACTCAGCAATCAAAACCAACTCCTGTCTAACGAAAATTAGCAAAATGCTATTAAACATAAAACCTCAAATGAAAAGTAACAGAAACATACAGCAACCATAGAAGTCCTCCAGAATACCTGGGAAAGAAACTCCTGTTCCCAGATTCAAACCAACTCATTTAACCACCCAGGAGTGAGCTGAGGAACACATCTTACTCATCTGCTGTGGAACACAGGCAATCCAAGGGCACAGCTCAGCCCCAGCCACTACAGCCCTGCTACAAGAAGGTTCCTCAGCTCTGGCTGCACAGCCACCAGTGGGGCTCTAGGCTGGAAGTGAAGCCAGGAGGGATTTACAAACTGGAATTATAACACAGAACTTATATTCCAATCTTTGCCAATTCCTGCAATAAAAGTTTGTCACATTGGCAAGATATGTTCTTTGCCCTGTTTGTGTGAGCCAGACTGAAGGCCATACATTGCACCAGCTGAACTCTTTCCCTGAAAACCTCCCCCAACTTTTTACAAGTGCTTTTTTTTCCTGATATTTGTTAAAACCACAAGGTGTGTGATTCCATCCCATTGCAGACACCATCCCCAGGACATCAAGGCTTTGCTGGTGTACCTGGCTGAACTCACTGCCTGTCTGCATGCAGCAGCTCAGAATAGCACAGGGGGTGAGGCAGAGTTTAATTCATGCTCCACTACAGCTGAACACAGCAGCAGCAAATCCCTTTTTTTTTCCTTGGGAACACACTAAATGAGCCAAGCTGTAACATGCAACTCGTTGATGACTTCAGAAGTTAAAACCTTTCAAGTTAAAAGTATGCAACAAAAAGCATCTTATTATTTTGATCCGTCTACAATAAACCACTAACTAATAAAAATATTTTTTATACTGACTCATGCAGTTTGATACTTTTTTCCCAGTAAGCTGAAATAATACTTGAGAGGGGAAGAGAAAAAAAACAGGTAGGATGAAAAGACTGCTGCATTTTGAGAGAAGAGACCACATTTACTGATGCATCATTAAATATAAAGGTTCCCTTAACATTTTTAGGATGGACTCTTAAATCTAAGAATTTTCATATGCTTTGCAACTGGTTGTCACATTATCTTAATTCTTACACTTTCTAAGATTTTTATCCCACTATAATTACATGAGCAAACTAAAGCTTCTTTATATCACTTCCTGACTTGCTGCTAGTACCTTCCTAAGGTGTCAAATAGAGTTTCGGTATTTCCTGGGCATTTCAAAGGCTTTCAGCTTACAGTACAACATCCAAATCCACTGACATGACATTTTGTAAAACTCCTTCTGAACTGAAATACAAATTTGAAGATACAGCCTCTCAAATCAGGTCACCATGGAGTCTCAGGCAGAGCTCTTTGAGAGAGGGAGAACTAATGCTGACTGATGCCATAAATACCATTTTGAAAGAGAAAGACAAAGAGCAGGTGGGACAATCTACTGGACAATCTAAGCTATTTCTCAGAGCTGGTGATTAATATTCTTCTCAGCATCCTAAGGAGCTCTCATTATACACATCTTGAAAAAAATAATTATAGCATTAATAAATCTGCCAGAGATGACAGATTGAGAAGTGATTTTTTTTCATCAATATGTCAAAGGTATCAATAGTAAACAGGTGAAACATGAAAAATGTTTATGATGATGCTTAGCTATTATGGACTCATTTGATGAGCAGATCAGTCCTGTGTGACTCTCAGCCCTCCCCACAGCTCCTTAGAGCCTTGTAACTGCCCTGTTTGCCAACCAGTATCAGACAGTACAAAACTAAACCAAACAAGTTTATTTCAGACTTCCTTTTCTCACTTTCAGTAACTTCTCTTGACTTTGCTTCTGCCAGATTAATTCAGCTATTTAATTCCTGGACCTCATGGCTACAGAACTGCATTTACACCTTGTAAACATACAATTTGAACATCACTGACTATCTCTAATTATGCTGATATGTAGCAATATGATACAAGTCTCCCAAGTAAAAACTGATGAAGCTGCATCTGGTTAATTTTACAGGGAATTTGAGCTAAAATGCATCAAGTATCCTATTTATCTCAGGTGTTAAGATACTGAATAAACTGAATTCTGCATTAAACATTTATTTGAAGACCTGATAATTTTATTTACTATTGAACCTGCTTACCAACTTTAACTTTTCATTTTTCCCCACAATGAAGTCAAAGGTCTGATACATCTTTTTATAGCTTAATGCATTGGCTTACCCATGCAGAAAAAGAGCTCTACAGCCAGATTATATCAATTAGCTCAGAAGACACAGTCTGTAATTAATAATTCCCTACTCTGACAAGTCAATACAGCAATCTTCCATTCTGTAACTCTCACTCTGTAAATACAGATTACAAAGACACAGCATTCTAAAGAAACGAACTCCAAATCCTCAAGCACAGTCTCTCCAATAGTTTGTTTACTCATTCAGCTGAATACAAAACAGTCTGACAGTCACCAAGTAACATCTGCTCACTACATAAACCTTTCAAAAAGCAACAGCAGATACCACTAGCATCAGCTTCCTCAGAAGAAACCAAAACAAACTGAAACCAAATGAGCAAGCCTCAGTTTGTTGTTTTCTTTCCTCAGAACTTAGTTTAAAAGCCTCTCATACTTTCAACATCACCTGATCAGGGCTAGGGTTGGGGAGCACAAAACAAGTGCTCACCCATACGGGTTTCTATCCCACTCATCCTAACCAGCTACACCAAGCCCCTTAAGCATGCCTGAACATCCTTTAGCTTGCAACTGTGCTGGTAAATCCCTGCCTCTGAGCAGCAGACTACATCATCTTACTTCACAGAAAAGGTCTGGCCTCATATCCATCCTCAATTTGCTTTCTGAGCCTATTCAGTGCAAGTCATGCAGTGAGGGAGTTTGCAGTGAGTTGATTCCAGACACCTGCTGAACACCCACCTGGCACTAGCTAACTACCCTCTCCTGTGGGATGAAGTGAAAAAGACAAGGAAGGTAAAAAGACCCATGGACCAAGATGATAACAGTTTCATACCAGCATAAAGGAATTCATTCCCTACTCTGAAGAGAAGTCCAGAAGGAAGTCCTGGGAAGAAGAGCCCCAGCACAGCTAACACTGGACTGTAAAGACAAGTACCATAGCCAGAAACATCCTCCCCCTTGCTGCTGAGTTTTCACTGGTGAGCACAGCATCATATGGCATGGCATATAACATATAACACCCCTTTGGGCAGCTGAGGTCAGCTGTGGGCCAGCACTGCTTTAGCCACCAGTGAGAAACAGCCCCACAACTGCCCTGCAAACAGAAAACTTCATAACACCACCCCAGGCAGACCCAGCAGTATTAGCAGATTTCTCTGAGATTCCAACTCTAAGACTTCTTTCTTCAGTCCCAGGATCCTGGCTGCAAAATGACTTCCCATAACTATCCTGAAAAAGAATAGGATGGGGACCTTTAAAAGGGTCTCCCCACCTTTACAGGTATTTTCAGACACTTAAAAATGTTCATTGTGTGCAACCTTCTTAGCTAGGAGTCAGTGACAGATTCTTGAAGTCACTTGGTGTCCTGCCCACCAGACCAGAGGACCATGAATGGCAGAGGCAGGCATGAGACAAAAAGGCTCCCAGGAGTGAGCTGTGACTTGCAACATGCACGGTTTGCTTTGCTGGAGGAGTTGTTGCTTGGTTAGCTTAAAAAAACACCCACAAAACCCTCCAGCAATTTCATCAGAAGGCACATAGGTATTACTAGACAGAAAGTAGAAGAGGAACACATGACTTTTTTCTAATTTCCTTTTTTTGAAATCTTTATGCTTCTTCTTTGGGCAGCAAGGGTACCCCAATGTGTATTAATATGGTTGCCCTGGTGCTCATTAGTGCTGCACTCAAAATGCTGCCAACAGTTTGAACAAGCATTTCTTGGCTGGAGGAGGTAAATATTTGACAGCCTGATGTACAGTCAGGCTTACTTGGTTAAGCACAGGTGACTCAAAACCATGCTGTTCTTCACATTCAATTACCCCAAATGCAGTTACTGTCTCTAAGGACCTGTTGAATAGCAGATATTCCAAACTGGTGTTCAGTACTGAAGCCATGTGTTAATGCTTGCTTCATGAGAAGGAATGCAGAGAATCACCATCTGGAATATTCAAATTCAGAGTTCTGCATTTATTTTAAAGAGTCACCTTATTGTGACTGTCTCCATAAGTTAATACAAAAAAATTAAAAACAAAACTTGGAAGACTTCAAGCACCATCTAAGATCAGTATTAATGAACACTTTATTACAAATCTGGGAGAGATTCAAATCTCAAATGAATTACAGTGTCTGTTACTAATATTCAAGTTAAACCACGACATTTATATTCAAGATTTTGCAATCAACTGCCATATAGCTAATTCCCAGGATTTTTCATTGAAGTGGATTTGGAAGAGAACTCTTCAATCCAAACTGACAATCATCTGCTACTTAAACTAACCAACTTTAGGCAGATTTCATTGTGATGGACACTAAAGATGATGAACCAGCAGAGGCTCCTGCTTTTTTATAGTGCACCTTTGCATCTTTTGTTTTCTTCCACAAAACTGTGAAACCCCAAAGAAGACCAAGTACAAGATGATAGGACATCATTCTAAATCAACTTTGTCAGGATGCTTTTTCTTTGTTAAATTCTGCTTAGCTAATGTCAGCCTATTCTCCACCATTTCTTCCTTGAGCCATTACCATAATAAAACTTGGTGACATTTAGCACCAAGGAAACCCATCTGCTAACACATGGACAGCTAGTATCTTTGACAACCTAATTTTCATCAAGGACAGCAGAAGAAATGATCTCTTGCTAACACTACATCTATCACAAATGAGATCAGCCTGTGCTTTTCATTATTCGACATGGATTACATTTGGAAAGGCAAATGGACTGCTGCATTAATGCATCTCACTGTGCAAAACACTGTCTGCAATTGTACAAGTCTCAAGGCAGAAAGAAGTGCATAAGGGAAAGAGATTTCTTTAGGGAAATCAGAAAATGACTGAAGGATAACTCAAAGTGATGAACTCAGATTTGTAACTTTCTTATTATGCATAAATTAGAATAGACAATTCAAATTTCAGTTGTATGTTGAAACATCTGGAAGAGATGAAGATTACACATTGTAGTCTGTAACAACTGGTCATCAGCCTAGCACTGTATGTTTATAAACTCCACAGGTACTATAGAGGTTACAGTGGAAGAGACAAATCTTCACAGAAGTGATAGCAAAGCCCCAGAGCTGAGTCTGTATATACAAAGATAAGAGCTATGTAAATTCCATATGGTTCTATAGAGAAAACAAAAAAACATATTAGGAAGTGACAGAAATTAGATCTAGTGCACACTCTGTCATACTGCTACCATAGAAGGCCAAGTACCCCCATCCTGCTTCACCCAGCTCTGGGGTAGGGGCAGTGCCAAGCTCCCATTGACATCCACTGAGTGATTCCATCCTGTGGCTCCCACAAGAACATCACATGCAGTAAGAACAAAACAAAACCCCAAAAACAACAACAAAATAAAAACAACAACAAAAAAAAACCCAACCTCATAAAGAACCAGCAAATCTAGGAAACACAAAAGGATGAAAGATTTCACATCTCCCTCCTCAGCTCCATGCATAAATCCCTGAGCATATCTACGAGGAACATGTTAACTGAATAAATTTATTCATGTTACCATAGATTTTAGAATAGTTATGATTTAAGCAGCAAGATTTTTTTCCCCTCATGCATCAATACCATTATTACCATACTTCAATTACAAAATTCTCTGCAGCTCATTTTCAAGGCATCAAGTATTCAGTATTTGAGAATACTGACCTAAGTCCTAGTTATATTGAAACAGGAACAAATAAAGTATGGTCACACAGAATTAGTGCAAGTATGTGAGTAACAGCTCATTTTGTTCACAGGTTGCTGTATCCTATGGCCTCTGCATAAGTTGCTGCTGAACTTCCAGATCACCCTCTAGTAAGTTTAACCTTGCATTTCAATGCACTGTGCCAGAACTCTCAATGAGGCAAGTAAAAATACTGTGCTGCTTTATAAATCAGTTCTTCATGGACAACAGTGGCAATAAAAGCCCACTAAGAAAACTGATGTGAGGATAAATGCATTTTTAAAAGGCCAAACACCTTTAAATCCCCTTTAAAGAGACCACAGACAACACAAATTCATATTACTCAGTTTACTTCAACTTCAGGATCATCCTTCATGCCTATTCACAAGAAAAAGCCAAAATAAAGAATGGTTGAGATCTCTTCTTTCCTTATGGCCTCAGTAGACACTAAAGAACACAAAGTACATTTACACAAAATCCCTTTACCTCTTTTCACAGGGGAAAAAAAAGAGAAATGGGAAACTGAAGAAAATATGATGCATTCAAGAAGCATAGAGAAGGAAAAAAAACCCAAACTAACTTCTGATGAAAATATTTTCTGTTCTCTTCAAGTCTCAACTTACATTCACTTAAACGCTCTGATCCTTCTTCACTCTTGACAAGAGACTTGCTTTAGTGGCTGACACTCCACAAAACACCCCCAGAATAAAGGAGATGTATCAGGATGGTAAATGTCATTAAAGTAAAGCAGAAAGATGAGAGATAAAGCAGGAAAATATTTCTAGCCAATTTTAGTACTAAATTATTTAAGCAAAATTTTCCATTCTTTAAGTTACCAACTGTTGTGAATTCCTCCTTACCCATCTTATCCCTTCTCTCACATAATTTTCTCTAGATGAGCAAAATACAAAAGGTTAAGAAGAAATTTAGTATCCTTGGTGTCCTGAAAAAAATCTGATACAAAATTTAAAAAAACCCAAAACATGCTGTCCTACTTGGAATTTCCTTTAGTCCAGTAATAAGCAGAGTTCTTACTACCTATTTGAAATGATCCTTGTGCCAGTATGGTACAGAACAGCAGATCTGAGTAATTTTTAAACAAATATACTCTAGGCTTGTATTTCCAAAGTTCTAATTACATGAAACACTGGCAATTTTTATGAATGACATCACTGTCAGACTTGAATTATATTCCAAAAATCTCCCAGCAGTTATGGATATGCAAATCATTTTACTTATTCAAGTACATACAGGAATCTGGAATTATATGAACTAGGCATAAAGAATTCTGTGACAAACACATACAGGTTCAGAACAAGAATATTCAATGTTGTTGCTCTACTTTGTGATGTCTGTAAGATACATTTCCTCACTGAAGAGTTAAATACTCTCCTTTCTCATATTCTTACATAATTACCACATAATTACCAGAGTTTATTACAATTTCGGTTTTGTCCTAAATGTACTTTTAAACTAGCAAATGCTGGCACTGATTTTTTTGTGCATGTTCTCACTGAATGTCAAATATTCCATTTGAGCTTTTAAATTTTTAGCCTTACAGTTTAAATTATTGGCCCTGCAAAAGCCTCCATGTGGATTTATAAGTGCTGTCTGAAGAATTCACTTGAGCAGCTTTAAAATACTCAGAAGGAGACAGCACAACATCTGTCCCTGACAAGCTGCTGAAAACCAGGCAGGAAGCCAAGCACTCCCCAAAGTTCCAGCCCAGCAAAATCAGGCAGTCTTGAACAGCTGCAAAGCAAGAACTGCTTTTAACATTAAATCAAAGAAATCAAAGCTTGTGATAAGCATGCAGCAGTTGTTCCTTGAAGTCAGCCAAAGGAAGAGAGGCTCAGCTTAACTCAACCCTATCAACGTATTACAGCTTATTATTATTTTACTGATGAAGTTATTTGTGTCTTTTAAAATTACATTAGATTTAAAATACAGGGAAGGCTTCATTGCTTTGCAAAACTAAACAAATCCCCCTCTGAGGACTTGACTATGCAAATTCACAGGAGAAAATAGAGGGAGCAGAACAGTAGAAGAAAGAACACCACAAATTAGACTTTGGATGATTCCGTTCATCAGCTTCATGTCCAGAGCCTTCCCACAGATTTCAGCTGTCTTTTGGGGGCTTGTTTTGCTCTTAAGGAAACAGAACAAAAACTAACAATGAAAACTACAAAACAGACAGAGTGAAAAAGGCTTCTGAGATCAAATGGAGATAAGCAGAGGTCCAAAGAGATGAAAGAAAGGTAATTGGTAATTCTGAAAGTGGAATTCTAAAAGGAAATTCTTAACTCCTGGTGAATGCAGAAAGACAAAAATTAACACACAAGAAAATCAGTCTGTTTTATTACTTAAAAGAATGTCAGAATGTTTCAAGAAGAGAATAAAAGTATCAACTCTTTCAAGATCAAAAAAGAAAACTCAAAAGGCTTTTTCTAGCAATAAGCAACAAGTAACATGGGTTTGATCGTGGTGCATTAAAAAAATAATCTTAAAGCATGAATTCTTAAGCTACAAAATAAATCTTGAGCAAAATTTCACCTAAACACATGCAGTCCCATGTTTTGAGTCACTCAAAAGTGTTCATCTACATATTTTTTCTTCTGTAAAACAGATTTACCTACGTTTTTCCTTCTCCTGCCTTCTTCCAGAAGGCTACCAAATCATGAAGGACTGTAATTAAAGAAAAGAAATTCTAAGTCACACAACCTTCAACTGCCTTCTGGTTTTATGCATGGTATATTAGGCTGCAGGACAGTCAAGGGATGCTGCACAGGAAACGTGGATGCTGCTGAACCAGCTGGGGAGCAGCTTACCACACTGCCCAGGAGGGACAACCCCTAAGCACCCACCTCCCTGGTCATGGGGAGAATAAAAAGCTTCCCCCAGAACGCATTGTTGCCATGTGCTGATTCTTTATATCCCACTGGCCCTTCCCCTTTGTTCTGCCCCTGTGCCCTGATTGAATTCATTGTGATGTTCTGCCCTGTTTAAAGCCCTGCTCTGTGTCTGGGAGAGTTCTCCATCCCTGGGAGCTCAATGAAGCCCCTCCATGGAACCCCATGAAAAGACTCTGTCCCTTCTTTCTGCATCACTCATGGTTGAAATCACCCACGAGCTGAAATCCCATGGCCAGAGTGAGCCCTGCCTGGGCACCCAGGACATCTTTCAAAGACTTCTCAGGGAAGGTCACAGCACTCTGCCACCTCCTCCTGCCATGACAAGGAAAGGCTCAGGGTCACTGGGATTCCTGGAGAGCCTGCCCTGTGCTGCAGGTCCTGCACAGCTGGCAGCACACAGGCTCAGCCAGAACAGCTCCCACAGCCCAGGCAAACAGGGGTGCAAACCAGGAGCCACGGGAGCGACCCTGATGTTCAACGTGCAGGACAGGGGAAGCCTGCAGGTCCACAAACCTGGGGCTGTGCAAGGAGCCCACCCTGGGAAGAGCAGAGGGGGGAACTGAAGGAGATCCCTGGGAGGCTGGGCTGTTGGCAAGGGCAGTGAACAGGTCTGACAACTTTCATTACCAGAACCATATAATAAAGTGTCTTTAAGACACACAGCCTGACTTCCTATTTCCTTCCTGGTGCTTTCCAAGCTCTGACAGAGCCCTGTCCCATTACCTGTCCATGCTGCAGTAATAGGGTGAAGTGAGGTTTTCAAACTGGTGCTTCCAAAATGCAAATGCCTAGTGACAGGCAGCATGCTCAGAAGGAACCTGCATGCAGTAATTACCTTCCCCATCAGTCTAAAACAAGTCAAGCATCATCCTTCAAAAATCATACAAGCCCACCAACTTCTGCTGCTCTTTTTGTTCTTGTTACCTTTTATTTTTTTAAGATTATGTGATACTACAAAGGCTGCTCCATTGTTGCTCTGAATATACTTTCCTGGGTTTTACTATCATGAAAGTTTGTGATTGAAAATTTCATACCCACTCTTGTCTGGGTATTTGAGTAAATGGAAACTAGATAAATTTTACTTATACTATATAAAATATAAAAGGAGAGGCTTGTCCAAACTTACTGACAGCTTGAAGAAAAGTAGAATTACTAGATCATCAGAAGGACACAGGAGTGATTTCACATTAAATATAAGAATCATCTAATTTAACTTGTGGCTGCCATGCTATGATGTCCTGGAAAATAACTCTCTGAACATCATTCACCTTCAAGTCAAACTATTTATCTTAGAGTGCCATGGGAAACAACACAGCCTTGAAGCACCACAGTGAAAATAAAAATAGCATCCATAGCTTTCCCTCTAATATAGCAGATATTGACAAACTAATTTTTTCCATTATTCCTCACAGGTTTGCACTTAATCTATTTTTTAACTTCAGTTGCTCTAGGAACCAGGCCTATACCAATGCTGAGAAAGAACTGAAGTCACAACAGGCAGCCTTCCATCCTGCTCAGAGAAAAGACAAGCTAAAATGCTCTTTAAAAAACCCAGAATTGATACCAGAAGCTTCTTTGGTAAAGTAAGATTTAAATGACACCTTTTCCTCCAATGGCAGCTACATACAATGTGATACTCCAACTGTACATACAGCGCACAAGTTACGACATGTTTTTCATTTAGCTCTAACTAAAATGACAATAAACATGATTTTATAAGTTGCTTTAGAGAGTTGCAATTAGACTATTCAAACACCTTTACTAAAGCAACATAAGTGAAACATTAAACTAGACAAAACTAGTGAATTTCACAAATAACTTATCCAAGATTAGAAAAGGGGACTCTTTCTCCAGCCTATCATGCTGCTGGTTTTAGAAATTCTGTATTAGATTTTCAGGGACTGGTGGAAGGACTGAGTATGTAAACAAAAAACACAAAGAAATATTTGGAAGATATTTCTCATATACCAGGGATAAGGACACTTGGGATCCATGGTCTGCAATGTACACAAAGAGCTCATGCTCAGCTGCTGTGCTTTGCTGCCTCTAGGTTTAGGCTTTATGAGTAAAATGCTGATGGGAACTCATACAACAATGACTTGTGTATTTATCCATCAGAAGACCTAAACTCTTGTCCATGCACGAAACATGATGATTCATTATCACCATCTATCATCATCCTGAGCCTCCAAACTTGGTACAAATCCACATCTTGGTAGAACTGCAAAGCAGACACTCTGGTTCTTTTGAAACAGCATTAAACAAAAATTACTCTTGGACAAGAGTGTGGCTTCCACAAACTCCATTATGGTGGTATCTGAAAACCAGTACTACCAGTATGATACAAGATGCTACAGAACCTTGCTGTTCCAAAGGGAAAAAACCCACAAACACAAAACTTCATAAATATTTGTAGCTAGACTAGGGGAGATGAAAAGGGCTAAGATAAAGTTCCTACTCAGACACCTGGGCTCCACAAGTGTTTTTGTGTTTATTTAAGGAAAAGGAAATAAGCAAAATAAGCAAGGCTCCTCTTTCTCCCAAGATCTGCCAGCAGCTGCAGCATTCCCTTTGCCCTGAGCTTCACCCAGGTGATGTTTCATAACTCTGGTTATGAAAACATGGAATAAATTCCCTCTCCCAGCTACCAGCACGTGTTCTCATCTCTCACCTCTCCAGGATGTCCTTTTCTCTCCCACCTCACCATCCACCTCAACACTACTGTGCACTGATCTGAACTTTCTGAGTATTTGGAGAGAGAAAGAGCTTTAGGATTTTCACATATAAACTGGGGAACAAGATATGCCTAGCATGCTAATTAATCCCAGAAGCAGTTTAGCTACAGCCAAGGTTTTTATGATTACACTGCAGGAGAAAAAAAACCAACAAGGAGTTCTTGTCAGGGAGCAGCAGGGAGGAAAGCAAAGAACACAAGCAGGGTATTACTGTCCAGCTGCAGAGCTGACCTTTCAATATTAAACAAAACCTCCTACATATGCTGGAATTAGGTGAGGTAGGTGGCTCAGGCAGGAAAACAAAGAAAACAAAGGAAGTAACTGATGCACCTGCTATATTAGGGGAGAGGGAGACACTGAAAAGCAGCTCCATTTAAGTACATTTGGTCACAGTAACCAATCCCAGTGCTTAAGAGTGACCACATGAATCTATATGAAAAAAAAAAATTGAAGAAGTCAATGAAATTAATGGCGAATGAATTAAGTCACAAAGACAGCAGCAGTCTGCTCAATGTGTACAGGAACACTGTATCCTACTGATCCTAAGCCAAAAGCATTTGGAAAAAAGGACACACAGATTAGAGGCAAAGTCTGTGCAGGGTCTGAAATGGCACAGCCAAAAGAATTAAGGGGAAAATCAGGATGGATGGTGGGACTATGCAAAGAAAGATCAAGAAACATGGCAGGCAAGAACTAAGGTAAAAAAAATACTGGAGGTACTGGACACATGTTCAGCCTGAACTGAAATGCTCAAGAAGGTTTTTTAGAGGAATAAGTTTATGCACTCATCCTCTACCCAGGACACAGAAAGCTACAGGGAATCAAAAGCAAGGACATGCTCTTCCTTTCTGGGTCACCCCCAGCATTCCCATCCAGCACAGTGTCACCATGAGCAGCTACACTTGGAGACATCTCCCAGATCTGAGCTCCTGATCCCTCTGAAGGTGGCACAGCTGTCTGTCACCTCTTTGTCAGTGGGGCTCCCACCTGCAAAAGCATCCAGCAAATCCTGCATCCTCCCTGAGCCAGCCAGACTCTGGCACAAGGGGCCTCCTCTGATCCTCTCCCAGCAGTGCAGGGCTCAGGGCAGGTGTGTCAGCAGCACATTCCCCTGCAAAACAGGTTCTCTCCAGCATTTCACCTACATTTAAATATCAAACAACTTTTAACTGCATCGTTTCAGTGACTCCAACTGTTAAATAGAAGAGTAAAACAAACAAAAAAAAAAGCTGTAAGACAGGCAGGGTTTTATAATACAGTGAAATTCCTCTTTATAGCTGGGTGTAGTGTGCCAAGTTTATTTTTAAAATGCCTTCAGGGCTATACTGCAGAAAATAGAGCTTTGCAGATAAGAATACCACTAGTTCCCTTAGAGGTGAATTCAAGAAGCTCTGTACTATCAGGAACCACATAGAGAAAAATACAGAAGACACAAAATCATTTTATCATTAGAGAAGTTGTACTGTTCAAAAAGACTAACACTGCCTTACACTACAGAGAACCTACCACACTATCTGCCAGCACTAAGGGAATTTCAGGAATATTTCTATTATAATACTGATGTTTTCTATTTATCCCAACTCTCCAGAGCAAGCTTACAAGTCAATATTTTTCAGAGTATCACTCATATAAACAAAATTGCTCACCCCTCCAGAAGAAAAGGCTTAAACTAAAGTTATGTTAAAGCAAGTGAGAAAGAAAAAATATAACCTTTTCTCACAAAGAAAAATCTTGAAATGTGAAACAATTACAAGCAGTTCTAGTCAGTCATAATTCTGAACTGTGAAAGATCAAGTTTGGCATGTTAATATCTACCTCTGGGAAAGCCAAGAGACAAGCAAATTGTTCCATAAACACCTCGATTTTATTGCTGGCTATGATGATTTTATGACAACTTACAGCAACTGTGTACTTTTAAAAAGCACAGAAGCTACTCTAAAGCTGTAATATTCACAGTAACATCTGCAATATTCTGGAACTTTCATGGTCACACTGCACCTGCAAGGGAAAGCCTGCCTCCTATCTGGACTTTACCAAACCCACCACATTTCAAGGTTCACTTTTAGGGTATTTTTTCTGTTAAGCATTTCAGTTTTCTCACAGATGTTTCTATAAAATTTAAACCCTTTAAATAATAACTAGCAGAAGGTTTTTGTCACAAAATAAAAAAAATCAACATATATCAGAATTAAAATTCCTCAATACATCTGACTGATAGAAGAAACAAAAGAAGTGTAAACCTTAACATATCAAGTAAAGGTCCTTAAAAGAGAGAACTCAGGAAACCTTTACTACTTACAGTTAATGTCTGACATCTTTAAAAAGGCTTTATTTCATATCAAGATTAGCACTTAGAGAATATGATCTTTAAGGGTAAGTCAGACATGCAACATTAATATACCTGGATTTTCACAACCCTTTTTCATCTCCTCACCTATTCACTGGACCAAAAGTTTTCTTTTCAGATGCTCTCACAGCTATGTATAAACAAAAGCAAAGTTAAAAGCAAGCATTCAGCAATCTTCACATTTCCTCATAAAAGTGACCATTACAGTTTTCAGGAAAACAAGGGGAAAAAAAGTACTTTTTTACTCAAGCCATTCTGTATTGTCTCAGAATCATTCAAAATGCTGTTTTATTGAATACTTGCAGTGGAACCATAATTCTATTTGTCTTTATTCCTATTGTCATAGACATATCAAGGCCTTAAAAACATGTTGAGTCTGCCAACTTTTACCAACCTTCTTCCTAAAAGGAGGGTCATGTTTGGTATTCATCTCTAGTCAGTACTCAAAACACTGCACTAAAAAGGTAACCATAAAAATGGGCTCAGACCTAATGTAAATGATCATGTGTTATAACATTATTGCAAAGAGATTTCTATAACTAATTCCAAAGTGTATGTTCTACAAAAAGCCTAATGTTCTTCACAGCACTCACCGTGAGATTTGAACAAGAAATTCCAAGAAAAACAGCTTTTCTTATCAAAGAGCTTTTTCTTATCAAGCAACACACCAGATTTTAGCTGAAGAAATTTCTTTCATCAGTCAACCCACAGAGGAGGTGAGATTGTAGTCAAGGCAGAAGAGTAACTACTGTGTCAAACTGAGTTAAGGGATGCAGGTTACAATCTCAGCTCAGCCTCAGCCAGCCCTATACCCTCCATCTCAGCTTTCCACTGGAGATTAGGTTCATCTTCACCTATAGAAATGAAAGCCTTTCAAAGGAGATACTGTATCAGTTTGAAGCAATAAGATGCAATTTAAAACTTGATTTCTCTGAAGTACATCAAGAAAGCACAAGAAAGGGGATTCAGTTCTTCAAATCTAATTGCATACATTTGTACTCCCAACTCAAGTCTCAATACACAAAATAGGATTTCCAAAAATGACTGCAGACACCTCTCTTACCTAACAAGCAGAGCCTACTAAATCAGAACCCTACGGAAAGTAAGAATAAAAACCTATTTAATTCCTTTTTGAAGCTTGCACAAAAACCATAAAAACAGCAGGCTAGCATCAATACTGAAAAAGATCATTCAGCTTCAGGTATTTTGTATTCCTCCTAATTTTTGTTGCAGACTCATCTTTTAAAATGAGAGGGTTTATATATTCATTTCTCTGGAAAAATAAATTTTCCTTTTAAAAAACCCCTATCTTTATAAGCAGTTTATATGAATAACAAGTTTTTAATCCCCTGAATCTTAAGGCAGCACAAGGCTACAAGTGGTGACATGAAAACCAAAACCAGAACAAGACACAGAAGGTGTAAATGGCACTGAACAACACCTCACTTTCCTGAGACCTAAAATGTAAAGAAAAGTTTGAGTTTGCATGAGCTCCCCCCAAACATCAGAGCTCCTAAGAGGAAAGGTGGAAAGTCAGAAAAATATTTGAACAAACCACAGGAAATAATCAAAGTATCTGACTTCCTCAAACTTCCTCATATTACAGCTATAATAAAATCCATATTTATTTTATAAATTTCTCCTATGAGTCCTTATTAACAATCATGTTAACTGTAGATGAGTGCAAGTTAGGAAAAGTACAGGTATAAATATTACACTGCAGCACACAAATTGCCATTCAGGCCATAAAACTCCTGCCCTATCATCCTACATCTCCTTAAAACCAGACAAAAGTTCATGAAGGAACTTCCTGAACATGTCCTACAGACAGCTTCAGAGCTCTAAAAAGTGTGGGTTTTATTTACTCTGTTGTGTTGTACTTTTCTTACAACTTCCCAGAATGTTCCAGGGTTGGGATTGGGTTTTGGGTTTTTTCAGTCTGGGTACTTTGGATTTATTTGGCCACAATTATACTGTCTATTAATAATAAAAAGAAAGTACTCAAATAGCTTCAGGGAGAATGAATGAAAAAGAACCCTTGTGATGATGCAGTATATTGATGATATACAAATCAGTTTATTTCCAAAACAGCTCCAGCTGATCAAGTTTTAAGCTACTCATGCTATACAGAAAGCTCAGGAAAATGTGATCACTTGTACCAGTCATGATAAAGCCAACACAGAACCTGACATAAATAAATATGACATAAATATCACAGAACATCATTTAGTACTTAAACCATTCCAAAATTATTATAATCATAGAAGCACAAACTGCTTATAACAACTAAAGCTGGAATAAATACATGAAATTCCCAGTCACCCTGCTGCAAAGCTGCTTATTCAAGTTACTAGTGCATCATTCAAACTTCCAGCTTGGTATTTCTTCAAGCATCACACTCACTGTTTCTAAATGTAGTCTACTTGTCTGAAACTTTTCACCAAGATACAAAAAATCAACGTTATATAAAGCACTCTATCCTGATACTGATGATGCACAATATGAGTCACCACTTCAAAGCCTCCAACACATCACCACAAGACACATTCTTTTAAGTCACGAATAAACCCTAAAGTGGTTTCTTCTGTCTTGCTTCTAGTGAACCATCCTTGGTTCCCAACAGCAAACTGAAACTCTGACAGCCAAGAGAATATGAGCTCCACGAGCAGAAATTAAAACTTCTTATCAATACAGACATCTCCTTTAACTCACTATTTGCCAGATTTGTTGTTTTTAAAGCTTTTCTAGAAAGGCTGGAAACACACAGTCACCAATGAAACTGGTATTAATGTTATATCTTTGTTCATTTCTTTTCCAGACTCTTTACAGCAGATTTGCAGTGTGATTCCATGATCTGCAACAGAAGGGGGTGGAGGGGAAGAGAGGGTTTGAAAGTTTAGTGTACACTCTTTGCCAGTGGCAAGAGCCAGGCCATCCCAGGTGAGGATACACTCAATATAAGACAGATAAGCTAAATAACTTCACTGTTACATGAACTACTAGACTTTTTTTTTTTAAGTGCAATAACCTGTTGATATTACTTGGCCCTGAAAAATAAGACAGGAAACCCTTTTATTTGAAGAGGAAAAAAATCTGAAGATTATTCTTGCTGAGGAAATGATTATTCTGTCCTGGCTGGTGACAGCTTCATCCATAAAAAGCTCTTTCTCAAGCACTTGCACCCCCAGCCCACCTGAGCTGCAGACACCTGCATGTGAGGAGTGTGAGTGTCCAGGCAGACACCTCCTTCAGCCCAGACAACCAATGCTGCAGGTGTGGGCCACTGAGAGCCCAGCAGTAAGAAACCACTGCTGCAAGAGCCCAGTTAGGGGTGGAAAAATCTCCCAAGTAGATAGTCCAGCTCAAGCATGCACTGCAACTCCAAAGTACCACTTTATTATTGCAAAACTCTAATGACAGAGTCAACATATGGCTATAGGTAAATGTGCACACCTATATAGATGCACATGAAAGTTTACAAGCAAATACACCCAAGGAAGTCACAAGACAATAATTTGGGTTATTTCTGAAAAACAAAATGAAAGGATGCCCAGGTGAACTGAAACAGCCCTGCCAGGGAAAAGCACACAATGCCAGGCATCATCCCAAATCCTCAGAACTGGGTGATGCAGCAGGAGAGATACTGCTCCACTGGAAGAAGTAAATGTAAATCTCAACAAAAAACAAAGCACTTTGCTATGGAACTACTTTTGTTGTCTTTTGCCATGAGAGGGGCCAGCATCCACAATGAACAAGCAATGACCCAGAACCAGTGAGGTACTTACAGCTACCTGAATTTATTCACCACCAGGAATCATTTTAGAAGTACTCATAGCAGTACAACCACTCCATCAAAAAGATGTTCCACCACATTTTCATCTTTTTCCTTCTTTAAAAGGAATATGTCCAATTGGTGGAAGGTCATTATTCCTCTCATGATTCCCAAGATCCCAATCTAGAAAGGTCTTGCCTTTTATTACTGAAGCAAAAGCTAAAAATGTTATCATTGTACCTTAGATCATCTCAGATAAATACTGACGGTGCTCTACACTGTAAATGCAGCTTTATTCTTGTTTCTACTTAGTCTGCTTTAAAAAGGAAACAATTACATTTCTCAGCTGTTTTCACATGATTTCTGGTAAGGCCATTATGAATGCCATGTGAAATTTTTGGCTATGGGAAAGATTGCTTTTCTAAGAATGAAATGTTTTGTGATTAAATACAGCATTGTAAACTACCACCAATAATTATATTTTTAATTCACAAGTATAATGTGAAAACATGGCTTTTTTGGTCAAATAATAGTTTTTCACATCCAAGTTTCTATTGCAATTTAGCCAGAACAGCAAGAACTAACACAGATCAGAGATGAGCTCTGACAGTATTAGCACCTTGTGAATAAAGCACACCATCAACTCTGCCAAAGTAATTCCATCAAAAATAACAAGCTATGAATATATATATAAAATTTGCTGTGAATGGCAGCAAATGTAGGTATTCAAAAACTTGTTGACTGGACAAAATCTTACAAGGAACTCCCCATATTTCTAGCCATAGGAATAGGGTTTTGGTTGTTTTTGTTTGTTTTTTTTTTTAGTACAGGTGAAATCTAGCTGAGGTACTTAACATTTCTCTAATGCAAATTCATAATTTCAAAATCAGTAACAGGTTAAGGAACATTCCTGCTCACTCTTTTCTTGCTGGTTTCTTCCTCAACCCTCACCCTCCTCTTTTTGCTCTGCAACTTCAGTTCCAGCACAGTGCAACTGCAACATCACTAAAGAGATGCAGAGTGCAGGGAAAATAAAAATACAAGAAGGTTAAACAGATGTGAATAAGTTAGGACCCCAAACTGCCTTAGGAGCAGAAATTTTTAACTTGTCTGAAAAAACCTCCATCACTTTTCCCCATAGCACAAAGCCCAACTCCTGCCACTATCCTGAACAATGAGCCAATGAAACATGCCAAACTGGAACTTGCTGACACAAGAGCTCAGCTCCCTTCCACTGGGACACAGGTAAACCAAGGGGCAGCAGGCTGGCATGGTGTGAGCCAGCTCCAGACTGCTCTCAGCCCGACAGGCCCTCCTCATTGCAGGGCAGCAATGCAGTAATGTCACCTCTGCTGCCCTAAAATGACCTGTCATGAACTCAAGGTCCTTGGTGCACAAGCAGAAATCTGAGAGGTTTCCAACTAACAGAGCTGTAACAGTATCTGCTAAAGAACCAGGGACAGACTCTGCAAGGGGCAGACCTTGCTCTGTAGTCCATCAGAACCTGCTACTTCTACACGTGGCTTTTTCAGTTCTGATTAAATGAACTACACATAGATAGCATATTATGGATTAAAAACTCCACATTAAAAAATCTGCCACTACCACACTTCTGCAAAAGTTACACCATATCAGAAAACTCTCTGCAGAACTATGCTGTACTATTAATTTCATTTATAATTTTTTAGGTGTATATTTAAATTCTCACTGAATGCTGGCTGGCATTGGTTATGCCATATAGCAAGGAAGTTTCTGGCAGCATCTCACAGAAAACATTTCTGTAGCCCCACTGCTACCAAAACTGTGCCATGCAAACCCAAGCCAGGCCCTAAAGCCACTGCGGAACAAAGCTGAAGATTCTCTTCACAACATGAAAATGGCAGGTAATAGTTATTGCAAATGAATGGTTGTGTCTTCCTGCAAGGCTTGGGTCTAATCATTCAGTCACATTATTGCAGTGTGTCACTGATGACAGCTGAAAGTTAGCACTAGTGCTGTCCATAAAGGACAGAGAATACCAAAAAGAACAAAGTCAAAAAGCATAAAGAAAAAATGTGTTCACAAAGCTCATACTTTTTTTTCTGTTGGAAGCTATTCTATGAAAAATATTGATACCAGTTTTACTCAGAGGTAGGATTTCCCCCTATTCACTAGTACCTATTTTGGAAAGGTAGATCATAACTTTTGGGGTTGCAATGATCAGAGATTCTTAGAAGGTAAATCCAAACAACTCACCCTGACTGAGGTTTTAGGAAGCTACCTTCCAAAGTGCCTGATCATCACCCCCATACACTAGCTAGTGATTTTATGTGACTTGCCTACAACAAGTAAAATCCATTATGAAACCAAACATCAGTGTTCAAGAACGTCTGGCTTCTGGACCTGTGTAAAAATTCAGTAGTTTTAAACCCTGCCACAAGACCAGCTTTACTTCTTTGTTAAAGAAAACAAAAGACTTGATGTTGAAGTCTACCTTTAAAAAGAAGCTACAAATCCTTTCAATCCATAAATACCTGTTGTAAACTTCTGTGGTGACTCTAATAGTCACATTTCATGCAGAAAAGCTGTGTTGTTTCAGGTAGTTTTCAGGTGGATTGCCCACATGTAGGTACAAACAGCAAGTTCAGTAAGTAGCACAAAACAGTGCATATTTCACCAGCAGATGTTCTGTCTAAACAACACAAGAGAGTAATTTTTCCAGAAAAAAGTATGGTCATTCAGTGGACAGAATCAAGTATTAGGAGGTTTTGCACACTCCATGTGCTTCACAGGATGAACCTCACAGTGACTGAGTCACCTCCACCAGATTATCACCTATCATCACATTTGCTCCAAGTTCCACACTGTCTGTGTGCTTGAAAACTCCCAGGCATACTGTTACTGAAACCTGAGAAAAGATGCAATTTCAGTCCTTTGACATCTTGCATATCCACCTGTAGTGGCAAAATTTTTTGGGTTTGGAGACCAAGTCAGACCTTTAATTAAGCTTTGAAGATCTTGGTTTGAAGACTCAGGAGGTATTAACAAACTTCAAATTTATTTCTTCAAAGAAAAACTGTGAGAAAGAAAATGGATTGCAACTAAAGGATTAAAGGCAGTGGAGTTGATCTTTTGGTTTCTGTAATTTAATTACAAAAGTCATAAGGCAAGATGAGAAAGTAGCACAGATATACATTTGCCATAGATTGACCTTATCAACAGGTGGCCTTTAACACTGCCCATGTATCAAGACCATGATCCTAGCCAGCTATAACAATATGTGCTGCTTGTTGAAACAGACAGAAAAAGAAACTGGAAAAATGACACTATTTATGAGTACTCTTTATCTCCATCTGCTGCTCAGCTAAGAATGAAGAATTCCAGGAGAAACTAGTAGAAATCAGTTTCATGGGAAGTTAATACATCTACAAACCTTAAATTACCCAATTCTTTTGTAGACTCTTTAAGAAAGGCAGTAGACAGATTAAAATTTGCTAGATTATGCTGTGTATTCAGTTCTTTCTCATAATAATCTGTTTGCCTGGAAATAAATAGTATTAACATGTATAACAAGAAATATAACAAACCTGTTAAAATTTCTAAGGAAACAGAAGTTTGTACCCAATTCCCTGCAATCTTTGCTACATGTACCAACCACAAGCAAAAACAATTTCAAGCTAAGATTCACTCATTGAGTTGCTGGAAATATTTCAAATATAACAAAACAAATGAAAAAAACCCAACCAAACAGAACACATCTGACTGATTTTCTGTGAGGCTATTGTTTTAAAACACTGTTGATTTATAATGCCTAACAAGACACTTGTGCTACTAAAATACAAATGAGACATTCAGGTTTCTTTCTACCTGCTATATTATACTTGTTTTAAAACACATCCCTAAAACCTACTAAAATGTACACTTACAATGCTGAATAATAAGACTGAAAAAAAGTGATTCAAGATTACATTTTCATCTGTTTCTAAAAGTTTCCTTGCATGAGTGCATGTCTGAAGACGTATAATTACTTTCAATAAAACTAACAAGTAAAAATCCACGTTAAAGCTGACATGTTGCAACTAGAAAGCATTTCTGCAATTTATATGTCAACAAAGAGAACATGCAAATCGTGTAAGCAAATGGTTGTTAGACATTCAAATGTTTCAGTTTTACAAGTAAAGAGAGTTTCTTTATAGTGAAATTCATTCAGACAATTGGTGATGGGCAACAGTGCTTTTCAGCTCAAACCACATAGTACAGAGAGTAAAAAAACAAGAATACTTGATTTAAAGTATTGTTACCTGCTGAACTAGCTCAGACATATTTCACATTCAGTTGTCAACACACAGAGTCACCTCCACTTAAGATGTGCATTCAGTTTTTGTACTAAGTGATTTTATGAATTAATTACTGAATCTAATTTATAATTACTAATTACCTGTGGGGATTTACACGTGCAATTATTAGAAAACGCCTTGGAGAATAACTGAAGCTGTTCTATCTCACTGCCACGGTCTGAAGAATCAGTTTCTGCACACCACAGCAACTCTACCTGATGCTATGAAATTGATAAATTGCAAAATACTTCAACTGGCTGCACCAAATCTTCTGTGAGCTGCATCAGGGATGCCACAGGGACAGAAAAGCTACCAAAAGCTCAGCTGAAGGGCAGCTAGATCATACAATTTTTTACTTTATATTTTTAGTAAGTAAAACATTACCTAGGCAAGCCTAGCCTCAAAGCCTTAGCCCAAGTACCTTCCAAAAGCTGAGTATGAAATTTTACCTTCAAGTGAAGTGAATGACAAGAGCTCCCTTTGACTTTAAAGAAGACTAGGATATCACTCTAAATAAATATACATTTTTTAAATTTTTTTAGCACAATTTAATGTTAATCTAGTGCTAAATTTGGGCAAATCTAGTCTTGCTGGAAGAAGAGAAGAGGCCATGACTCCCAAGAAACTGAATTGATTAAGAAGGGCTGATCTGATTGCTTTAAAGCAGATCAGTAGAAAATTAAACTCATGAACAAGGTGGATAAAAGACATTCCTAAAGTATAAAGAGAACTGCTTTTCCACTAAATCTGTTGAAGGGAAAAGCAGAGGTAAGCAGCACCCATAGGTATTCAAATTTAGGATGATTACTCTATAATCAGATTAATTCCTATCTAACAGGCAAACTTCTGCATCTCTCACATGACAAACTGAGGGCTCTGCTTTACCATATTGTTACTTCAAGCTGTAACTCAATTTTAGTGTCCCATTCTCACAAGATATTTTTATCAAATTTAACAACTGTTTAGAAAAAGCTGCTAGAATTAGTTAAAACTCAAACATTGGTGATGTCCAGAGGAGAGAGACAGCAGGACACAACAGGGGCTAATCCAGCCTTTTTGCATCATCTGAATTATTCACCAGGGTTCTTATTTTATCCTCAAGGTTTACACATTAAATACATGAATGCAAAGAACCATAAAATATTGAAATAATACAATTTCAGGTCACTCTGGTTTTAGGAAAATATCTAAATTGTGCAGGAGTCTTGACGTGGACATTTCTAAAAGTGCCTTTTATGTGACATTCATCTACCTAGACAACAATCAAAGAGGTCAGTGCAACACAACCTTGCTACCTTTAGCCAAACCACCACAGGTAATGGAAATCAAGATATTGAGCACAGGAAACCCCAGGAAATGCCCAACAAAATCCTGGCAACTCTTAACCCTCGGCAATTCAGTATTTGTCCTACAATATAAGCCCTACCCAAGCAATACCCTTCCTCTGTTGGGGGGTGACAAACAAGAACATGATAAATGTGGCCTGACATCCCTAACTATCTTTCTCAAAATAGCTATTTTGGCTAGTTCTGGTATTAAGAACAATGTTTGTGACAACAAACATTTTTAATTCAATTTAAGATGATGAAGGGACTGGAGCACTGCTCCTATGAGAAAAGGCTGAGAGCTGGGACTGTTCATCCTGAAGAAGAGAACAAGGTCTCATGAACATCTGTAAATATGTAAAGAGGGGGCACAAAGGATGGAGACAGGCTTTTCCAGAGGCTCCCAGTGTCAGGACCAGAGGCAATGGGCACAAACTGAAACACAGGGGGCTCTCTCTGAACATCTGGAAACACTTTTTTCCAGTGAGGGTGACTGAGCACAGCACAGCTTGCCCTGAGACATGGTGGCATCTCCATCTTTGGAGATACTCAAAAGCCATCTGGAGATGATCCTGGCCAACTGGCTCTAGACATGCCTGTTTGAGCAGTGGGGTTGGACCAGCTGAGCTCCAGAGATCCCTTTCAACCTCAATCATCCTGTGATTCTGTAGTTCAGGTGAGAAAAAAAATTCTTGAAAGACAGAAAACAAAGGTAATGATACTTTCTCAAATTTCTCTGCAGACATGGTAAAATTAACAAGAAAACTATACTTACTAATAGAATATAATTTGGCATTTAATTCTACAGTTGAATATTATTAAAATTATAAAATACAGTATTTTAAAATATAACATTAAAATACAATATTGTAATCCTGGAAAGATACTTTCTTTCAGCCTTCCGAACTAAACCAAAAAGTTACCTTAAAACAGATGCAATATTTTCTAGTCCCTAAACAAAAAACCAGCCAAAGTGTGGATTTTCTGAAATAGTAACTGGATTTCACCTTCAGGCAGTTGCTGCCATTAAAAGCATTCTGGCACCAGAAAGAATACTATTATTAAAAAACTGTATGAAAGCACTCAAACTGAGTTTTTGTGAATCTCACTAAAAACAAATCTAGCAAATCTTTATTTATTTGGAAGCCATTATACCTTTAAAACAACAATTCAGGATACCTGATGTTGTTCTCACAAGATAAAATGACAAAGTCAGAAGAGAAGAACAAAGTAAAACAACCTGATCATTACTGTGAACATTCTCTAGTTTCAGGCTTACTTAAGTTTTTTCTCACAGAAGAACAGGACTTCAGGAAAGGTCACAAACTGGAAGAATTCTATAGCCTATATGCACTCTTTACTGATAGCAATGACATTTCCATTCTCTGGTATCTCTATAAAACTTAATTTTTTATTATTTGGTTTTTTGGGTGCAAAACACAAAAGTACCTCTTCCATTGAAAACACTACTACTTCAACTGCTGAGAGCAGATTTGCCAGCTCACTTTAGGAATTCCAAGAGGAGCATGCAGAGAAGCAAGACTTGCAGGGATGTGACCTGCCCTGCTTGGCATTCAGCAGAAAGAGGCAAGCTCTGCTAGGAGCAAAGTCACACTAAAATCTAGCTACAGATGCTCCAGACTGTCTCCTGCAGAAGCGTCTTTCACTTCCTCGATGTGGGAAGCAGACAAGCCTCACTAGGCTAAAGTTAGCCTTTCAATGGCTTGGCAGCACCTCTTCCCTTAGCAAACAGAGGAGTGCTCCTCCCTCTCTGCAACTCTTGTGAGCCTACATAACTGCAAGTACTCTATCTGCAAATGGAGAAGGCAGAAAAAGTCATTGCAGCTTTAAAATAAAGCTTTATGGCTTTGGAAAATGAGGCTGTTCAAGGTGTGCTCAATGACAGCAGCACAGACATGGAACAGGAGACTGGCAGAGGCAGCAGCAGCCCTGGCCCAGGCTCTCCTCATGTGCCATCATCTCCAGTGGAACCATCTGCAAAATTACTTCTTTCTTTCATCAACTCACAGGTACCTTCTGGAAACCTCAACCACAATAATATACAAGAATAAACAGCTCCACTCTGGATTTTGGTTACTTTGATTATAGAGAGGAAGCCATAACTGTCTCTTCAAAGAAAACCTTCTTTACAGACTTCTCTAAAAATAGCCTAAAGCCTATCCAACCGCTCATGAAAAGAAAACTTTTCAGGATGCCTCAAAATAGCATTTTAGAAGCCAAAGCAGAACAAAACCTAAATCAGCAAATGCAGCTATATTCCAAGTATCCAGAGTCAAAGCTTCTGTGTAAAAAAGTTATTTTCCCAGATTAATTTTCCCCACCAAAACTGAAGATTCCTAATGCTCATCATAAAAAACCCACCCACATCATGCACCCACACGTAAACCTGCCAAGAAGACTTAGAATGAAACAGAACAAACCCTTTTTCAAGGTGTATTGTCCAATAAATAAGTATCAGTCACTGAACACAAAAAGTTAACTGTCAAAACCTGTCCTTCCTCAAAAAAGGATTGGGGGAAAAAAATCTGCCTCTTTATTTTCTGACTTTTTAAAAAAATAAAAAGAAAATATATTAACCTCACAGCCTTGTTCAATACCTTTAGTCACATCATGTGTATTTAAGTTCTCTCTCAGATCTTTGTTCATGTTCTGCTTTTGACCTAAGGCAGTCTCATTCAAAATGGAAGAATGCGAAATTTTTAACTGCACTTTGTAAGAAGTTCATGAATCCACAGGTTTGGAAATGTTCATTTCCCCAATATTACAAAAGAGTCAATGTCACAGATGACCTTTATTGAGTTGCCAAGAGTAATCCCAGCACCCCCAGCCCTGCACACCTGGCTGGCCAGCACTCAGCTCTTGGATGACTACAGCTCATCTGGCCCTTCACTGTCAAATTGATTTAATCAGCAAATGTTGGGGGAAGAAGCTTTCCAAGGGGCAAAAAGAGGAATGAGAAAGAGTTCAGTTCTCCTTACACTTGTCCAAACTGCTTTCTTCCAGGCTGAGTCACCTCACAAGGGCTCCAACAAACACCAAAGCTGGAGGAGCAGCAGGAAAGAGGCCAGAAATGGTCCCAGTGCTGCCAGGCTGGTTTAGATTGGCACTGGGAGTTGGAAAGGAAGCAGTTACAAACACAGAGCAATAGGTTGTCCAGAGTGAAAACCACATTTGCCAAATTTGAAGAACAGGTCAGCAACAGGCCCTTGCACCACAGGGGCAACAGTTCATCCTGGGCACTGCTGGCAAGGAGAGTGAGGAAAGCCTGCCTTTCCAGTCAGGACTAGGGAGGCACCTGGAGGGCTGGGTCCAGCTCTGGACCTCCTAGCAAAGGAACAGCATGGACATACCAAAGGTAGTTTATCCAAAGCTGATGATTTTGGCCTAGAAATATCTGTCATGCTAGGACAGAAGTAGAACAGATCAGCCTGGAGAAAGCTCAGAGTGGATCTTATTAATGTATATAAATATCTGATGGGAAGATGGAAAGAATACTCATAACAGACTTGTGGTGATACCTAGTGAGAGCAAAAGAGGCAGTAGATACAAACTGAAATATGAGAAATTCCATCCAAACATCAGGAAATGCATTTTTACTCTAAAGGTGACTGAACATTGTCACAGGTTGCTCAGAGAGGTTATGGAGTCTCCATCTTTAGAGGCATTTGAAGCCTGACTAGAGCTGGTCCTGAAGAGCCAAGGGGCACAGACTAGACAATTTTAATAGGTCTGTTCCAATATCACCCTCTGCCCAGTTCTGTGATTATCATAGCTACAAATCATCTATCATGTACAAAAAGCTATGATAGTATCACACAAAACCAGGCAATTCTTCACAGACAGAGAATTCCTATATGCTTCATTTGTTATCATTACAATATCCTGAATGAATCCTTTAAACATATTGAAGGAACACAAAGAAGGCTTGACATGATCCTGGTATAAATACTATGACTGATTTAGTAAAAAATGATAAGAATTAAATTTCTGTTGCACGTTAAGAAGAGCATTCACCTACGAAAACAACTCACATGCTCATGGTTCAGCTGTGTAGTCTCATGCCTTACTATACTCTTGTGCAAACCTCAGCAGCTCACACCAAGGAGGGTCAGACTGTTCAACAGCAAATTAGAAGAAACCCAAACATTTGCACAAAGGCCACAGCATTGGAAATACATTTGGTCACATGCTTTCCCAACCTGACCTGAACCAATACCCCAGCATGACACCAGCAATTAGCCTGTTGCTGAACATAGAGCTGTGACGTGACTCAAAGGTTACCAAATCCTGGACACTTGAGATCACAAGTCAGCAAACTGGCAGTTCAAAAGGCAATACTTCTTCAGCTTTTCTCCTCAGTTTGTTAAATAGCATTATAACTTACTTGCCTGTCACACAGATCTAATTCTCACACCATTCCCACTGGACATTTTACTTTTCAGTCTGAACTTCAATGAACCTATAGCAACTGCTGAGAGTTTTCTTTTCAGGAGAGGTGCAGTAGGATAACAGACACAAAAGGTCTACAACATGCTAATTAATTCTTTTCCCTACAGATCTACTATCATACTTTGATGGGCCTAGAGAGCAGTATAAAGCACCAAGATACTTAATTTTTCTATTTGAATATTCATTCCATTAATCTATCACCAGAAAAGTACAAAGCTCATTTAAATATTATTATGAGGCTGCAGAGGGTGCTCCAACACTGTTTAATAGACAGTTTGTACTCAATCCCATATTCCTCAGCAAATCCCTCACTGAAACAGCTAGGATTTAGAAATAATTCTGAAGGCTGGTTAAGAATAGACTTCCCTTAACACTTTGTTTTATCCAGAGAGAAAAGTGATAGGAATCACAAAAGAAATTCTTCTCCCCACACCAACATAAGGTGCTACCAGTGGAAAGAGCATCAGGAATGCAGCCCTTCTTCATCACATTGCCTTTTTCCTGCACATAATTGCTCCACAGGGATCTCATGGACTGGGGACCAGGGAAAGCAGGCACACAGATATGGAAACACTTTATGTAATAGCATCCTCCATATCGCTTTGAAGCTGCTTAAGCAAATAACCTCCCTAGAAGCAGCTTCTGCTGCTTTAAGAGCTGCTCCTCAAGTAGACCAGAACTTTCAGCTCTTTTTGTGACCACTCAGTGCCACTATAAAGTGGTACAGTGCCACTCAGTGCAGAATGCAGTGACTTGTGCAGCTTTACTACTGGAGAGATGGGGGCAGGAATGTACAAAGTAAGAGCACCTCTACTTGTGTATCCCAGCTCTTTTTTTTTAGCTGTGCAGACGTTTTATTTGCTAGTTTTCAAAAACAAAGTGCAAGGGAAAAAAGGGAAAGAACCAACTGCTTTTGGTTTAAATTAACAAGGATTTGTATTCTCCTCTTTCTTACAGTTTTCTAAATCTCATTACAGTAAGTACACAGTGAAAAATATTACAGTATCTGACAATATTGTCATTTCAATATATTAATTCTGAGCCAGCTGATGAAAATTAAATAGAGGAAATGCTTTTAAAGTATTTAACATATTTTTAATGTTTAAATAGTGTAATTAGCTGATCTTTTACTCTACTGGTTCCAAGCCCAAAATTAACAAGTTTTAGGTTTGATAATTCACATATGAAACCAGAAACAGAGGACAGATATGCCAAACTCACAGTAAAGCATTCACCACATACCTCCACAGCTCTTTTTGGTAAGAACAGCTAGCTCAAAGCACCACACAGTTCAAGAATGAAAACCTTGTCCTTTGCATAAATATCACTGCCTTACCCTGCTACTCCTGCAGAGGTTTGTTTCCAACATGTGCTACCTGTGCCTGTAACACTGCAAGAATACTTGCATTAACATTTTATACAACGTCTGCACCTTAATGTCACCTAAAAATAACTTTGGGTGAGCCTATGCTAAAGAACTGAATCAGAACCCAACTCTCAGTCCCACATGACTTCACCTGAGTTTCAGACTGGCCTCTGTGTTACAGAAATTAAACTTCTATACAAAACACAGAACAACAGAATTGGTGCAATTTGGGCTGGGGTTTCATTCTACCAGTATTTATATGATGAGTAGAACATAAAACACAAGCCCTAAAGACACTGAAGGTGCAACTCCACAGCTGATACAAGGGAATATAAAGACCATCCTGCCACCAGAGGAGGAGTTCGTGCTGCCCCTCTCCCCAATTAAGCTGGGAACTGAGCCTGTAAAACTATATAAAAAAAGGAAGGAAGTTTCCACCTGTCCTAGAAAGATGATCCAATCTATCAAGACACAGCTACATAATTTCCAACACCAACAGGACGGAGGAAAGACAGGAACACATGGCTGCAAGCTGAAAAACCAGCTGAGCACCAGCAGCATTCCTGCATTTTTGATATTGTCATGGTTGACTTAAAATTCACAAGGGGAGAGCACAAAAATTCTTGATGAGAGTCAGGTATCCTGAACACAGACAAATATGCCTCTCTTTGCTCTGAAGTGATCACTACTGCACTAATAATTTGACCATATCTTATTTTACAGAAGATTTCAGTCACTGCAATAGAAAAGTTACCTCATAGGCAGTAAAAGGAGGGAGTAATAAACAGTGTGTAGTAACAGGGTTCAAGTAACCAGAGTGACTAACTAAAATCCACATCCTATCATGAGTTTGCAAGAACAGGTTCAAAGGTTAAGATTAATCATTACTTATAAAACTTTTATCCAACACTGTAAAGCCTGTTTACATCACAGGTACCCACACTTAGCATCTAATTCCTGTTTTACTATGCAGCATTACATCAACAACTTGATTTCACAAAGAGCAAACAAAACATACAATCTGGAAGTAAAAGCCCCACCTCATTGAGGACTCACACCCTCCAAATTACAGAAGCTTTTTAGCAGAAGGAATTTTTTTTTTTTTCCCTCGGAAGTTTTGCAAGTCCACATACACCAGAGATGCTACCACGAGGGGGAGATGAGAAAGACAGAACTAACTGGAGGGATGGCTAGTGAGGCATCATCTTAACCATGACTAATTAACAGTTGAAAATCACCATTACCTATCTCCCATATGTTCTCATTTGTAAGGAGGAGTTGGACACTAAATCTAAACATATGGCAACAGTAAGTTGCACTCCAATCTTTGAATAGCAAAGTACAGACAATCTGGTCTATTGCTTCAGCTGTAAAATGATATTGCAGGGTAACCTGAAAGGAAAAATCATCTCATAAAAAAGCACTGGACAGAAAGAAGTGGCAAATAAGGAAAAAAGTGGTTGGTTGAGAAACCCCCAAATTAGGCTTTTCTGGCTAGTTTGGTTACTGTCCTACATTTAGGGCACCAAATAACCCCTTCTCACCTTGATGCCTCAGCCCCCCATTTCAGAGACAGGAAGCATGACTATTTGGATTTGAAAGATGCACAGATGATACAAGTTTTGGATCACACACAACATGCAGGCACATGTGGATATATACAGACTGAGAAATAACTGTAAAAAGAGCTGGAACCAACCCCACAACATTTCACTGCTTGACCTGACTGATAACAAATAACCCTGGGCTTAAGCAAAAATTTTGCTTATCTTTCCTACAGTAAAACTAATGTTTCCAGAAGAAAGGTTGTCACCTCTTAACTCTTCAGGATTAGTCATGAATTCTTGTCTTACATAGCATATGATTTCTGACAAAGTACAGATTTCTACCAGACACATTTCTAAATTAATCAAAAAGCTAATCAAGCTGATCAAATGCACTGAACAAGTCAGATATTATACAATAGACAACCTCTTTGTTTCACACAGGAAATAAATACAATGAGGTACCTACAATTCACCAACACTTCTTTGTTAACATCAGAACAGTAGATTATCTATCCATGAAGACAGATAAACCTATATTACACCAAGAAATTAACAGAACATTTCTAATGCAGAGCAAAACATGGTTTTAATGTTTTCATACAGAAAAGTATGTAATCTTTCTAAACATTCATTCATTTTTGAAAAACAATGTATCCCAGTTCCATATCTAAAAATACCTCAAAATTCACAAGAGTTGTTTTAACTTTAGCTTATTGGTTTTTTGTATCAAGTATACACAGGACTGCCCACTATGAAACTGCCAAATAGAAACCCTAAAATTTCAATAGAAAAAGAAATAAAGTGAAAGACAGTTACAACCTAAGACTAAGGCTTCCTGAAATAAAGAAATTGTCAAAGGAAATAGTGTGGCAAATTAATTGAGAAAATACAACTTTAAAAATCACTGGACAAAAAAAGTTGCCAACAGAATACAGACTCTAAAATAAAGATAAATGTCTAAATGCCCAATAAGAAGCCTTGCTTCCTTGTCTCTTCTAGTGAGAGAAGTGAAGAGAAAAAAGCCTACTGCCTTTCTACTTCAGTTCCTGTCTTCCTACTGTCACCACTACTATCAGGTCTAGTATTTGTCAAGCACCCTGACTGAAATCAAGAAGGAAAGAAATTTATAGGAGGTTTGCAATTATGCACAAAACCCCACCAAAAAAATCTAGGTAGAAGTAATGCTAGAGAAACAGAAGACATTGCAAGCAGTAAACAAAACTTTTGGGCACAAGGGTATGATATAGCCTAGGGGAAAAAAAAAAAAAAGAAACCAAAAATTTAAAAACCAAGTAACAGCAAAGCAAACAAAAAAACAGCCACAAAAACCAGTCTTACTGAAAATGAGAATACTTGCTGTGGATATAATATTCTCTTCAAATATACTTAGCTGCGTCATCAAAACCATTAACAAAGAAATTATCAAAATGCAATAAAATTACCAAAGATACCTTTTCATAAAATAACTCCAGAACACCACCACGATAGCTGAAACCAGACTCTCCAACATGAACACATCAGTTCTCAACCACTTCAGTACAAAGAAAATATTAGCCAAATTAACAATTAACACCAGTGAGCACCTGTCAGTGCTCCATAAGCACTGTTTAACATAAGGCATCTTCCAATTATTTCCTGCTGATCATGACAAAACTTCCTTATGCTCAACTTTTTACAAAAAAAAAAAAAAGTGAGATAGCTATGCAGTGCACAGGAAGATCATTCCTCAAAAGAACACACTGCTACCTATGGTCTTGAGAACAAACCTCTAGATCCAGCCAAACTCTCCACCATGAACATTCATATCAAAGAGAAACAGACTTAAAGAAAAACCACTGCAATCAAAATCACAGCCACACAAACAAGGTCTGTGTGTGCACTTGCAGTAAGCATCCATGGCACCACATGTCCTTACAGGACCTCATGTAACCACCACTCATCACCAAGGCTTACAGAAAAAGCAAGCTGCCATTCCCATTTTATCTCTTACACCTTGGTGAGGACCTGCAAGACTCTTTAAAATACACAGCAAAATAAAGCACAGTTTCCAGATGAGATTTGAAGGCCCTTTGCATTTTTGCCTGTTCCTTACATCATACTAACTCCTCCTTATTCTGTAAGGGCTTCCATCCATCCTGCACCATAAAAATGACATCAACTCCATCAAGACATTTTTGTAAGGCTGTTGACTAGATGTCAGACCAGATGTCCTGGCCCAGCTTTACAAAAAATACTTAGGAACAAAACCATTAAATGGTTAGCAATGCAGACATCCACTCTCTACACAGGCATCTTGAAAATAAAGTAAAAAGCAGACAGTGCTTTGAGAGGATTTAGAAGATTTAGCAGGAAGAATGCTGGTATTTTCTCATTTGTATGCTAAGAGCACACAGACTTCAACAACTGGACCAACACAGAAAGGTAAAATTTCTGCCTGGACCTTGGTGCTTACAGAAAGAGAATTAGACAAAGAAACATTCCTGTGAGAGCCCACACCATTCATAAAAAAGTTTATTAGATGACAAACATCCAAAAGCCATTTCTAGACAAATACTCAAGATCCCTTTCAAGCTCAGGTCATTTCTTGGCAAGAAACAATAACCTAAAAAAACTGTGGTTTTGAACATCTGATGGACTTCAGAATGTCAGGAAATGTTTCCTACACTAAAGGGCTACAAAGAGAATTAGAAGAATGTAAAGCAGAAATGCAGAACACCCTGAGCATCCAGTTAGTTTAGCCTCAGCCACCTATGATTCTCAGAGATCAAAGTGCCACTTGATTACAGGAATTAACACATTCCAGCATAAACATCACCCTGATTTAAATTAACCTGTGTTCTATTTCAAAATAAAGAGCAGGTATTTTGAAAGAGTAGGAGAGTCATCCTCTCATTTTCCTCTCTCAAACTGTTTTTATTCCATTTCTATGCCAAGTCTTTTCTTCAACCCATCTTCTTCACCTATCTCCTCCAGTTTCTTTTCCCCCATCTGCCACCCTTTCATTCATTCACCCAGAGTGGTGTACCCAGTACTGATGTGATGCCCACTCTTACATTATTCATTCTGAATGACTTTCAAGTATGAATAAAGACTCTACAAGAGAGGAAAAACAAGCTTGTGGCCTATCAAGACTAAACAAAGTGGAGGCACAACTCAGCTCCTGTTTATCAGCTTTTCAGGGCAACTTATTCCTAAACAGTATCAAAAGCAGTAACAGCAATGGAGGAGAGGGTGGTGAATGCAGAGGGACCAGAGGAAGAACCACCACCTATGAGATGAGGAAGGGCAAGAGGAATCGTCAGGCTAGCGGCCTAGATAGTAATGCAAAAAGCCACTGACTACTAGAATAACAGCAGGAAAACCCTACAGGCTGCAGGGTAGAACAGACAAACAGGATGTTTTAAGTCTGACCCTCATCATGAAAATAAATGAATAGGAGCAAGACCTTACAGTCACTCCAGCAAGGCATACTGAGCCAGGAATACATTATATTTAAGTTCTCCAAACATTCTATCTCCCAAAAAAACCCTCATTCTTTGCTCCACCCTAAATCTAGACTTCTGGAAAACGCATTACAACTCCTGTCACTCACCTGTTTTCAAGAAGCAGGCAGCTGACACTGCCTCAAAGGAAAAGCCTATCCTGTGACACTGAGCTGTCCCCCAGAGCCAGGCTCAGCACTCTGCTGTAGCTGACTTAGGGACAGGCCGAGTTCAGGGATTCAAGAGTCTCAGCTAGCACGGAATGCAGCAGCTCCCTCCCTGAATGCAAGCACGGGCACATGGCCATCACACCACTGATCCCAGCTTGGCATTTGAGATACAATGAATAGTTGCAACATTGACTAAGTTCAAGATGAAAACAAAGACTCGGCTGAGAACAGGTAAAACAGACTCAAATTTAGCATCATCCTCCAGTAAAACAATCAAGCTGGAGAAACTTGCTCTTTCACATGCACTAGGAAGGTGGGTCAGTCTTCAAGTGTGAGCCAAATAAACATACACAGCCTTCAATTAATTTATTTTTAACACCATTATTTAAAAATAGTTCTACTGAATTAATTTAAGTCAATGTTGCCAGCACAACTGCCAGGAAAGTAGATCATCATAACTATTAAAGCAGTTAAATGCAGCACATCAACAGCATTTGCACTGCTTATTTTTCAGTTAGTTCAGTAAGAAAATGTTTTACTGTGGTCCAGTGCTGAGGATATTCTTAGTGGGAGTTTTTTTGTCACTTCTCTAAAATAACCTAGGATAAATGCATTGTGATTTCTAAGAAGTAATTTTTTTGTAAATTCTGCTTAGTACCATCACCTTGTGGGAGGAGAACAACAGAATCTAAACATTCAAATCAGGTTTCCTGGGGAAACACCAGAAGATGAGTCTGCAGGACAAGGGACACATTAGGTAACACCATTGGATGTTTGAAAATATTCTAAAGAAAATGTTTACTCCAATGGAATCAAACTCAGCTTTAAGCACTGAGAATCCAGCAATCATGGAGACCAGAAATATTAATGAATTGAAAAATTCTTAGTAATTTAAAAGAAACAACTTCATGAGCTGTTGAATTATAAGAGCACAATCTATAGCTCAACAGACTCCTGTGCTGCAGACTACCACATTTCTTAAAAGAGCCCAGAAGAAACAGCAGTTTCCATTTGACTCTTCTTTGTCCCTAGGCATCTGCTGCAGGACAGAGAAACAGATAACCACCAGACATCACACCAGGCTAAATGGACCTGGGATCTGACACATTTTGATTCTGCTCACAGCAATCCACATCAAAAAATAATTTCACAAGGTACAAATACATGTCACATCAGAGTAATTAAGAACAAACAAGCAATTCTCTTAGACAACTGCAATAGTGGCCTCCTTCCCTTTTTCAGCTACAGGTAAACCAAGACTAAGAAACAATAGGACTGCAGGTAAATGCCTTGATTTAGCTGCAGTGCTACTATACAGCAGCAAAGAATTATTAGCTCCCACACTTGTGTTCAAACCACTAGATGGTGCTTCTAAAATGAAGCAATTCAATATGCAAAACTGAATAATGCATGATGATTTATAAGTTGCCTTCCTCAGGATTGTTATCAATAACACTGATTAATGTAGTTAAATAGCTGCAGACTCTGATCTGAGAGGGGCAACAAGAATAATTACACAGATAAGTGAGATCAAAGAGCTGATCATTAAAACAGT
The DNA here is from genome assembly GCF_022539315.1 of Serinus canaria. Lineage (NCBI taxonomy): Eukaryota > Metazoa > Chordata > Aves > Passeriformes > Fringillidae > Serinus > Serinus canaria. The sequence goes on along the minus strand of NC_066317.1, from coordinate 62,631,306 downwards.
GACTTTTCAAAAACCCAGTAACAGCTGTTTTCTCAAGTAAGAAAAACTCCTCAATCTTCTGTCTTGGAAAGCCATTAGTTGCTAATATAAATATTATACTAAATAATAAATTTTGTTCACAGACTGCTGTGCCCAAAGGTTTTGAATACTGTATGGCACCAGTCAAATGAAAGTAAGTTATAAATAGCTTTTACCTGTTCTTTCACTGCTCATTGTAAGACATTTTTCCCAAGAATAAACTTGCTCTAATTCTCTTCTGTGAACAGCAAACCTTTCACTTGTAAGATTTGGAAATCAGAGCTAAAATAAGATGCTAGCTGCTTTCCATCTATCACTGGGAAATCATCTTTCCTCTTTTATTCACTCCCCCAAACTGGTATCAATAGTTGCTTGGCAATTCCAGCAGCTTTGTCCTTTTTCATTTCTGACCACTTCCATCCATTTAAATGCTGCTCAAAATAATTCTCTCTCCTCCTGCATCTCATTCTAATGACCCAATTTTAAAAATGCTTTTTGCATTATGTTAAGCATAGTTAACTGTGTACTTTTTTACTACCTTCCATTCTTCTAACAAACTTCAATTCATATTTAAAATCCCTTTTTCTACTTACAGTCTTTTCCTACAAAAAATCCTGCAAGCATGTTTCTTCTCATACCATTAAAAAAAAAAATCAGCTGCTTCCTATTGTATTTCCCATCTTTTACTTTTTGGAGTCAGCCCAGCCACGACGTAACCATGACAAGGTTGCAGAGAAAGATTACTCTTTGTGAAGTTTTTGATGTTCAACATTCACCTAGGACGTTTTTTTTTTCTTTCTTCTTTTTTTTTTTTTTTTTGAGCACTTCTCCTTGTGCAAATACAGAATCTCCTAGAGGTTATTTGACTATTTTTGAGTTTTTCCACTGCAAAATTCACTTTTCTACTTTAAGTGATTGCTCCAGATTCGCTAGGCATACTCTCTTCATCTTACTTGCTTGTTCCAAGATACCCTTTTACTGTCTATTAAGCTTTTTCTTAAATTAGCACACCTATCTGCTGTTCCAAGTCCTTTAACAAGGATTAGGTAGCAACAATTAATACTAACTATGGCTCACTTTCATAGAAATATAGCTAAAAAGAACCTTAAAAACGGTAAGAAACAGGCACTATGCACAGACATAGAAACAAGCATTCTCCAGGTACCTGCCATTCCACTTACCCCTAAATGCTATTTCTGCTCATAGAGCACCACGGCAGAGACACATTAACAGGCAGCAAGAACCTCTTGAAGAGGTATCTGCTAATCCACCCGCAGAAAGTAATTAGCAGATTTAAGAAACCCATGAACAGTATTTCAGAACAAACACATGGGAAGAAAGCAACTACAATTCTCAGCATCTCAAGCACTCCAGGGGGAGAAGATGCTCAGCCTCTGAAGGGTGTGAAAGAGCTGGGCTGAGTACCCACTTGTCAGTAAGTGTTCACTCCTAGCTCCAAGTTGGGGCCATTTCTGTGAACCCACCTTCACACCCCCGTGGGAGTCAGACAGCCTTTGATTTAAAAAAGGCGCTGAGGGCACAGCTGCACTTTGGTCAGTCTTAGAGGAGGGGGTGTTAAAAACCACACCTACAAAACCTCCAGACTTCATGCATATTTTGTGAGCATCCTTTAATTAGAGCCAGGCATTCACAAAGTAGTAGCTTTACCACCAACAACTACAGATTTGGACTGAATTACAGAAATGTAAGAAATTCTTTACCTTAACTGCTAAAAGTTCACATTTACCATGTGAAAGAAACTAGGAGTACAAACAACAAATAAGCAATATTTTTAAAATAAAAATATGAAAAATAAACACACACTGAAGATGTTTCAGTCTGTTAGGAAACAGATTAAAAAACACATTCAAGTTGTGGTTAGAAACAGACTTTTCTCTCCCCATCATACACAAAACAGCTCTTTCAAACTATCAATAAACATGAGCTCAATTCAAAGCAGGTACCCCTTTGAGCTAGTTACCCATGCATTTTTCAAGCTAGTCTCCGGATTTAACCAGCAGCATTCACAGAAATTATTCTGAATTCTTTGGACATCAAATGCATTTCAAATCTCCGCAAAACCAGCCCAGTTTTGTATTTGTGCTGGACGCTGAGATCTGCCTGGGAGCAGGTTCTGCCCGGACACCTGTGGAATGCTCCAGCAGGTACAAGATAAGAAATTCCCTGAAGTGGCAGGGAACATTTCTGTTATATCTGTGCACACAGACAAATATCTTGATTTAGACAGGATCATTCTTTTGTCTCAGGAAGGTGGTGATGGCCTGGGAATCCTGCAGTCCTGAGGAGGTCAGACATAGATTAACTATTGTTCCACCGATGTGCTGCAGTTCAAGAACACTACTGCTTCAAATCACCCCTCTGCAAAAGTGCTCAGAAGCAAACACCGCCCTCCCTCCAAACAATTAAAAACACATTGAATCCACAGTCCCCAAAAGCAAAACACATATTACAGACAACACTTTAAAAATTAAACAACAATCAATGTGGCACAGGAGGCTGGAAACAAAATCTTGTCTCTGCCCTGTCTCCAATGCATCAGTTAAAAGTCTGCCTCCCAGCAGCTCTACAGATCACGTCACTGCTATTTATTTCATTCTCTGGTTACCTCCACCACTGGCATTTGATCTGGTTTATGAGAATCTGGCAGATCAGCATACCTGAGGAACACAGCTGGGCAGGAAGAGCGCTGACTGAACAAGGATCTAGGGAAGTCGTGCTGCTCTCGTGACACGCTCCCAACATTAGTCAAGACTTTCCACTTCCTACACCCACATTTTCTCTGCCATTCTTGGTATGTTCAAACAGAGGCAGCAGTTACCAAGTAAATATCCTTGCCTGGATGCAGGTCCTGCATCTTTTGCAGCAATGATTGCCCCAAGACTTTTGTGATTCCACCTTGTTATGCACTCTGTTCTATTCCATTTCCTTGTCTCCACCATTTAAAAAGATTAAGCTGAATTAATTTACATATTTTGGGGCTGTGTTTTTTTCAGGGATGAATTTTGAAATAGTTCCCCTAGGATTAAGCTAAACAATATATTCAGGTTTCTGAGCAGGCTGTACTAAGAATTTGCTGCACTCTGATGTCATCCCACCCTCACCTTCAAAAGCATCTCTGAACAGCCATCAAAGCTGTGGGCCAAGCATCCAGTGGTGCCAAAATCTTCTGCCATGCAGAGGGGTCCTATTATATGGCAGTAGGACCTGGAATACTTCAGAAGTATTCTCCACCACCAGGAGTAGCAAAACCTACCTGATAAAATGCACCTGGAGCTCATAATGCCTAACAGAGGGTTCCAAATAACATAAGTCCTGAGAGCCCCCACCAGAATAATATTAAGCAAAGTCCTCCTCAAAATGCAATTACAGCCAAAACAGACCTTGGAACCCACTGATCTTTTGAGAAGGCATCCTTGCAAATTCCTTTAAATAGAAAAGCAAGCAATGCAACCAGGAAAGGTACAGTCTCTACATGTGAGAGCCTCTGTCTCACCCTCTATATAAGAAGTGCTATTCAAACCTCTGTGTATTTAATGACATGATCCACACCCACTTAACAGCACACCAGGAAAAATACCTTTTTCTGAAGCTCTTACAATTCACCAGCAACCCATTCTGAATACCAGAACAAAAATGATGTTGCAAGCTACTGAAACTAAGAACAACTGTTGGCAAAGGTACAAATACAGAACAAAAAGCAGCGGTGCTGGTCCTAAACCAAAAACAATAGATGTTCCTGATCTATGAGGCCCAGTGTCATGCAACAGACTTGAAAAATTCCTTCATCCCAGACAAGTCCCACAAAACTTTAAGTATACATTGTTTGATACAGACCCTGAATGCCAAACATATATCTTATAACAGAGGGGCAGTAGAGTAAAAAACAAGCTTTATCACAAAAATATAAAATCTCCATTAGAAAGAAAACCAGTGTGAAGTCTAATGAGTTTTGTTTAAAAAAAACAGTGAAAAAGCTATTTTCACAAAGATTTCCTCTGCATTTAAGAGTAACAGTATTTCTTTTTGTTCATTAACTATTCCTCTCTTAGGTTTTCCCTTGTTTAAAGCACATAAAAATAAGAAAATTCAATTAAAGTTATCTATAACTTATTACTGTATTTTTGGTTACTAAATCTCTAAATTATCTCCCTTGCAGTTATTGCAGCAATATCTGACAATTATGTGTTCTTCAGCAGTACTCAAGAGTTAGGACTACACATAAAATCCACAAAGCTAGCATAATATGAACTTTTATTTTGCAGCAGCATCACCACTATTTTTCCCCCCACTGCAACACACTGGCCATAATCCAGCCAGAAGAACTGAGTACATGGCAGGTTTACAAACTGAAACCCAGCGCTGATAGTAAAGCATAGAAAAAAACGACTGATAGTGACCAACAGGAGCCAAAATTAAATCAAACACTTCAGAAAGTGAATAACGATACTGACTGCTGTAATGCCTGGACAGGAAAAAGATGCTATAGATGTTCAAAACCAGTAATGTCCTTGATTTACGAGCCGAACATCACATGCCAGACAAGATCACCCTCCAGACAGTTGTTACTTAACTCGAGCCAGAAGATGATAATTTCATTGCAAAGCAAACTGCGATTTCTGGATTCCTTCCAAGAATTTCAAAGCGAGAAGGGCACAAAATACTCACCTACAGAGCGCCTTTCAATAAATCTCCTAACTTACGAAGTTTCCAGGTGCACACACAGCGCTAATGGCACAACAGGAGCGCCCGAACATCTCCCGGCTCCGGGCTCGGCGCAGCCCGCAGCGCACCCGGGAGCGCTGCCCGGGCACGGCCGCCAGCCCCGCAGCCCCTCCGCGGTGCCGGGCAGAGCCCCGAGCCCGCCCCGGGCCGCGTTCCCCCGAGTCGGAGCAGCCCCGCGGCTGCCGCTCTGCTTTGTCATCCCCCGCCGCAGCGGGCGCCGCGCTCCGCGCAGCCGGAGCCGCTCCCGCGCCCCGACCGCGGCCACCGGGACCCGCTGAGCGCCCGCGAGCTCCGCTCGCCCCACACGGCGCCTCCCGGCCGCGGAGCGACCCGCGGCTGCGCGCCCGGATCCGCCGCGAACCGCGTCCCGACTTGCACCCGCGGGCTGACGGCGAGCCCGGGCAGCGGCGGCTCCTCGCAACTTGCCTTGGGTTTGTACAGCCACTTTCGGAACCTGTTCATCATCACCGCGGCCGCTGACACCCGGCTGCCGCCGCCGCTGCCGACCACGGGAGCTGCCGGCTCCCCACCCGCGCCGCTCAGAGGACCGAGGCGAGGCGAGGCGAGCCGTGCCCCTCGCTGGGAGGCTCCGCCGGGTCGCGTTCTCCCCCTGCTCCGCCGCCTGGTCCAGCGGAGCGGCCGCCGGGCGCTCCCGTCAGCGCAGGGACCGTCCGGCGGCTCCGCGCGCTCCGCGCCGCCCCGACCGCCCCCAAAACATTGCGCGGCCGGCGGCAGCGCCGCCCCACCGCGCATGCGCGACACCGCCCCCGCGCCTTCCCCTCCCCACCCAATCGGGTGGCGGTCCGGGGCGGGCCAGCGCAGTCGCCCCGCCCACCCGGCTGCTCATTTGCGTAACACTCGGAGGGGGCGGGAGACTGCGTGCCGCGTAGGCCACGCCCCAGAGACCTCCTTGTTGCACTGGCTGCCGGGAGTTGTAGTTTTCGGCGGGCCGTCCTGAGCCCGTCCGCTCGGGCATTGCAGGCTCTACCTGCGCCCGCCAGCGCTGTCCGTGCCCTGGAAACCGGCGCGTCACCGACCGCTGGCTGCCCGTGAGCTGAAATACCGCGGGGGCGAGGCACTAGCTCCTTGGCAACGGCAGCAAACAACCACCGCCATCTTGTTTCCCCTCTCGTGTAGTTCTGGGTCCCCGGTGGCGCCGTTTGGCAACACTGAAGCGGGCTCGCAGCAGGACTACAGCTCCCAGCAGCCCTTGCGCTCCTTGGCAACGGCACGCGCGGGGTCCCTGCGCCTGGAGGGTCCGCGGCGGGACACGGACGGCACGGGCCCGGCGGGACCGCTGGGAACGGATGGGGAGCGCCGGGAACAGTCGGGAGCGGGAGCGGCGGGGACAGCCGGGGACGGCAGCGGCGGTGCAAGGCAGATGTGGCCGTACGTGACACCTCCGGACAGAGCCGGGTGCTATTCCCGATGCGTGCAAGTGGCGGGTGTCCCGGGCAGGCTCGTGGCTCCTTCATCCCTTTATTTTCACACAATCATAGAATGACAGAATGCTTTGGGTAGGAAGGAACCTTAAAGTTCATCCGTCCCCAACGGCCCGGCCATGGGCAGGGACTCCTTCCCCTGCCCCAGATTGCTCCGAGCCCCATCCAGCCTGGCCTTGAGCGCTGCCGGGGATGGGGCAGCCGCAGCTTCCCTGGGCAGCCTGTGCCAGTGCCTCACCACCCTCCCAGGGAAGAATTCCTCCTCCCTATCTAATCTAAACCTGCCCTCTTTCAGCGTTCATATTCATTAGGTGTTCATAAGTACAATAGAAAACATCAAGGGGGCCTGTGTTACACTGTGGACAGGGTTGCTGGGCTTTGCTCCCTGAAATTTTGGGCAAGTAGCCAGCCTTGGTGTCCATTTGCTAACCCACCTCATAACCATAACACAACTTATTTGCAGAAGGTTTTGTACAATAATTATTTGTACAAATAGAGTTCTACAAGATAAGAGATGAAAAATACCATGTCATGTTAAGGAAAACACTTGCAGTAGGTATGCAAAACATTGAAATACATGAAAATTAAAATTAAGATCCTCAAAGTGAACATTTTCCATCTGATTTGTCTGAATTTTGCAGGGAGGCTTAGTTCAGCTCTTTTTAAGAAGTACAGCTTTCATTAGAGGAAATGCAATCACAGTCCTTCTAGGCTGAGCAGATGTAAAACCTGAAAGAACCTTTCAGGTCACTGAAACCAATTCCTACAATTGTGGCCACTCTTATCCTATGTAATTGCTTTCAAAATATCTCCAAGCTCCACTGTAAAATAAGGTTAAATCAGGTTCTCACCTCCTATAATTGAAATCTACAGCTGATAATGGAAGAAAATTTCTGCCATTCTATACACACTACAAATTTATATCATTTTTATACATAATAATTGGAGTAGTTTTCTAATGGATTGTGTGAAAATAAGGGTGCATATCATAGTAAAACAATTTCATTCCTGATGTGAATGTTTTAAAACATTGACAATAATAATAGCAGCTTCTTTAAAGAGAAGTGGGGTCCCTTCTATTAAGAACCCCTGTATGGTCAGAGATCTAAAGGCTTTACTACACATCTTAGTTTTCATATTCCAGTTTTGGGGTTTAATGATTGTTATTTGGGGGGAGGTGTGGATTTCAGAGCATGAGAGCTCAGATTTCTTACTGGTATGCCAGAAGAAAAAGCATTTGTTACTGGCAGAGCTGTTGGAGCCTGAATTATGATTCAGCCTAAAGTACAGAGATATTTCTCCCTCGCTTATCCAAAATCCCTTGTGAGTGTAAGAGCCTTGGCAGGTTCTTACCTGAGAAACAAATGATTCTCAGAGGAGTGGAGTAACAGTGATTCCCTTGCACAGTGGTGCCTCTTTCTGTATTTGCCATCCTTTGTCATGGTCCAACCCTGTTTTGCTAGACTTTTTTTTAGTTGGACATTTTGTCTTGTTCATAACAGGCACCTAAATGGCTACATTGGACATATTCACAGACAAACTCATTTTTTCAGTTCTTTGAGATTAGTAATGAAAATGCTATTTAGGCAATTATTGAGTAAGGTGGTGCTGAAAGGCAGAGTACAATACCACTGTGTCTGGAAATATTATCATAATATTTAAAAGCAAGAAAGAAATTCTGTTTACCACAGTGGGGATGAATCATCTGGATCAGGCATTCTTTTCTGACATCAAAATATGATGATATACAAAATAGAAGAATTATTTTCAAAATTACTTTTTTATTTTCACCATAGGAAGTTACTTTTGTTCTCATTTTCTCCCATTGCTAAACCAGATTAATGACTTTCAGGCCTGATAATTTATGTCATTGGTCTTTCACACACAACAACATGTGTGTGTAGGAACAAATGCATTATAGTTCTTGTCATCTGAACATTAAAATCGAGGTAACAAGTCCTACACATTCTCAGACATATGGGTAAGGCTTCCTTTGAGATAGACAAAATCCAGTCATTTCACAAGCAAAGCATCAAACATAAATGCTCCACTGCTGTGCCTTCAGAAACCTTGGCAGTGGCCCAGACCACTGAAATGCAGTGATCATGGCCCAGCCTGCTGACCAACAGTCATTGCTTCCTTATAACTCCTCCTGTTCCCGTTCTGGTGTTGCTCTTACAACACCAGGCACTGGCACAGGCTGTTTGCAGCAACGTGTTGAAATTTAAGGCTAAAATTTTGCTTTCTGATGCATCTCACTGGGAAGAGCAGTGTGTTAAGTAGGACCTGTATGCACACAGGCAAAAAGCCATGCTTTTTTCTATATTATCTTTAATTCTATTTTGTCAAATAACCTGGTGCAGTAACATTTATCCTTAAGATATTTTGAGATTTTTGCAATACATAATTTTGCCTTCTATTTTCTCACTGTTTGTACTGTATTTTCATTTCTCCTGTCAGCTGTTCTGAGTAACTGGGATTTTGAAAGCTTGACCTAAATGTTCTCTTCTACATTACTGCAGTGTGACTTCTGCATGAGCCTATCACCATGCATTATGCCACAACTGAAGGAGGCACAAAAAAATAATGATTTTCTGTATTTATAGGATTCTCCATGGTGAAGATGGTCAGCCATAGAGAACTTATTGCACTAATAGTGCAACAGCTTAACAAGTTTAACCCTGAAAATCAAAGCTTGGAGGATTTCCTGAATGAATCAGCTGTGATGTTGCAGGTATATTAAGTTTTGGTTGACCTTACACAGTTTACTTTGTTACTGTGTGATATTAATAGCAAAGGTATCTGTTTGCTAACATGTTGTTGTAACTTTCATTGATTTTCCTTACAGTGACATTTTTTGTTCATGAGTAAAGTCCAAATTTCTTATGGTTATCACCAGAAAACAAGGCAGTAAAGATCAGAGGGGTTGAAAAACTGCTTGCATAGCAACAAGAGGAAGGAAAAAAAAAGCAACAACCTTCTAAAATTGATGAAATAGTCATAGGGAAAACTTCTGTTCCACTTCTGACTAAGCTGTTTTGAAGAATCTTGTTCTTTTCTTCCTTCCAAGTAGAAGTTTCTGACAACACCACCCATTTGAATGTACAAATGCAGTTCAGAAGCTGAGTCACAGGATCAGCTATTCTTGCTTTGAGGGTATAAGTGACCACGACAACAGTGGGATAGAAGGACAGTGACAATAAATCAGCAGATTCTAATTTAATACTGCAAGTAACCAGACCATGATTTTCCCATTTGTATCTGTTCTGGCTGAAGCAGTTCCCATCCCTTTCTGGCCATAGTGTGTCACCTCTTCCCATCTCTTTGTCCTCAGTGTCACCCTGACTTGTGCTGAGGCAGCTAGTGGAGTGAATCAGCTTTAGCAAACCCCTAAAGGAAGACAGTAATGTTGTTTAGACTGCTATTGTCTGTGTGTGCCATTGTCATTAGATGGCATTGTTGGAGCCCTGATTCCACGCTGCCTTGTGGCTCCAGTGCTCATTTCCCCTTCTGACAATAAGGTATAAACCACTGCTGTTGCAGTCAGACTGCCTTTTGCATAAATACTATGACTAAAAGAATATCAAACCATGGAGGTGTGATAAGAAAGCTGGGGCTGAGCAGTGGCTTCACACCCATTCCTTGGGTGCTTGCCTTCTCCAACAGCTGCCACTCAGGCCCCTTCTTTCCTGCCCTCCTGCCTTGTAGTACTGGCATAACTCTTTGTGATTCATATTCTGAATTACATCAGGGAACTGATCCAGTTTCCAAATAATCATTTTTCACTTAGAGAGAAAGAGAGCAGGTAAATTCAGTTACCACTGCTTCCAAAATAAATGCTTATAAAAACGAGTCTTCAGATCATTGTTCTTCTCAGCCCAGGAGAAGTGGTACAAACACAAAACTCCAGTAACTCCACTAGAGAAATATAAATCTAAAGTTTCATAATAAACCCTTTCAGAATGGGAAGGACAAGGAGGATAGCTGAGGCCAAAGGTAAGGCCAAAATCTTTTCTCTGGGCTAGTTTTTGGTCACCTATTACATAGGATTTATCAAAGAAAGTAAAAAGTGAAATCTGTCTTTATATAAAATTCAGCTTTGTTTCAGTACCAAATGGGTGATTAAAATTCATCATGAAAAACTCACTTACTTCTTCCTTTTCTGTTTCATAAGAGGCTTGTGATCCTAAAAATACTGCAGCATTTTTGCACACATGTTTTCCAAGCTTGGTAACTTACCAATTAGCCAATATTAACTAACCCATGCAGAAAGTTCCTTCAGTTTGTATCCTGATTTACATCCTGGCTCTAAACCACAAACTAGATTCATACCTGTTTGTCTCATGCCAGCAGCATAACAAATAGGAAAGCTCAGGTTGTCTACTGACCAGAAAAAAACAGGAGAGTCAGATTCCAAGAGATCAAATCTAAGTAATTAAAAGACACAGTTCCATATTTATTTATTTGCTGACTTAGGTGTGCAGTATATCACAGCTGACTTCTCTCCAAGTCTTCTGTTCTTTTAAACTCTTTTAATAGTTTCCCATCCCCTTTCAGTGCCTACAGAAGTTAACACTGCAGGTTTCATTCATGGTGTATATCTCTGTTGTATTTGGATGCTTAAGAGTCTTTATGTTATCTAATGTGTTATCTGAGGTGTCTTCTTTGATAACTTGTGGATGGCCTCCATAAAATATCCTCCTTAACCTATTGTTCGCCTGTCTGGGGATGTTCCTGGTGAAAACAATAATTTTGAGCTAGATTATTTCTCTCAAAATAAAAACACAGTACACACAAGTCATTCCAGAACATGTTCAAGGGAGTTCAGCACCCCCTGGCAGGGGCTTCAGGAGCCACTGTGATGCCAGTCTTGTCAAGTGCCAGGTCCTCAAAATAAGGACCTCTGACAGCCACACATTGTCACCTGAACTGCTAGGAGCCAAGGAAATTTTGCAGAGCAAAAGCTCTGTCAGAATAAAGTAGATTTTAAGAGCAATATAAGTATATGTAGGAACTGATTGAAATGAAACAAAATTACTCCTTTGGAAATCTAATAAAGGAAATGAGGAGATGGGCATCCTTGGCTGACAGAAATGGGGAAGACATCAGTAAAGAGTAAGAAATGAAATGTAGGATGGAACTGAGTTGGGAAGCATCTTGACAGGCAGCTTTAGTTTTATGTGCTAGAATCAACTGTGAGATGGTAGGTGGAGTAAGTGGGTCAAATCAATGGACTAGCAGGATGAACTTAACAGTAGCATTCCAGATGGTTGGTTTACTAAGATGGGGTTGGTTAAACCCACAACAGACACACTTATTTCAATAAAACAGAAAATTCTGAGACACTACCTTAGATTTTTAGCTAGGAAGTTATAGGAAAATACTATTTGAAATATATTGTTCAAAAAGAGTGAAGGGGATGTGCACATAAACTGGTGATGATATCCTGGGGAGTAATCTGCATGAAGAATGACCTCTGGAGTTATGAGTTTGGCTGACAGGCAGGGTGGCAATAGAACCAATAACTGAGGCAAGAAGGAGCATGAGAGGGCTGAAGCTTTGTCTTTGCACTGTTGAAATTAAACTGACAACAAGGAGAAGGAAAAGTCACAGAAAGGGGTGATCATCCTAGACTGAAGTTTAGGGTTCTTATTTGTGCACATCATAAATGGGAATATGTTATGAAAAGAAGTTGGATGCAGTGCTACAGGAGGGAGTCTGGAAGGCACAATCTGTCTTGATCCAAATATCCCTGTCAACCATTTACCAACAGCATGAGACCATTCTTGTGGTAATCCTTGCAAATTAAAGCCATAAAAATAGCTGGTGAACTGAGGCACAGGAAAAGAAGTGAAAGTGGGTAAACAATTCTATTTTAAAATGAAGGACTTTACAATATGAATGTATAAAAAAAAGAAAGAGGCAAGAAATAAATCTGGTTGAAGCCATCAGGTTGAAAATATACTTGATTTGCAAGTGATAGTAAGAAGGAATTTATAGATTTCCATATTGTATCTTTTACTAAGTATGCAATCAGTCATTGTTGAATATTCTGATCAAAATCCAACAGGTTTCTTTTGGTTTCACTCTGCTGCTGCAAAAGTGACAACAGTTCAGAGCACAGTCAATCTTCAGCAAAATTTTATTTTTAATTCCTAGATGAGATGAAGTTACATAAATAATTAAAACAGAAGTCAAAATACATGATTATGTGAAATAGTATATTTTGGTCTCTCATAAAAACTGTGTAGAAATGTTTCTGTTTTGACAGTGCTCAATGGCACTTTACTGTAGAGGTTTGGAATACTCTGCTAGCCAAATATTGAGTGGATGGCAGAGAAGGATAAACTGAGTTCTGTTCTATGCTCCATCATTTTTCTCTTGGCCTCAAGTTTACTTGCCCAGGTGTCTTTATTGAACCTGTCCCAGTTCCATCTCTTCAAGTGGTTGGTTCCAGTACTACTGTCCCTGTGCAGCAAGTCCTGCTCACCTCTTTGGTATTGTTCTGCTCATCTCAAAGTTCTTGCCCATCTGGCTCCAATCTCTACTGTACCTCAGTCAAATGAGAAATCTCTCTCTCTCTTTTCAAACTGAAGCCCCCAAGAGGCAGATGCCACAGAGAAGATAGGTGAGACAGGATCTCCTCTCAGTTTGAGCTCCCACCCTGACCCAGCATGGCTTGTCCCAGGCTCACCCTGTATTGTAGTGAAAGCTCTGCTTGCCCTGGACTGGGCTTGGTAAGGGCACACAGAATCTTCAGGGATTTCACTGCTTAAATTCACACAAAACACATGCAAATGGCTATTTTTCACGTGGCAAAATGTGCATGGATTTTCATAAGAAAACCAAAAGGCCAAAGTTTGTAAGGCACTGCTGACCCCTGTGTGCCACTTTGAAAATACATCCCCAGCTGTTTCCCTGCATTTAGTTTGAAACTACTCAATATTTCCAAATAATTGGGTAAAAACTTGAAAAAATGACAATTCCTGTCAAAAATCAGTTGCATGTATGAGGCCATGTGAGCTGTTCTCAACTTGTTCCTCTCAAATAACATGGGAAGTTACCCATTAACTTCAGCAGAAGCAGAACCAACCTCTTGATTATCATTATTATTATTTTAACTTCTTAATGCATCTTTATAAGTTTATTCAAATGTCTGTTCCACCTGAGCAAATTCTCTCAGTGTAGGAAATCTTGTTTCAAACTTTGAGACAGAAATCCCTTTGGAAAACATTTGGCTGTGCACTCTGCTTCTGAGTATATTCCCAAAGTTAACAGCATTACCCTGTACATACCTTGATGTACATGAGAAAAGCAGTTTATTTTTAGGAAATGATGGCATTAGATTCTGCTCTCCAGAGGTTTTTTCCTAGCTGTATGTGGGGTTTAGCTTTACACAGCCCATTTACAGCAGCCATGGCTGCACACCTAATCCCTGTGTGCTGCTTGAAAAAAGCACCCATCTTGCTCTGCATTTTTGTAGTTGAGGTAGATCAAGAAGATACCACATCAAATAACCACTGGGATTTTTCACTCATTAATATTTTTCATTCATTGCACTTTGCAGCTGCTCAGTGTTTCAATACATAAATAGGAAATCAGAAAATTAGTGCCAAAAAAAAAAAAAATGAAAGTGAGGTTAAAGAAAGGTAAACTATTACTGGGACAGTAGTTCAGGTCTGCCTGAACCACTGCATGTATAAAGATATAATGTTCTTTTGGTGTGATGGAAATGCATAGACAAATTGCTGAGTGCCAGGGAGCTGTCAGTGTTTAAAACTAAGGTGTCAAGAGAGTACATGATCTCTTGAAGGCCGCTCAGGAAGCAAGAAAGGCACCTTCAAATCTCAGTTCCTATCTTCTAACTCCCAGTTCAGGCTTCTGTGTAAAAATGGAGTTAGGAAAACTCACTGATTATCATCCTTTTGTTTTAGAGAAAAAGAGATAAAATATGGAAGGATTTTAAATTATTGAATAGTGGGAGATTAATAACACAGTTTCCTCTGTGTTTCCTCATAACATAATTAGAATGTTATGATCAAAATCAGTTTAGAGGTGTTAAACTCCATATATTTTATTTCTGCTACATGTAAACTTTACACCATAAAACAAATTTCTGTTTATTGTTCTCAGACTCTCAGTGAGTGATCAGACTTTATGTTCTTCCAGGAACTTTGAGTTGTAATTTAGTTATTTACAGTCTTCATGCTTATTGTATTGTAATTTACAATGTTCATTACATAATATTGGACTTGTTTTTCCCTACAAATATTTTCAATAAAACCACAAATTCATTAGCAATATGATGGATGATTCCTAATTGTAACAAACAAACCCTCACCTTCAGTAACAAATAATCATTCCCTCAAACCTCCTAAAAACAAGTAAGTCCAGTTAAATGCATTTACTTCAATATTGTGACCTTGTTGCTAATAAAACGGAATTCAATTTGAATTATCCTGAATAACACATTAACTTAAAATAATTCCCAAGTCTGTCTCAGATCTTTAAATTATTATATAGTCACTTTCAAATTTACATCTGTTCCTGTTCTTCATTTGAATGGCCAGATTACTTCTCCTTGTTTATCTTCCTAAATGTTTTTTAATGCTCCTTTTATCAGACTGATACTGTCCAGATAATATTTTCATTCCTGTGTACTAAGCCCCCTTCTTTTTATTGAGTATTCTTCACTTAAATCTATCTAAAATGATCCATATCCAAAGGTGATCTTTCATTCAGTGCATGTTGTACACAAGGATATCATTTCATCATACCTTTTATAGGACTGGACTCCATCTGTTCATTTTGAAAAAAGATTAAATTTTGTACCTAACTGAAGTATCCCAGGTATTGTTCTTCCTTGTGACTGTCAGAATCAAGCTTTGGCTCTGATAAGAGACAGATTTTAACACAGGAGTTACTACCATGCAATGTCTGTGCCTTTCTCTATGCACATTACTCACTTCACTTTCAGTGGGATTATCTGCTTCAGTCAGAGCTGCAGGATCAGACCCATCATATTGACCTTCCTACATACATCCCAGCTACAGAAGAGCTTATTGCTGGAAAACCAGAACTGCCACCCCAAATTCACTGTTCTGCTCCTTTATCCCTCTCATGCTGATAGCAAGATATGTTATTGAGCTTCCTATTTCACAAGAACATGGTGTGATTTGGCACAACTCTTCATAGTTCTCGTTTGTGCTGGTTCAGCTGTGTCTCACACATGCCCACTCAACTGATTTTACTCAATTGGGAGTAAAACCCTCAAATGTCAAAAGTCATAGATCTAAATATGAAGACAATGTAATGGCAGAATGATAGATTTGGTGCAATAAAAAAATCCTACTAAATTATAGAAG
Source organism: Serinus canaria (assembly GCF_022539315.1). Taxonomy (NCBI): domain Eukaryota; kingdom Metazoa; phylum Chordata; class Aves; order Passeriformes; family Fringillidae; genus Serinus; species Serinus canaria. The sequence continues at coordinate 62,615,738 of NC_066317.1, read as the reverse complement.
TCTAATTTGTATTTTTAGTTACTGACATAAATGCAGATTAGGATCTTTCTAAGGAAATGATGGAATTTGAGTTTTCTGCAGTGTTCTGGGATTTAATAATAAGTACAAGGGAAAATAATGTTCCCTGTACCTCTTAATGCAGGATTGGTCATCATTGTCTGCTCTAGATGAAAAACACTAGCTTGTGACTGCAACATAGATGGTGAATAGTAGAAGCAGGATATTTTCCTACTTAAATCCAAAGATCCCAGGGGTTTTTCCCACTGACTTCAGAGAGAAAGAAGACTGGGTTCTGGTGACTGATTCAAACCCTGGTGACGTCAGTAGGAATATTTTCTTTCATTTTTACAGCATTTTGATTAGACCCTTGGAGAGGACTAGCACTGATAACTGAAGCACTCTAAACTAATCAGGCTGTATCTGCAAAATGTGCACATTCTTCCTAGAAGAAGACAAGTTCACTACAAACTATTGCACAGTTCTCTCAGGAGGTGAAAGCTATTTTATCTTTTCATCAAATATTATCTTCTTTCTAAAAAGTTTGTTTCACCTAAATTATGTCCTTAGCCTAAGAAGTCTCAAACAGAGCATGGCTGATATGTTTTTCCTTTTTTCACTCCAGAGAGAAGAGCTTTTCTTTCTCTACTTTTCTGAATCTCTCTGGCCCCTTCAAAGAGGTCCCACTGTAACCAGCCTTATTACGATACACCTATGGTGAAAAAGCTTCCCTTTTGCTGATATTTCTCCATTTAATTCATGCTTGAATTAATAATTCATAATCATAATTGAATTAATCATAATTAATCATGTTGTTTCTTGTACTAACCCATGCTGGAAGTTGTTTGTGTTCAAAGTCCTTCTTACCCAGTCTCTTCTCTCCTTGAGGAAACTTGACTGATTCCCACTACGGCTGTGTGTCAGAGAGCAGGAAAAATACATCCATGGAAGCAGGCTACAGGTACTAGGGCTTTCCCAAATGGGGGAAGGAAAATTAATCAGCACATAATTAGACAAGAATACTTTTTTTCCCCAGGACCATTCAGGAGAAATTCAGACAGAATTAGGGTTCTTTTACAACTTAAAGCATTTAGTAATCAGAAAAAGCTGGATTTCAATGCCATAGAGAGAATACTGTCAGATATTTGTATCTGTTCAAGATCTGTTTTGTCTTCTGATATTTTTAATATTCAATGAACAGAGATGATTACTGCGTGTGTTACTTTCACCTGTAAATTATCTGGCATTCCTTATGCTGAAGGGCTCAGATATACTTGCAAACTTAGCTCACTGCTATTTGTTTCAGAAAAATATGTGATTAAAGTGTACTTAAAAAGGTAAAAAGTTGCTCTGATGGACAGAATAAATGCTCACAAATTAGTGTTTATTAATTCTTGTTGGCACCAATGACTTAGTGTGTTGCTTGGGGCAAATCTCTTACCTGCTCCATGCCATAGATCCTGCTTGTACAAAATTATATTAGCCAAAAGCAACCTCATTAAATACAATTAATGCTAGTGAAGTGTTCTGAAAAGCTCACACAAAGGGTGCTATAAACATACAATCTGTCATACTGTACCATTTCAGGATCACTTGACCCTCTGTGAAATACATCTCACTGACATAAAGCACAGCACAAAGCCCCACAGAAGAATGCATTTAGGAATTAGTGCTAGAAATTACACCTACCCAACACATTCCTTTCCCAAAGCCATTATTATTTCAGATATACAGATAAACTGTAAATATCCTGGATGAAATTTGTAGAGGACATAATGCACTTTCTCTTGAGAGAGTATCCTAACTGGTTTAAAGCTCTGGCTCAGGTTTTGATTCACTAGATTATCTGCAGGGCTTAACCAACAACTGGCTCACCTTTGGGATTTCCTCTCCAAGTCCTCCTCCTGCCCAGTCTTGTTTAGTTGAGTAGTGATGAGATCACTTCCTTAGGTGACACAGCTGCAGGCTGCTCAGCTAGTCTCAGTTTTTACATGAAGAAACAGAACATTTGGTACCTTCTGTGGCTGAAAGCAGATTCAGCTGATTCTGTTTCATAACAAGACTTTCTGTCCTCTGGTCCCCAGGATTGCCAGTCAGTGCTGATGTGGGGCACAGCTGTCCCCAGGCTGCCCTTCCTGTCACGCTGTTGCTTGTCTCCAGGCCATGTAGTGGTTCTGTACATTCTTGCTCAAGGTGTGAGCAAGAGGGAGAACTTCTGTGTTCATCCTCATACTTCTGACTGAGTTGTTAACTCAGAGCAGCCAAGTAGAGTAAATGTAGACAGGCAATTGCATTTTTATGCTGCAGTCTCCACTGTGCAGGAGATGAGTTGGGCACAAGTGGTGTCCTGTTGTTACCTGTTTGTCTGCTTTTGGCCACCTCTGCAAAGTACATTTGAAAAGCACAGGTTTGCCATAGCACTTCATATCAAATCACACAGAACATGAATGCAGAGATTCTGATCTAATAAAGATCTTGAAAACAACTGAAATTTTAGCTTTCTAGCAGAGATAAATGAGAGAATTTCTGTTGGGCTTGTTTCCAACAGGCTTGACCAGTCTTATGATGGACTTTCTGTTTATTAACAGCTACTGTTTTCTGCAATTTCTTCATAAATAACACCATTTGCTCAAGGGAGCAATTGTTTTAGATTCAAAATGTCACAATCCTGCTTTCACTGAAACTACAGCCTCTCTGACTTTGCCATTTAGTTATTCAGGTTTGCTTTTGCCTTTTTAAGTAAATTCTGAAGAGATCTCATATCAAATATTATGTATGTATGTATATATATGTATTTCATCATTTGGTGGGGTCTTAGATTTATGGGTTTTCTTTTTTAGTTTCATGAAAGAACTTACATAGATCTTCACCCATAAAAGGTGTATTTGGAATGAACTGTGTGCCTCACAAGAATCCTTAGTGCTTAGCAAGATGGAGTCCATACTTTCCTTTTTTTTTTTTTTTTCCTATTTCAAGATTTTTTTTCAGTCTCTTTCCTCATTTTTCTTGGTGACAATGCACAAACTATGAATGAAATCTGGGTTTTGAACAGGAGTAGTGAAAAAAATTGATGCTTGCTCTGAATGACAACATGAGAAAATACATTTGGAATTCTCCTGCATATTTTTTTACATTTAAATACTAGAATGGTAATTTTAAAGTTTTGCCTTATATTATCTTGATCTCAAAGCCCTGTATAGCGTCACTCATCAGAAAACTCACAGAGTTCCATCCAAAAGCCTCTAATAACACCCATAAAGTAAAAATTAATCACATTAGGGAAATAAAGCAATCAAGAGGGTAGCAGACAGCCTACCAGGCAAGGTGAAGCTCTCATCTGATACATTATTGCAGTTCCATTGTTCCCACACCTCTGAGCTCTGGGAGAGATCATACATCAAATGTGGACTACACATTTTCAGAAGATGCACTTAGCCTTTTTTCTTGGCTTCTTATCTAACCTCCTTAAATCAAAGGATCATTATTGTTTGTCATTTTGTCATAGCTCAGCTGGCCATTTTCAATTCATGTAATAACAAACTGGTCTGGGCCTCAGATTTTATTGCAGTGTTTAAAAGTGGTTCATCCTAGAAGTTTATCTCGTATAGTAGCAGATATTGCATAGGTTATTTACTGTGACTGAAACTCTCTGTAAAGCTGAGGAGCATTCAGACTTTTTAAAAGGTTTATGGGGTAGGATCCAGAAGGAAGGGGCCATCCCACTCTCCTGTTCTCTTGGGATACTGCATGAACATTACAAGTGACCAGGAGCATTAGCTGGATAAGAAAGAGTCTGCATTAAGAAGAATCCTGGCACTCACTGGTTTAGCTTAAATCAGTCTCATTCTCCAAAGTTGGGTCTCAGTAGCTCTTAAGAGTCTTTTCCATAATCTCTGTCCAGCTTCTCCCCTCAGTCTTCCTAAGTAGCACAGACTTCACCCACAAAGAAGAGGTTTCCTGAGGGAAAACAAAATCTTACTGCAACTTTCTCATACTGTTGCCTAAGTTAATCGTTGCTCATAGCTCAGAGACTTCAGATTTTCTTTGCATCAACTGCTGACATTCACACATGAAGGTCATTTAACTCAATGCTTATGTCAGCAGGTAAAATGAACACTTAACATTGGAGAAAGTTACATTTTACTTAACAAGGGCCATTAGTTTGCAAGGACTGCCCTCATTTGATAGCATTAGAAGGGCAGCAGCCCTACCAAAAGCACTGCTGTTCATTGCTCATATTTTCCACTTACTTCAAAATAATTGTGCTTTTTTGTACACTAATATTTTCTTTCCAGAATATATTAATCATTATTAAATTTGTATCTTTATAGACTCTTAATGTGACAGAAGAAAAATTTGTATTGGATACAGTAGCAGGATGCACAGAATATAAATCCATATTGGATGTGGTGGTCAATGCCTTTTATGTTCAGGATGGGAGATACTGCCCCATTTCTGAGCGTAATCTCTATATAGGTAAGTTGTCCTTACAATACCAAATGTGTTTACCACAAAATTTCAAATAATATAATTTTACTAGTGTAAGTCTTGGTATTATGTTACATAGGAAGCATTGTCATTGTGTCTAGTGCAGTGTGAAGTACAGGACCTTTTCTAATGTCCTAATGAATGTGAAGTCCAAAATCTGACATTGTTATTTAGTCTGAAATCTTTCAGGGGTTAACTGGAATTTCACCTAAGAAGGGTAAGATGCAGTTGGAAAATAGGAAGAAGCATCTTGGGTGTTTAACCATCCTTCAGTGATTTCCCTTTTTTCTCTTCTATGCAACCCAGTACCTCTGCCATTCAGACACAGAAATGTGTATCAAAGCTCTGAGTGCTGAAGAACACAGCACATCTCACAGTTTCAGACACAATTGTCTCTATCCATGTGTGGGTTTCTTCATTACTGACCATCACAATGGCTTAAGTAACTTAGGATACTTCCACCTGTCTCCAGGTGTGAGGTCAATTATTTTCATTTTATTAGTTACTGGTTAGAATCAGTTCTGATACAAATATATTTGACAGTATCCACCCAGTTAATTAGGGTAGTTACTACTCCCAAAGTTATTTTAGGTATTGAGAAGTACATGAAAAATTAATTTAAAAAATATTTTCTGCTATTTATTTAATACATATGCTGAGGTTGATCTATCAGTCCCCAATAAGGTGGAATCCCAAATACCTCTGTCGCTGGTTCTCTAAGCCAGATAAGTTCTGAATCTTTGTGGGTATATTTAAAAGTTAATTTAATTCAAAGTGGTTGAAAAATAGAAAGAAATGTATCTAATATAAATATATCTACATTTTATGTTTTAAAAAATCAGTAAATTTTTATTACAGTTCTGGTTGCTTCTGTCACAATCTGGAAAAATACAGAAATCTAAATCAAACAACAAACAAAAGGGAGCCTGAACTGTCAAGGATGAAATTATTAGTGTATTGAGTTTATTCTGAATGGTAATGCTTCATTGTCTCCATTTCTCCAGAGCCATGTTTTTCATTGTCTGGGGCACATAAATTATACCTTTAAGCTGAGTGATGCTATAATTGGATTGTCAGGACTGGTCCACTCAAAAGCTTCCATTAATCATAGGCAGAGGGTAGGAACAGAACATTTTCCTTCATCAACAAGTTGAGAGTCTAAGGTCATTGGCTTACATTTTTTTAAGCTGCTTGTGATTCCCTTTGCCAAGCTGCATTGACACTTAAATGATCAAAGCTGCTTATAAAGGCTGTTGCTATGTGTGAGCAGATTTGAATTTAATAAAGCTTGTAGGAGATAAATGTATATTCTGCTAAGACTGATTAAATATGTTGCTGTACTAAAGCACATGAGATTGAAGCCTAGAGATACACTGAGCTGGCTGCAGCACATTGACCAGAATGTCCTGATTTTACCATTACAGTTTGGTGGCAGCTAAAACACTGCACTGTAAGTGAAACCTGATTGATCAAAGTCAGTGGGGACAAATGGAAACTGATACAGGAGCTCATGAACTTTACAGGTCTACTAAAATTTCACAGTACTGACTGTGCCTCTTCCTGTATCATAGAATAGAATCATAAATCATTTAGGTTGGAAAAGACCTCCAAAATCATTGAAGTGTGTACTTGCCATAGAAGGTGCAAGATTCAGGTTTGAAATTTCACAATTTAAAAACTTGATTTTATTCCAATTCAGAATAAAAACAAAGGTTACAACATTTTAGGAAATATGGTCCCTTGTAAAAAAAGCAAAGTAAATACTAGAACTATTTCATTTTATGTTTGACATTTTCTTATCTATAATGTTGTAATTTATAATAAAGTATGAATTTGTAACAGAAGAGTAAGAGCTATCCTCTCTGAAAACATTAAAACAAGAGCATGCTGAAAAATTCACTATCAAAACTGTTAAGGTAACAGTCTAAATCACTGAGTATATTGAGTAAAGGGTTATTAGATATAGCATAGGTTTCTTAGAATATAGTATAGGTTTATTAAGTATGTTGAGTATAAGTTTATTAGAATTGTCTGCTGCATTTTAAATCTATGTATCTTTTGATAGTTATCTGTTATCTAGCTACTTTTCAACTAGAAGAGATTGGTCTTCAGCACTTCAGCAGAATTGTGAAATCTTTGGACACTGCAAAAATGCAACAGGTACAAAACATTCTAAAAAATAATTATCTCTTCATTGTGCTTGATTAATCAGATGACTTTTCTCAACTTTGAGAATAAATTAAATTGTGAAATTACTGTTATTTTCTGTTAAAATTCAGATATTAAATTAGTATTTTTTTACCAAAAAACCCTTCAATTTCTTTACTTGCAGGGGGATTCTTATCTTTAGTCAAAGATCAATTTAAATGTATTTTATATTATCTGAGAAGGTCAAATAATCACATAATTTACAGTTTATGTCATTTACAATTGTCCTAAGTTGCACACTCACTCTTGCCTCTGCTCACATTATTTCTTTGACATTATTTCTTTGATTATTTCTTTGCTCACATTATTTCTTTAAAATCAAGGCTTTTAATTGTGAAACTTTAGACAGGACATGTTTTTTCCATATGCAATGAATCTATTGAAACTTGCAGTTCCTGATGTTTAGTGTTGTTTTTTCCCTTGAACAATCCACTGCCGCTTTCATTATCAAGCCTATGGTGCTTCCATCACTTTTTCTCCTTCCCAAAAAAATACTGGCTGGCTTGGAGCTATGCATGTACCAACTGCCCCAGTACAACATGCAACTGACCAAACCACTGCTGCCAAATAAAAAGTTGGACAAAAATATTCTGCTTCCCTCTCCTTTTCTGAAGTAATGAATTTGGGGTTTCCTCTGCTATTTTTTTGCTATTGTTTATTGTAACTGTAGAAATATAATTGTCTTCTGTTTCTCTTTTAAAATCAAAGTGCTAATTATCTTATAAGCTATGTTGTACAGAAGAGCAGACGGATAAACTGAGCAGCAGTGCTTTCTCATAAGCCCTGTTTTCTCAGGAAAATGGGCTAAAAATTAAACCACTGGTGACACAGCATCTCTAACCTTTGATTATCCAGATGTTTCAAAGCATAGCCCAAACACACTGCTTGAATAACAAAGATGGAATTTAAGAGATAGGCAAATTTAATAATTAATACTCAAAAGGCCAAGGTTTATCCTAACAGTGATTACTTTGAGTGTTCAAGTGGATGCCAGTGTCTCTTTAATGAGCAGAGTTGCTTTGCAGGATGTAGGGACAGAGTAGGTTAAGTTGTCTGGTTTTAGATGGACTTACTATGGAATGCTTATTATTAATTCCATTCAGAGACAGAAATTATATATTTCATTAACAGTTAAAAAGAACAGAGGAGTGGCTGGAAGAATTATCATAATCTGGTAGACAGACAAATCACTCTGTCTAAAATGCTCTCCTTTGGTAAACATCTTGGCCACGAGCTACTGGATTGGATGCATCTTGAGCTCATTCAGCTAGCAACACAATTTTCCCACATCATGCCAATTACCTCTTGTTGATTCCATTCATCTAGCTTTATGTGGCTTAAGCATCAGTGCCCTGATGTTCTGGTTTAGATAATGCCTCCTTCCTTGTCTGCAATAACTCTTTTCTGATAGGGAAGTGCTGCATATCCCAATGTTGTGCACCTGCTATCATTGTAGCAGGTGTGACTTGGTTTGCTTAAGTATCTTACCAGATCCTCATCACCATGGTACCTAGATTTTCCTTTTCCTTTTGCTTTTCAAAGAAAGCAGTTTCTTTGTCTCCAAAGTGATGCTAGATTAAATTAATGCACCTGCAGCAGAGGGTTTAGAAGCAGCATTTTGTCCCCCCAGCAACAGGGACAAAAGAGCAGAAGGCAGATCTGCAGCCTTAGCAACAAAAGTTATCAGAAATTTGGGAACCTACTTCAGGATGCTGACCTCTAGATTTTTCCTGATGACTATTGTGCCTGAGTTCAGTTAAGACTCTGAAAAAATATTCACATATATTTATGTAGAACAGATTTACTTCAATTAAAAAATAAATTCAGCATATCACAGGCTAAGTGGAATTTTCTTCATCATGCAGATAGATAAACCTCAGTCAGATGAATAGTCTCCAGGTCATAATGAATAATGATATGAATAATGTCAAGTTATGGAAGATTTAAGACCTTTCTCTTAAAGACCTGTATGATGGAATCCATTCAACTCAAAATCACAGTGTTTCCCTGTGTTTGATGAATGTTCAAATATTTTCATTTAGGCAGAATAGCAATGCTATCTCACTTACACATGACCTTCTGCTTCAACAGCAAATCACAAGCTCTCATTCTGTAATATTAAGAATACATGCAATTTTTTTTATGATGATATAATTACAGAACCATGGGATAAAACCCATTCTTGTAACTTCAGTGTGATTATTCTTTGAAGAAATTAGCCATGCATTACTGGCTCAAATCTATTTTTGTATTCTATTATTCTACATGCTATTCTTCTACATTTATTTTAAAATTTAAGGGTTTGTGTGTTGGAGAAAATACACTATTGAAATAAAAAGTTGAAGTAAAAAGCTTTGTAATTTCTGAATTGTCTTGTAAAAAATACAAAATACAAAGTGTTTTCTTTCTAGCAGTTAAGAACCTGTTTTTTCTGCTTCATGTTCTGATTGCTTCTAAAAGCAGTTCTACAGAACTTCTGAGATAATCAAAGGAATATCACTACATAAGAAGTGGTCACTGTAATAGAATTTAAGATGAGGTAGGAGTAGCAGGACATGATCAGCCTCGTAGTGGATGGTGGGTAAAACCAGTCTAAGCTGGGTCAATAATGTTTTCAGGCAGTGGCTGATCTGTGTGGAGAAACAGAACGTGCTGTTTCCTGCTGTTTCCTTTGACTAAAGAGTCAAAATCTTATATTGTGGATGTAACCATTTCAGCTTTGCAAGTGCCTTTGTGGATGTAAAGATAATACCAGATGAGGAAATTTCCCATTTTTTATTTGTTTTCTAGAAATCCACATGATCCCACTGTGTAAAAGTGTGTTAAGAATATTAAATTCAAATTCTCATAAGTAAGGTATTAATTCAGCCCATCTGTAAAAGTACTTTACAAAACAGTCTTTAATTAGACACACTTGTGTTCCTACAGCCAGAGTATACATTAAAATATAAAGATGGGTACAATTCATTGCTGGTGTAATTCCATCACTTTTTCATTATCATGCTGTCTGAGTAGTGAAAGTTTTGGAATGTTCAAGACAGAGGAGTAAGCAGAATAATGCAGTTACCAAATGACTACCAGTGACTTTGCTAAGGAGACAGAGCCTGGTAACATCCAAACAGAAACCTGATAGAAGCCCCATTCTGCTGCTCTAAAAGCAATGGCTGCTGATACTGGGGTTTTCACCTGTGTCACATGTGGCCAAAGACAAAACAGAAATATTAAGGATTTTTCCTAGCAATTCAGTTCACAAAACAGAAAGGTTTCTTTTGTCTTTCAGCATCTGTGATAGGGATTATCCATAATAAGATTGTGAACTTTGGCTCAGGCACACTGGTCAGAAATGATGTCCAGTCATCCTGCATTGCCATTTGCAATCCCTGCAGTGCCTGGATGACCATTCCAGGACTGTGTTCCAAGAATTCTCTAGTATGATGCATATTGTGGCACATCCTTACTGTAGCATTTCTCTGGGGACTGTGACTAAAACAGTACAAAAATATGGATCACAGTGTTGATGTCTGATTACACAGTTAACCATTCTCTGTATCTCAGCAGTAGATAATAGCATTTATCAATCACATAATTACCTATTTGTTTTAATATAGGGGGAAGTGTTAGTAACAAGTACAGGACTGGTGCTGCTGCAGGAAGCCTCAAGCTGTAACAGCTAGTTGTTAAATACAGCAGCTAGAAATCACTGGGTGCCTTTATTATAGTTTCATCTGCCTTGAAGAGTTAGTTGAGTTGCTTTGTGAAAGATAGTTACAGCTAATATGACAGAGAGTCAGTGAGAGCTGAAACAGCAATTCAGAGGTGTAGTTTCACATGGCACTGTAGTGGACAGCTGACTAAAGCCTTTGAGGATGGACCAGGCTGTAGAAGATGACACAGAGAGGGAGGAGTTCAGCTTAATGGAAGCCAGTGAAAAAAAAAACTGGGATATTTACACATCACCACCTACAACATTTGTGTTTCTGTGAGCTCTCTGAATACCTTGAAATTTGAAACCAGCTCAAACCTCATATTTTAAGTGTATCAGCTCATGATCAATACTGTATTATAGTCCCTGTATACACACTTGTCTACATGGGTTTTTATAAACTTCATGTATAGTCAGGGTTTCCCATCAGATCAGTGCTGTGGTAGGGGATATGTTCACTGTAATCGTACTGACTGCTGGGATAACTGGATGTGCAATTTTGTTACAATCACTGGTAGAAATAGTGTCTACACCATGCATCCTTTCTGGTGGAAGGTATGAATTCAGTCTAGACTTTTGGCATTATATTTACACATTGCAGAAGTACAAATTACTGTTAGGTGGCAAATTTAATCCAATATGCATGTGCTCAGTGGAACATCCTCTGTAAGGACAGTGAATGACTTTCTGAACCAATGGGATGAAATGCATCCCCCACCATATGCTTATTAAACACCACAGAATGTGGAAGCATCAAAAACCCAACTTCTTCACAATTCAACACTTAGTTTATAATCAAGCTTTTAGGGATGAAAGAACTTTTGGATGGTGTGTTGATAAGCTGACACCTGCAAATTTAGGGAACAGCAGTAGTTTCTAGGCAAGAATGGAAATCCAAGGGTGTAATATTCATTTAGTCCTGCAGTTCTGGTCAGTCTTTTGACTACCAAAAGCACAGTAAATTAAAATATGGCTAAATTTAAAGGTTAATTCCTTGGAAATGGTGACATCAAGACTATGGATTTCAAGTAGCAGGCATTTTAGATCTGTTGAACATCTGCAGCAAATGCCTTGAGTCAAATCGGAGTTGTTTGTAGCTGAATAATTCACAAAGTTGTGAGACACCTTGGGCCTGGCACCACATTTGAATTAAGGAGCTCCCTGGTAGCTCTGCAGAACCAAAAACTGGATACAAAAAATTCCATGGCTCTGTGTAAAACAACTTAAGGTGGGGCTCATGCCAAGTCTCATCTAAACTCTGCAAGTCTCCATTTGAAGCTTCTCAAAGTGACAGTGCACTGCTTCCCAGTATGTCTCATAATGTCAAAATTATTTAGTGGACCTTTTTGCTTTTACTGTGATTATTTCAGCGCCATACTTGTACTTTCATTTCCAATAATTTTAATGGAAGACCTAAGGTTCAAGTTTGGAATTTATATTGCTGTAAATGATGCAGGCTGAATCTGAGTGCCATTTTTCAAGAGTGTTTCAAAAGGCCATTTGAATACTTCAAGATTTAAAGAAAGGCTTTTGACCTTCTGGTGAACTGGAGTGGCAAACAAAAGTTCAAATGTTAGCTGTTATATCTCCAGCATGTAGACCTCTGCAATGTATAAGTATGCCAAATTTCAGTCTTTTCTTTTAATGGGAATATGCCAATTAATTATATTTCAATAAGAGAAAAAGCCACATTGTCTAGCATTTATTATAGTTTTCACCAATTATCTCTGCCCAGTTCCCAAGGAGCTGAAAAGAATTTAAATCATTCAGGTGCAGTGTCTGGCCTGACATATTTCTGGGCTTCATGGCTCTTCTAGTTCTAGATAATCAGAAGTCCACTTGGGTATATTAGACTCTGAAACTCTACTGTAAAATTATACTAAAATCAGTGTATTCCAGTAGTAATTAATTTTGAATAAAACCTTTTTTTTCACCATATTTGAAGCAAATTAAAGATGAATCAACACACATCTATGTTGTAGCCTGTAGTTTAATTTTTGTTTTACCACAAAAAAAGTTTTAGTATCAATCAGTTTTTCACAAAATAGAGCTAAAAGACATGGGACTGTCCACCAGCTAATAGGAACCTAAAAACACCAAGCATCTGTGTTTATAATTACAAGGTCAAATACAAGCAAGTTCTTCAGCAGTGTTTGTAGTAAAAGCAACTGTCTTTTTGTAGTCTTATATACACCGTGTCTCCAAAATTCATATTTAAAAGAAACCACTTGTTATTAGTTTCTTAGGTTCTTCTTCAATGACTCGTACCTGAACACGTGGATAAAAGATGAATGGAGTCACATCTACGATTCAGTGTATGTGAAAGAGAACTTGATTGATCCACTGCTGAGGTGAGTAGTGTTTAAGTAGCCTCTGGCCACCTCAAAGTTTAAAAGCTGGGGGAAAGCTTCCCCTGAAAGCTCACATTTCTGTTAAAGTGTTTCTCCTACTGAAGTCACTCAGAACCCTCCTTGTCTACACAAGTCTTTAGCAATCCCTTTTACTTACCCAGAGGCAAGGTTCTCTCTCAGAACAGTCCTTTCACAGCTGTTGTACATTTGCTTCCTAATGCCTCTGAATAGATAAAACAACATATTCTGAAAAAAAGTAAAATAGAAGGTTCAAATTATCTTAGAGTCATGCCTCATCAGTCACTTCAACATCTGTATGACATTAACTATTTTAAAAAATGTTTGACATCCCTGATTTTGACTTTATGCACAGACCTGTTTATATTGATGGTCATAAAATCCTTTCTGAGCAAATCAGATAAGCATATAAGCAAGTATTTTAGAGTTAATGTTTATTTACGCAGTTGCAGCATCATTTAACAGCTTAAATGCTCTGAGGTGCCACAGCTCATTGATTAGGTGGTGATATGGTAGCAACTGTACCCTTGCCTAACTGGAACATTTTCATGTGGAAAATTGTAGTTCTGCAGCCTGCTGAGTCACTTTTTACTCTCTTTTTTACCCAGAACAGATAAATTACACCAATGTGGCTGCAGTCACACATCCTTCTCAATGCAGTATAGATTAACCCAGATGATGGCAAAAAATGTCCAACAAAAACATGCTGTGAACAATATCAGCTGAAAAGGAGTTTTACATCTGGTTCTGTCATATCAAAGTCCCTAGAATAATCCTTTCACACTGTGTAGTTTATTAGCACTTTAGCAAATATATAACATATATTTGGCTTGCACTACTCTGAATTTCACTGAGTTCTACAGGGACCACAGGGATATATCTGAAGTCAGAATTTGACTCAAAATATTCCATTGTAGTGATTCTAGTTATAATAAATGCTTAGAATAGTATAAAAATACAGATAGAGAGGTATGGAGATACACATCCATACCTACAGAGCTCTTTCACAAACACATTCATGCAGGCTGAGGCCACTGCTTTTTTCATTAGCACCAAGTTTATTGGAGCTGTCCTTCACAGTCACTTACACTCAGTGTAATGAACCCATGTTTTGCCTGGAAGTGGCAAATGTAAGTTATACAAGAATGTTCAAGACTAGATTTGGTTACTGGGTTTGAAACATCCTTGAGGGGTCTGAAGATGCAGTGATGAATTCAGTCAGTTAAGTAGCTGCAATTCTTTTAAATGTGTCTTTGTGTTCCTCTTTCTAATATCAGTGAGGTTAATATAAAGAGTCTTATTTATTTTAGTGGAGCTTCATTACTTGCATGAGCTTCTTGCAAGCCTCACCCTAGAATGACAGTAACAGAGTAACAGTCATATAAACAACTTACTGTAAGTTTTCATTGTCATCTGCTTTTAAAGTTCTGGGGAAGCTCCATTGCACGTGTAATGTATAAGGATTTAACATATACAGAGGAAGAATAACTGGCTTGAAGCTGTCACTGTAATTAGACTGTGATACCCTGTTTTTGTTCTACCTTTAATCTGCATTTTCCTGTCAATCCTTAGAAGTCTGAACCTTGATACAAGCCCAAAGTTACAGAAATCAAAATCATCCTGGCTGCCCCCAGGGCTCACTGAGGGTTCATTTGTTAATTCACCAAACTCCTTGGATCTTTCTATTTTTTCTGTTAGAACTGCCTGTGCTCTAAGATTGATCTGCATGTGCTCTGTTGGTACATGTGGCAGCACTCAGACCACTGCTCATAGTCTCCTCATCTGTGTAAGTCAA